>NC_135617.1:60341730-60651153 GCF_053574225.1 Canis aureus
GCTGAAGGCAGATGCTTAACCACCGCCGAGCCACCCAGGCATCCCGAGAGCTTGGTTTATAGGTGATCCACAGCAGGAAGTCTAACTCCAGGTCGAATAATCAGGCCTCCCCATTATGATAGCTAATTGTATACTGGCATTGTCTGTGTGCCTTCATATGTATGATAAAATGTTAAAAATGTAATTAGAAATCGCAAATCCCTGGCTCAGACATGAAATGGTGACAACAAGCACAATCTTGAGTATTATCAGATTTAACCAACAGTTGTGCTGTGCTAACAGGCCCAGAAAAACCAGCCACCAACAACGTATAAACACGTGGTGAGCACCATACGTTTAATAAAAACGTATAGAATGGGTGCACGTGTCTGGGTCTTGCCAGAGCCAGCTTGAGGCTTCTGCAAGCTGGAGACCATTCTAGCCCCATCGTGGGCGGGCTTCTCCCAGCAAATACCCTCATAGACTTGGGTGGGTATGTGGGGAGGGGGGTCGAAGGCCAAGCAATCCCCCAAGAAGCTCCATAAGTTTGCTGTGCCCCGTAAATTTGAGAAATGCTGTGTTCCAGCGAAACACAATTGTGTTGGCAAGGCTATGGGGGAACGGGCTCAAACACAGCATTGTGGCTATGAGGTGAGGACCCCCTAGAAGGGACAACCTGGCAGCGTCTTTCCAGATTAAAAATGCACGTAGCCTCTGACCCAGCAACTCCAGTCCCTGGCATCTTCCCTACAGATACATTCCCACAAGTACCAAGTGATGTGCAGACAAGGATATTTGTGTGTGGCATTGTTTATAATAATAAAAGCCCGGAACCAGCCCGGCTCTCTCAAAGCAGGGGTCTGGCCAAATTATCTTGGGAGCAGTAGCTAGTGTTTATTGAGTGCTTACTGCATGCCAGGCAGTGACCTATACCCTTTACAAGTATTATCTCATTGAATCTTCAGAAAATGCTTTGAGCCAGACGCCGTTAATAACCCGTCTTCAAGTAAGGAAACTGAGTCACTAAGAGATTAACTCACTGGCTCGACATTAAACAACTGGTTTGTGGTAGAGATCTAAACTCCAAAGTCTATGCTCTCTTCTCTCTCTTCATGATACAGTATCTTCCCAATGAAAATTTGAATCACCAGTTCAGTGGAATACCCTGGAGCCATAAAAAAAGACAAGACAGCTCTATGTGTACTCCCATCACGTGGTTTCCAAATATGTTAAGTGGGAGCCAAAATGCAGAGCAGTGTGGGGGAATGCCACCATTTATATGGGAGAAAAAAAGAGTTTATAAATGTATTTTGGACTATCTTTAGAAAGATATACAGGAAAACTGGTTAACTCAGGGGCCTCCAAGAAAGGGAACTAAGTAGTGACTGGAGAAAAGGATGGAAGAGAGATTCACATTTCTGTTTTGAATTTGGCTATAGCTTTTTATTTTATTTTGAAGTAAACTCAAATTTATAGAAAAGTCGAAAAGAACTGCCCATAGTCTTCACCTAGATTCACCAATTATTACTTGAATATTCTGTACTTGAATTTTCTGTCTTGCCATGTCCATACCCTACCTCTTTTTTTTTTTTTAAGATTTATTTATTTATTCATGAGAGACACAGAGAGAGGGAGGCAGAGACACAGGCAGAGGGAGAAGCAGGCTCCCTACAGGGAGCCCAATGTGGGACTCATCCTGGGACTCCAGGATCATGCCCTGAGCCAAAGGCAGATGCTCAATGGCTGAGCCACCCAGGTGTTCCTTTACCGTACTTCTTTGAAATAAAAATCAACAAGACCAAGTTAGACACACATTTCCTACCTCAGAAATTCTAGAGAGTATAAGATGCTAGGTGTCCAATCTCTTAAAAGGAAGCCAACTGCATAGCATTTTCAGGAAGTCAACCTTGAAACACTCATTCTCTGGAACAGATGCTTCCTCATCCAGAAGAATGTGGCTGAGCCTAGGATTATAGAGAAGGGGCATAAGGAAGCTTCCAGAACTGCGGAGCTGAGGCCAGAAGCAGCTGTGCCTTACTCTGGGATTGGGCAGGACAGGGCAGAGGCAGGGAAGGACCACAGCAGGTGGGGACGAAATGAAGGTATGCCAGGTGTCCAGGCAATGCCCCTTTTATCACCTGCTCAGGCTCTGGTGCTACTGAGTTCAGCGCCTGAGGTGGACTGGGTCCTTTACTCTGTGAGCCAGATACCAGGGGGGAAACCCAGGTCTAAATACAGGGAGGACAGAGGTGAGTTTCTTGCCACCTTTAAAGGTATTGCTTCCCCTGAGCACTTGCTACTTAATCCCAGAGGCTGTCACTTGCCTCCTTCCCAGCCTAGTCACGGGGGCTCTACTACCCTATAATCATCTGCCCTGATTTTTCCAGAGCTTTTCAAGGGTCATCAGCCTGTTTCATGTGTGCGTCATTCTTTCCTGCCCTCACCCTCACCTGGGATTTTTGTGAAGCCACGGCTGTGTCTCTAGTTCAGACTGGGGCTCCCTGAGGGCATGTCTGTATCTTCCCTTCAGACTGGGATTCTTGAAGGCAGGGCTGTGTCTCCCCTCAAACTGGGATTCTTGAGGACGGGGCTGTGTCTCCTCCCTCAGACGGGCTCCCTGAGGGCAGGACTGTGTCTCCCCCTCAGACTAGGGTTCTTCAAGTCAGAAACCTTGGAGAGCCATAGACTGGACACTGTCCCCCTCCTCTGTCCAACCCTTTTGGTCCCAAAGCCAAGGCTCTGTGCAGGCCCCATTTCACACACCTCCATGTACCGCCTGAGGCCCTTCGCTTGCCTGAAAGGTCTGGAGCTGACACTAGCAGGCCAGTGGCAGGGCTGTTGCATAACAGCGGCCAGGCCGCAGGTTTCCGATGATTCAGCACTATGGCTGCATAAGACTTCTGTGTGGCTGGACGCAAGACAGGGATCCTCAGAATCAAGGGACAGGAGGCCCAAGGAGTCTGGCTCACCTGGGACTCTACACAGTAGCCCTGACACACTGGGGAGGGGACACACTTCCTGGGCCCCTCCGGCTGCCCTGGGCCTGAGTATAGGTACCTGGGTCTGGATAGGGGTTCCAGGCTGGCATTGGGCCAGGAGAGTCATCTTGCCATTGAGAGCCCATTACTGGGGCTGTAAACCCCTCCAGCAGGGTGTGGCCCAGGAGAAGAGGGGCCTGGTGGCCAGCAAAGGAACCCCAAGGGCCAGCCAGGGCCTGGGGGGCCAGCTTGGCAGTTCTTTTTCAAACCACTAGATGTCACTTCCATTTCAAAGACCCACTGGTTGGAATTTCCCCAGTCAGGTGCCCCCATCCAACTCCTCTCAGAGTCTTAAAGGCACACAGCCCATAGGAGAAAATTCTACTTTCTCCTGAGGCCCTAAATGCTGGACACCTGGCCAGGAGCGGCCTCCAAGGCTGAGCTGAAGCTTCCAGGAGTTCCATGACATCCCATCCCACACTTGCAGAGAGCCAGAAGGGGCAGAAGGTTGTCTCCTCATCCCTCACCCACCCTACAGGTTATTATGGAGATGGTATTTCCTGAAACCAAAAATAAAACTAAGGAGAGTCTATTTAGGAGGAACAATACTTGAAACAGGGGATACATGCCCCCCAAAGATCCTACTCAGGGCCAAGAGATTCTGGATTCACCAGGGCTGTGTCGTCCATTGCCCTGGCTTCAGACTATCAATATACTGGCCATGAATTTCTGGTGAGGAGCGATCTGAAGGGAGGTTAGAGGGACCCTGCTTTTCTCCACACACACCCCCAAAACTCAATTGACATCTCTTGGTTGACTGGTGCCTATTGTAACAACTTACAATGTGCTTTATTCCACTGCAGCTCCCCAACAAGGTTAATATAATCTTAACTCCATTTCTCAGATGGAGAAACAGAAGAGTGGAGAAGGTTAAGAGAGAAAGAAAGCTCTTCCTGGCATCTCTTGGGGCTCTGTCTCCACCTCCCTCTGTCAGACCCCCACTGGGAAGGGGCCTGAGGCCAGCTGGTGGGTTCTACCCACACCTCAGGTGGCTGCTTAAAGACTCATTCTCTTTAGCTCATTAATTAGCATGGGCTTTTACCCAGTGGTTTCCAAACTTGGTTGCCCATTAGAATCACCTGGGGAGATTTTAAGACTCCCACTCCAGTGAATTCAAAACATGGGAGGGCTGGAATGAGGGCTGCCCTCAGAACGATTTTAAAGATGTCCAAGGAGTAGCTGAGTTTGGGGAGTACTGCTTTAACCACCTCACCCCCAGCCAACCGCGTGACCACTGTGGATTTACCCATAGGCCCGTGGGGGTGCAGAGTGTGGGCTGTGGCACAATTAATGACGACTGAGCTTATATTTTATAAGAGGATGCTCAGTAACAGACCTTACCCTCTCGGCAGGCAGATAGCGTTCTATAGAGGGGGAAAGAAGCGCAGAGAAGTGAGGCCACTTGCCCCCTACCCCCACCCCGGGGCTCGGCTCCTAAGTTAGCAGAAGGAGGCCTAAAACCCAAGTCTTTAGGGCTCTCTCACACATTCTGGGCTCCTCCGGAGTTCTCTAAACAGAGGCACTGGGCTCCGAGGATAATGCCTCTGACACAAGGTCAGCGTCTTCCAGAGCTGTTAGTTTAACACAAAGAAAACAGTTCCCAGTCAGTATCTGACCCCTCACCCTGGCCACTGATCCACAGCCAGTCATAACCACCACTGACCCTTTATCTCAACCACAGGCTCACTCCATCCTGGACACAGCTTGATCCCTAACCCTGGCCACCACCGACCCCTAATTGAGACCACAGGCTGTCCTGACACTGGCCACTGTGCCACTCATGTTCAGCGCTGGTCAGAACATGGAGTGCCCGGGGCACCCCAACACAACAGCAAGACCTAGCTCTGCATCATAGTATAATCACTAATGATAATAAAATCAATACATGGAGGCCTATGTACCAGACAGGAGCCATTTTTGTGTGCATGATTTCTTAAAAGGATCTGGAATATGATTCTGTTAGCCATCAGGTCAGGTGTAAAGGCTTCCCCAAAGCTCAAAAACCTGCAAAGAATCCTCCCATCTCCCACCTTTTCTCCTCCACGTACCCAAGGCTCATCAAACACACACACAGGTGTGCATGCACACACACCATCATACTCAAGTATCTCCTTGCTCCTGCTGTCCCCAGGCTGGAATGCCCTCCTCCTCCCAGGATCCCCCCACAAGGCCTTGTCCCCCCAGGAAACCTACAAGGCCCACAGAGTCCCTTGATGTCCATGCTCACTGACCCCCTTCAGAAAGTGTCACCAGGCCCAAGAGAGCAGATAGCACCCAGCTGAAGCACCTTCACCCAGTAAGGAGGTTAGGCCTGCACAGCCATGGAAGTGAAGGTCTGATGGCAGTGGGGACACTTGTCTACACATGCACTCACATATGCACACATTGAGTTCTGAGCAATTGTAAACTTGGCTAGCTCTGGCTGCCCCCAGGAGAGGGAAAACCATAAACACCTCCTGCTCCAGCCAGTTCCTCCAACAAGGCAAGTCACTCCCAGGATTCGGACACTTCACCATCTCAGGGAACGGGCTGTGCCCATCCATTTTCTGTTCGGTGAATGACACCTCGTCTCCTGTCCCCACCACAGGGGAAGGGCTCCCTCCCAGGATTCTGCTGGTGGTCCTCCTGAGCCTTTGCCCCAGCTAGTCCTGCCCTTGGGAATGCCTCATCCCTCTCTTCTTCCATGCAATCTTACCGCCCCGAAAGGCTCATGTTAAAGTCTTACCTCCTCTAAGATACCTCCACTGATCTCTATCACACTAAACACTTTCCAGAAGGGGCTTTGAGACCAAAAAAAAAAAAAAAAAAAAAATCTGTGGAATAAGGCCTAATATTTCACTATTAGAAACCCATTCCTTTGGCTTAAGAATTGCTCTCTCCTCAGGAAAGATCCCTGAGTATTTATTGTAGATGTACCCCCATCAGAAGCAGTCAGTACTTGGGCAGGCACCAGCTTAGAGCACGTATTCGTGCTCAAACCCTGTCACTACCCATTTGGGGGGATCATGGCCTCTCTAAATGCACAGTGAGGGGGTAGGCCCGCAAATCTCCAAGGTCCCTCAGCTCCAGTAGATAGTAACTTCTTCCAACTGCAATTTTTTACTGGGAAATTATACACTTGCCCTTGACACTTTGAAATGTCGCCATAACTTTAAAGGGGAAGAGAAATCCTACTAAGTCCAGTCAAAAGCAGGAGACAATTAGGTTAGCTCTAAGGGAGCATTCCAGACTGTATCGTTACAAGGCTTGGGGAATTGTAAAGCAAAACAACAGTATGTCTCCTCTGGAAATATTTAAAATGCAAGAAAGAGGAGTCTGACTTTACTGGGTATGGTCCTTTTATTATTACTATTAAAAAGAGAGAGTGTGTGACCTCTCTTCGAGCAAGGAAGGGGGGGCAGGCATTGATGGAGTTTCCAGTGCTGAATGATAGAGAGCTGAATGCACCCAGGGCCTCACCCCCACCTCTTCCATTGTCCCCCCGTTCTCCTTAATGAAGGCTCAAACCAGAGCAGCCAATGAGGCTTGGAAAATCCGCCTGTTGTGTGAGGGGATTTTCCATAAATCTCCCTCATTCAGGCGGCGACAGCCCCGTGCCCTGTGGAGGGAGGGCTGCCCAGCTCCTGGGGACCCTCGTTAAGAACAGGTGCCTTCTGGCCAGCTCCCTGCTCCTCTGGGTCCCTCAGCTGCCTGGGGGGTTTGGAGTGGGGGAAGAAAGCCCCCAGCCTCCTCGGAGCCTCCTCCGAAGAAAATGACCTTGGACTCCTTCAGGCCTGCCAGGGCAACGAAAGGGGCTCTCACTCGCCAACAGCATGGCAGTTCAGAGGGTTGTGTGGCATAAATTTGCATGCCACCCATTCAAGTCCCCCCTCTGACACTTTATAGAACTGTGCTGTGAAGTATGGTAGCCACTAGTCACATGTGCTATTTAATTTTAAATTAATTAAAATTAGATTTTACAAAGGCAGTCATTCAGAGGCACGATTTAAGTGCTCAGCAGCCCATATATGGCTAGTGGCTACTGTACTCAGCAGTGCAGATCTAGAACACTACCACCATCTATTCTTTTGGACAGCTCTCCTTATAACCAGTACTAGGCGGAGCAGCCTCCCCCAAGGGCAAGGAGGCACCCGCTCAAGGCAGAAATTCCAACATCAACAACAGGAACAGAAGTCTGGTACTGACAATGGAGAAGTCTCCAAGGACTGGGGCGGAGCGGGGGGGCATCTGAGGGGGAGACATAGCCCTTGTCTTCAGGGAGCTCCCAGCCCAAGGAGGGTCAAATAATTCATTGGCCAGATCTTGTTTTCCAGAGCAGGTGAGGAGGAAGGGTCCAGCTGTCACTTAGCAGGCTCATTAGCGACGTCTTCTGAGGCCTTACCCTCCCCCGGGGTAATTATTAACAGGCCTCAGGTGTGAAAGAGCCTGCAGCCAAGGCCCCGCCCTCCCAATTCAGCTGACTGGGCCAGCTGGGCATCCTGGGGGGCCAAGAGCTGAGAGTCCCACCTGGAAACAGCCCCAAGTCTGGATAACTGACCCCCAAGCCCCCACTCTGACCCCACCTTGCTCCATGTTTGATAAGATGAACCTCCAACCGGGAGACAGGGCAGTGACCAGGGAAGCTGCCTACTACCTCCCCATGAAACCATGGAGACACTGGGGGTCCATCCCCATAGTCTCAAAGTGGAAGGTCTAATCCCCCCAAATCTGGGCATGGCCTCTAGCCATGTCAGCAAAAATTTTCCACATGTGCTGAGATTTCTGTTTGCCTTCCCCATTAGCTCAACAAGCATGGATGGAAAGATGACTAAGGTAATTAGTGACTGTAGTCATCAGTCAGGGACCAAGGAGCCAGGCCAGGATGGGGGTACAGGGGCTGGAGCAGGGCTGGGGAAGCTGTGCGTCAGCCAGAGAGCGTGAGCACACCGGACCTGTGCCAGGCCTGGAAACCTCAGCCGCCAGGGAAGGGGGCCCAGGAACAGAGAAAGCAAATGATGGCTTCAGCCTCGTTGCCATGGAAACAGCTCCAAACAGAGGCTTCCTCTACCAAAGAGGGCGCAAGCTCCTGATAGGTCAACGGGTACAGGGTTATTGACAAAGAACTGGAGATGCCACTAGAGAAAATAACCCGAACCTCTTGATGACAGGTGGAGAAAAGCAGGTTCTTAGAAACTTCTTCCTGTGGCGTATCCCACGCAGGCCCCAGCCATCATCCACTCCAATAGGCTCCTGAGTCTTTTGATCCTATGCTTCTATTAATAAAACGTCTGTGATATGTGCCCCATCCATGTGTATATTTACTTGTTTAAATGTACATGTACCACCATACTAATAAGTTAAGTACATTATTGAAAAATGCACCCCTAAATAGACATTTTTTAAGGATGAAAGAAAAAAATAAATAGAAGTAAAGTTCCAGTGCCTTCCTAAATATTAATGGGCCAGGCTTGCCCAACTCTGTTTTGGAGACCATTGGTGTACTTCAAAGAGTATGAGCGACACATGGCTAATGAAGCTCCTTAAATGAGCAAATGTTTCTGCGTTTGCAAATTCAACATCAGTCAGTCTTTCCAGGTTAATGTTAAGATTAATTGCTATCTCAAAATTACTTTGAACTTGAGCTGACCCTTACTCTGGGGTAGGGATGGTGGCAGAGCTGGTGACATCAGCTGACCACGAGCTCAGGAGTGCTCCCTGCCCCCATGTGACTGGGTCCTACTCTTCCCTCTGTGTGGACCGCCCTGCCGCTTTCCTCCACCCCTGAGGAGTCATTCCTCCAAATTCCAGCTCCCTTCTCTTCCTTGGGACATCTTCCCAAAATCTCAGGCTGGCCAAGGGTTCCACCTCTAAGTTTCCATGGCCCAAGATGGATACTTCCATTCTGGTATTTACTACATTGTACTGGAATGATGTGTTTAGCACCCTGCTCCCTCACTAGACTGTGAAGTCCTACGGGGCAGGGGTTGCTGTACTCATCCTTGTACCCCCAGCTGCTAGCACACACAGACACAGACACACCCACTCACATCCCCCGCAGCACTCCCCATTCTGATGTTTGAGCCCTCTTGGCTTCACACACAGAGCAGGCCATGAGTGCCAAGGAGTTGACACCAAACCCCAGGATCCCTCAACTAATGACCACAGGATCTAAGGATAATACCTGAGCTCATTTCCCCTTGGGTGGTAACTTTGAGGTGACTACTCCACCCAGTCTCCAGGGGGCCCCCAGTTCGGCTCCATCCCAGGTGCCCACAGGGGCATCTGCCCAAACATGCACATTCTGTCAGCTTCCTTCCTTTCCCCGCCTCAATTCCTTACTCCCTGACCACCAGTTCATGGGATCACCTCCCAAATCAGCTACAGGTGCTCCAGTCCTTATCTCGGTGGGGATCCAGTCCAAGACACCGATATATGTCAGGTGCTCGACACAGTCTAATTAATGAAGGTTTATTGAGCAACTTCTATGTCCCAGCCACTGAGGGTTCAAAGAGCGGAAAGCTCATGGGGCTGGAACAGTAGCAGAAGATTCCTGAGGAGGTAGATTGAACAGGGCCATTCTCAGTTGGGGTGGGGGGAGGGCGGGGGGCAGGGTGGAACAAGCAGACAGCAGTGGAGATGAAATTTCCAGGAGCAGGAAATACAGGAGCAAAAGAGGCTGGCGGTAGGGCGACCAATCAAGAAGGCAATGAGGAAGCAGAGTGACACATCTTATTCCTGCCACAAGGGCTTTTCCCTTTTCCATGCCTCGTTCACAGCTTCCTCTTTCCTTGAATTCAGAGCCTTAGCAGCTAAACTTGGGGCTTGGCATCTTGGGGGAGTGGTTCTCAGAAATTCCAGGCACTGGCAGAAAAGCAAGCCCCACCCCCACCCTGCCCCCACCACTTGGAACAATCCTCATTAAGAGTTCTCCCAAGACACGCAAAGGGATTAGGCCGACTTCTGGGAAGGCCGGCTGCCTCCACCTGCCCCTCTCCCTGTGTCTGGAGGAGGGAAGCCTAAGGAAGGAGCCAGCGATTCTTTCGGTTCCTCGCTAGTCATTAGGTGCAATTAAAAGCAGGCGGGAAACAAATCTGGGCATGCTGACGGTGGTCCCTGTAAATACGCTCATCCACTCTGGCTTCTGGGGGTCCTGCCTAGCTGGCAGCCACCCAAGCAGTGGCACCCACCATCCTAGGCACCCACATTCAGCCAGAAAGAGTGGTGAGGAAACAGGCTCAGCCCCCACCCCTTAGGACTGAGCTCCGAGAGGACTGGCCTTGGTGTCCAGATATTTGTGCCTTGCCTGGCCCTGCCATCTGCTAGTTGGGGGGCCTTGGGTGAGTCCCTTACCCTACCTGTGGCTCAGTTTCCCAGCTGTACCATAAATAAACTGGGTACTGTCTGGGGTCACTTGAACTCTGGTGTTTTATATTCTAAGTCTGAGCTGCTTTGTGTCCAAGATCCTGGGGTGCTGACCCACAAATCCTACTAAGTTGCTCTGGGGTCCCAGGCTGGGGTCAAGATGCTGTTGTAAACATTGTGGCATTTGGAAGGAAGGAGGCCCAGCATCTGAACCCTCAAGTAGGTTCCAGGGGCAGAATATCCCACCCTGGCCCTTCTCTGATTCTCCCATGCCTCAGCAATACCAGGCCCACATATTTTTGGGTGAGGTTGTCTCTGGCCTCTCCTTGAGGAATGAATCTCAGGAAAGAGTGGTGATCACCTGGAGCAAACCTGGGTTCACACAGAACAATCATGCCGGCACCCTTGTTTTCCCCTTCTACAGGGTCTCTGGTCCTGAGGGACACCATGGATATTGTGATTCTAGCAAGACTAAAAGGGGCTTAGCATCTAGTCATTCCTTGGAGCCTCTTATCTTGTGATTCTCACATACCAGAGAGGACCAGCCTGGAAAAATGGCATGGTCTTTGGTGGAGGAGGTTAAAGTTGCAGGGCAACTTCCCCCCTGGTGTGAGGTCCCAGCAACCTATCCAACATCTGGGAGAATGCTCCAAACTGATACACCCAACGCCCCACCCAACCCATCCACAGGCAAGGATAAGCTGATGTGGCTTTTCCAGAAGACTTCAGATCTGGAGATGAGTTGGGTGGGTCCTGCTGCACTTAGAGTTTCTCCTGGGGCCAGGTGTCCATGGATTAAAGCAAATAAGGTCAGGAGCTTGAGCCCTGCCCTGACGGCTTGGCGCTCGGAAATCCTTCACTCCCCCACAGAACACTGCATCCTTCACCTCCCAGCTACACAGTTTGTAAATAAAAGCATGTCTAAGAACTATAGTAAGATACAAGTTTTCACCTATCAGATTGGCAAAAATCCAAAAAAAAAAATTTTTTTTTTTTTTTTAATAGCACACTTTGTTGGCCAGGCTGTGGGGAAATAATCACACTCAACCATTGCTGGTGGGAGTTTAATTGTTACGATCTCCGTGGAGAACAATTTGGCAATATGTATCAAGATTACAAAGGCATATACCCATTGACCAACAATCCTAGGTCTGAGAATTGATCCCACAGATATACCTCATACGTGGGAAATGACGCATATGTACGAGATTATTCACTGGGGCATTGTTTGTAAAAACTAAAGAAGGAAATGACCTAACTCAACAAAGGACTGGTTGAATGAATGACAGATCAGCCATATAATGGAATATTATGCAGCTGTAAAAAAAGGTTCAAGGCATTCTTCACATACCATCAGCAAGAGCCTTCCAAGATGGAGTAAACTGAAGAGGTAAGATACAGAACCATGTGGAAAGCATGCTACCTTTTGTGGAGAAAGGGGAGAAAATAAGAATAGAAATTTAAAAGTTGGGATCCCTGGGTGGCGCAGCGGTTTGGTGCCTGCCTTTGGCCCAGGGCGTGATCCTGAAGACCTGGGATCGAATCCCACGTCAGGCTCCCGGTGCATGGAGCCTGCTTCTCCCTCTGCCTGTGTCTCTGCCTCTCTCTCTCTCTCTCTGTGTCACTATCATAAAAAATAAATAAATAAATATTAAAAAAAATAAATTTAAAAGTTTATGCCTTCCCTCAAGGAGACAGGGTAAAAACTCAGAGACATGGAACAACTTACCCTGCCCAGCTCTCCACCTTAAAAAAAGAAGCAAATGAGCTCATGGGTGAAAGTCAGGAGCTCTGGAGACAGTAACCGACCAGGGAAAAGCCTGAATAGAACCTGGCTGCAATTAATCGTGTCCTCAGACCTGCCCCTTACAACCCCAGGGCCTTTGCACTTAGAAACTAGACTCAGTGCTGGGCCTCTGACCTTATTAGAACCAATTGTCCTGGGCCAATTAGGAAAGAGCAGAGGCGGGGCTTAATATGTAAACGAGGTGTTGGGTCCAGTCAGCGCCAACCACTCTCCGGTATCCCTGCGAAGGAACAAAACCCTGGATTCCAGCAGTCCCTGGGCTGTTCACACTCCAAGTGATGATTTGGTTTCAGCACTAAGGTGCATGTCCTCCATCGGAAATCGATTGCTCCCATTGTTTTCTTTGTACTTAAACTGCAAATTGATTTTTGTTTCTGAGTTGTGCATAAACTGAACTTGAAAAGTATTTTGTATCTAGTTGTATGTCTGCATATATATCTATACAACCCTGATCTAATACTGGGGTCCCATGATACTAGTCTTTCTTGAAATGAGGTCCTAGACGTTATTGATCGTTGAGAAAAATTTGTTTGATTACAAGCTTCTCAAGAGCCTAGACGTCTTTTCTTCTTTTGGAGGTAGAAGGGCACTAGCTTCCCCGAACACCGTTAAGTGTTGATGAAATGTATGCGGAGGTAATGGTCTGATTTAAATAGGAATCTAAGGTCCTGTTCCCCTCCCTCACTGAGCGCAGTTGGCAAGGAAGCCAGAGCTTCATGATGGGGAAGCGGATAGGGCAGGGCCCAGCGCCCACACCTGGCCCGCATCCTCCGCGCACCTGCCTGGGAGTGGGGGTGGCGGGGCGGCAGCCCAGGGCAGACCACTGCAGATGTCGGGCGCGGCCCGCCAAGTCGATGGGAGCGCGTTCCTGAGATAGGGGTGCGATGGTTGGAATGTGAGACCAGAGGCAGTGATGGACCATGCCAGCCCAAGAGCTGAACAAATATTGACCCTGAGCAGGGTAGCCTCTTGAAAGCCCTCCATGGGATGCCTCTCGGTGTTCCCCTATCTCCAGCCAGCCTCACAGCCTGGTGTCTCCAGCTGGGGTGGAGTGGGGGAGGAGGGTGCTGACTCTGCCTCTGGGGCCCAAGGCCCAGAAACCCTGTGTCACCCCAGGTCCTGGCATGAAGTTCCGGGGGCTTCCAGGCCTGGTCTTACTTCCTCTGGGATCTCTAGCCTAGACTAAGTGGTACCTGGATTAGGATGTGGGCCTCCCTGGAGCCAGGCTGCCTTTAAAATGACCTACAGAGGCCCTTTTTCCAGATCATTCATTAAAAAAGAAACCCACTAAAGGCCAAGGACAACTACTCTCCTAATTATTAATAATAAAAATAATGAAAAGAATAATAAAAATAATGATAAGTAACATTTAGTAAGAGCTTTTTGTGTGCTAGGCACTAGATGCTTTACATGTATTAACCCATTTAACCCTCACAATGAACTTGGGAGATAAGTATTTTTTATCCCCATTTCACCGAAGTGGAAACTGACCCACAGGGAGAGTAAGAAGTGCCGGATCCCGAAAAGTCTCTCAAAGATAACATGTAAATCATGTTTTATCATGTAAAAACATGGATATGAGAGGTCCTTTAAGAAGGCTGGGTACTAGTCTCCTTTTACAGATGGGGATACTGAGGTCCTGAGTGGGGATAGCCTGCCCAAGATCACCCTGGGCTGCAGACCAAAGGCACTCTTTCAAAGGTGCTGCTGGCTGGCTGACATTCCTAGGGAGCTGATTGCTGAGGCTTGGGGTTACCTGAGGTCTCTTCCAAGATCCCAAATGCCTTTTCTCTCCTGCCAGCCTGATACTCTGGGCAAACACCCCCGGCCCCGCTCCCCATCAAATGGCTTTCTCTTTTCCCATCTTCTTCGCCCTAACCCTGACATTTCCCCCGTATCATTCCAGCAAATTGCTTTCCAGGTCCCGGTCCCAGAGCCCTGTCTTCTGCAGCCTGTCTAGGATGTTTTCCCAAATTCTCTATGGGCCTTGGTTACCCGACTTGTCCAATGAGGACATTGGACCAGATCATGCCAAGACCCTTCCTCTGTACCTCTGAGGTGCTAGGAATCTCAGACTCCATGTCTGTACTTGATAGAGTGGCTGCTGTCCCCACTTGGGCCTGCTGGGACCCCGCAGGCAGCCAGGGTCTCCCTCTCAGTTTCACAGCCAGCTTGGAAGGGGACAAGGGAGGTCAAGATTGGAGACAGGAAGACAGGCAGGGGATATTCAAGAGGTTCACTCCATTGCAACCCCCTCAGTCTTCCAACCCGATTTCCATCACTCTCATCCTCATATATGTTCCAGCCTCTGAGGCCTGGTCCAGACCCCTAGGACCCCTCTGCCAGTGGGGAAAGAAAAGGGAATGTAGGCTGGGGTGGGGTGGAGTGAGCACCTTCCCAGAGCAGGGTGGGGTGCAGTTGGTGGTAGCCCACTGGCCTCACAGCCTGGCCTCCCCTCAAGGATGCTGAGAAACCCTGGCTGGAAATGGGACGGGCCCCGACAGTTCTGCCAAGGGCAGTGCCTTCTGCTTAGAAGGAAACACAGCCTCTTGTGTGTGTGTGTTGGGGGGGGGGGGGTGCGCGTGTGTGTGCATGTGCCCACGCCCTGGCCTGCTCCACCCCAGGCTCACCCTTGCCTTCCCAGGTCAATGACCTCTGGAACTCTGAGCACACTCAGAGCCTCCCATCCTTCTGCCTGTTTCCAGGTCAGACTCACTGAATGAGATGCCCAAGGAAAGAGAAACTTCCCAGGCCCTCTCTCCAGTTCTCACTGCCCATGTGCTACTTGAGCAAAGGGCAGGGCAGCCCCCAGATCCCCACACAGACCAGCACTGTGGCCCACCCTCGCTCAGCGCGGCTCAGTCTGAGTAATAGCATAGAATCTGTGCCTTGCAAGCCACCCACCTCCTGCATGCCCTCACGCCACGCATTCCCCCGTTCCAGGAGAGACTGGAAGCAATGAAGGACACACAGACACCTCTGGGGAACCACAGACAGCACTCAGGGGAAATTAATCAAGTGTTGACACACTGAGCAGGCCAAGAATGAGAGAGGTTTCCTGCTGGGAAATAGGAGCCAGGCCCAGGGCAGAAGTCGGTGCTTTAGAGCACAGAGGAACAGCTTCATTTCCCAGACATAGGCCAAAGGAGCTGGACTTTGGGAACTCTGTGAACACAGGGCTGTCTTCCTCAGTTTGGGGGTCCTTGAGGATAGGACTGTGTTTCCCCTTCAGACTGGGGCTCCCTGAGGGCAGGGCTATGTCTCCCCTCAGACTGGGGCTCCCTGAGGACAAGGCTGTGTCTCCCCTCAGACTGGGGCTCCCTGAGGGCAGGGCTGTGTCTCCATCACAGACTGGGGCTTGTTTGAGGGATAGAAATCGATTATTTTCCTCATCAGACTGGAAGCTTATAGAATAGGAAATGGGCACCAAGGATACAAGTTTAAGAAGACCAATTCCAAATCATAGAAAGAAGTCACTTTTTTGACATCCAAATTAATTAATTGATCTTTATGGAAAATAAGGCCCACACACATTCTGGACATCAAAAAATTTTCAGCTCAGCCATCAAGCTCATCTACTCATTTTCCTCTATCAGGAGGGAAAAAAATGAACAGTTAAAATTTCATCTCATTTGTTTTAAAAATTAGGTAATAGATCGAAATGGTTCGAAGATCAAAGTAATACAGGGGGATATACTTTGAGAGTTCTCACCCCCAAAACCTCCATTCCTCCCCACTCCCGCTGCCATATGTAATCACATTAGCTTCTAAGTGTCCTTCCAGTGTTTGTTTATGCAAATACAAGTAACTATTCCTGCTTTCCCGTCCTCAGAGAGAACTCTCTGGTAGCTAGAACTAGTCCAATCAAAAGCTCAGGTTTGTATCCCAGTTGTGACTGACCTATTTGATTTGCAAGTCTCTTTCCTGGAGGGCGTGGGGGGGTAGGTGACAACCTGTGGCCCGCATGCCTCAGGAAGAAGGCAGCCTATGTAATGGCCCGGCATACAGCAAGTGCTCAACAAGTGAGTGCGATTGGTTTGGGTTGTTTGGTTTTTTCTTTTTTTAAGAAAATATTATCTGAACTCCATGTGTTCCCCATGTCCTTAAATCTTAACGAGCTTAGCTGGGCTTGTTGGCAAGTGGATTTGGAGAGAAGAGGTCTTCAAGTGAAGAGGTGGTTTGTGAGAGGGACTGAGGAGTGGGGCGAGGCCAGTGCACACGTCAAGGCAAGTGGCACTTCTGAGATCTGCGGGTTCTGAGACTCTCCCAGCAAGGCATCCTGGTCCTGGGAACAGAAGGCCAGCCTGTGTTTCCCCGGCAGCTCAGGGCCCAGCAGCCTCATAGGCCAGGCCCAAAGCCCTATCTAAGGTACACAGCGTTATCTCCATTCCTCCTGTGGGGAGAGCCCAGGCCTCCCAGAGGGCCTGCCTCCCACCTCTTCGTTAACATTTACCACAGCTAGAAAACAGCGGGCACACAAGGCACAGGCCACCTACCACCCAGTAACACGCATGGGGACGTGCCAACACGACGCACAGCGGATCGTGTCCCAGGGTGCACAGAGGGCCCCTTCCACAGCCAGGCAGGCACCAGCTCCACGTCCCCGCACACCCATGGCAGCCTTGGCTCCTTCAGGCACAGGGAAAAACATGAGACTGGTAACTGAGCCCTCAATGCCCAGCACACATGGCTGGTCCAAATCCAGATAGGCAGGCAGCCCGGGTGGTTCAGCAGTTTAGTGCCGCCTTCAGCCCAGGGCCTGATCCTGGAGACCTGGGATCGAGTCCCACCTCCGGCTCCCTGCGTGGAGCCTGCTTCTCCCTCTGCCTGTGTCTCCGCCTCTCTCTCTCTCTCTCTCTCTCTCTCTCTGTGTCTCTCATGAATAAATAAAAAAATAAATAATAAAAAAAACAAATCGAGATAGGCTATTACATACATAAAGAATGCACACGGATTGTGAAGACTTAGTATGAAAAAATCATCTAAATGATCTCATTAAGGTTTCATGCCTTGATTACCCATTGAAATGAGAATAGTTGAGGATATTTTAGGTACAATAAATACACACATGACTATGTACAATATATTAAAATGTTTCTCACCTGTTCATTTTACTCTTTTAATGTGACTTGCTGGAAGAATCTTTAAATATGGATGTGGCTCATATTATAGTTTGTGGGATGGCACTGACCGGGAAGGTTATAGGAATTGTCTTAGAGGCTGTACCCCTCCCCGCCGCCAGGTGTGGGGTATGGTCATACCACCTCCTTCCAGTCCCTGGAGCCTGTTCCACCATCACGTCCCCATCAGACTGGGGGCCCCGTGAGGCCAGGAGCCAGTACTCTGCTCTCTCCTAGTTTCACGCTGTTGCCCAGACTTGGGAGGGATGAGAGGTGGCTCTGTGGGAGCCAGCTGCCCATGCCTTCTGCTAAGTCAGTGACAGCATGTTCCCAGGAAGGCCAAGCCCCCAGCCCTGTGGCCTACCACTATAAACCTCCTCTGCCGTGCTTGACGATCAGATTAGAAGTTGCTCGTTTCATTCAGCTGATCTTGAGAGGAAGCATTGTTTTTCCCAAGACTTGAGATTTAGGCATTCAGCAAGTTGTGGGTCACTCCTAGGTCAGAAATGGTTTGAAATGCTCACAAATTATAAAATTTCATGGAGAAGCCACAATAAATAGAGAAAAAGTCACAGCACCAAGTCTGGCACATTTCAGCCTCCACTCACTCAGCTTTGTTCCACCACTTTGAGACATACCTTCATGGGAGAGCTCTTCCTGGAATGGTGGACACCACTCACCGCCCCCAAGTCCGCTCCTCTCCAGGCCCCAACCCCTGTGCCTTCCCCACACACACTTGCCATGTCTACTCCCACCTCCCCTCCCCCAGCTAAACCCAGTTCCCCTGGGTGCCTTGTGCTGCTGAACCCAGCAGGTCATTCACCTCCCTTGTTCTGGATATGATATGTCCATTAACCCAGCCTATAATTGCCTTGCTCTTCGGATCACTAACCGTCACTGCTGACACACTGGGAGCTGTCAACAAGCCTCCAAGTCTTTTGTTCTTAGACGCTGGTGTGGGGGACCCCCCCCATCCCCATGCAGAGACTGCCAAATGCCACCCGTATCATTAGATCCTTCATGGCCACCTATTGTGGCCCTTCTGGGTCCCAACTCTCTCCCTGGTGTTCACTTTTCCTCCCAATGGGACCGGTGTAACATTCAGGCCTCTGCCAAGTCCTAGCTAGTGATAGGTGGGATTCCCCGGCCCCCACCCCACCCCCTGGTGCTCCGGCCCCTGCCAAAGTCTATCCGCAGTCCTCATCCCCAGTCACCCCTTGGCATCATTTGGAACAGTTAGTCATGCCTCTTACTGAAACCTTTCTTTCACTTTATTTTCAAGCTACCTCCTGGTTGCCGCCCCCCTCCGCCCCCCCCCCCCCCCCGCCCACCTCCTGGCCACTCCTTCTCAGCCTCCTTTGCTGCTACTTCTCTGTTACCCAACTCTGTGATCAGAAAGCCCCATGGCTAGCATTGGGACACCTTCTCGTCCTTGTCTTCACTCACTCCCTGGGCGATCTCATCCTGGTGAGAGGCTTTAAATATGATTTATAAATTGCTGGCTCCCAGACTTAAGTCTCCAGCCCAGCCTCCCCCTCTGATTCCAGGACTCACATGTCCCATTGTCCCCCTTCATTGCCACCTGATGTCTCACAGGCATCTCAGACTCAGCATTCTAAACCCAGCCTTCCCGTCTGCCCCATCCCAGCCATCCCACTCACCCACAGGCCCCACTATCTCAGGATCTCTGGCCAGGTCAACTCCATCCTTCCAGTTGCTCAGACTAAATACCTTTGCCGTCCTATTTCATGCATCCCTTTCTTTCATGTCTCCTGGTCAATGTGTCAGCAACTCTTATTGGCTCTATCTACAGAGCACATCACAATCCAACCATTTCTCTGTCACTTCCAGTCAGGTTCAAACCACCGTCATTTCTCGCTTGGATTTTTGCAAGAGCCGCATGACTTTTGCCCTTGCTCTTTGGATCACTACAGTTTCCCTGCTCTGCCCTGAGTCTATTCTCAACACAGCAGCCAGAATCAGCCTGTTAAAACCCAATTACAGGGGCGCCTGGATGGCTCAGTGGTTGAGCATCTGCCTTTGGCTCAGGTTGTGATCCCGGGGTCTTGGGATCGAGTCCTGCATTAGGCTCCACCCAGGGAGCCTGCTTCTCCCTCTGCCTATGTCTCTGCCTCTGTGTGTCTCATGAATAAATAAATAAAATCTTAAAAAAAAAAAAACAATTCTGAAGCTAACTCTTCTGTGCTCAGACTCTCCAATGGCACCTGCCTCACCCAGGTAAAAGCTGCAGACTTCACAAGGGCTTTCCCAAGCTCCCCACAATCCAGCCCCCCTTTCCCTGTCTCTTCTCCTCCACACACCTGCCCTCTCTCTGTTCCTCCAATATTCCAAGCATTGCTTCAGCCTCCCAGGCTTTGCAACAGCATTCCCTCTCCAGAAAGCCTCAGGGCTCTCCTCCTCCTTCTTTCAGGTGCTCAGATGCCACCTTCTGAGTGAAGCCTTTCCCAACCACCCTGTTTGGAATCGTGACTGACCACCCCCTCCCCCAGCCTTTTTCATCCTTCCCCATCTTCTTTTTTTCTTTCTAATACGCTATATACTTTTCTTATTTACGTTGCCATTGTCATTCTGACACCAATGGAGTATCAGCTCCAGGAGGGTGGGGATTTCTGTCTGATTTGTTCACAGCTGTATCCCTAGTTCCTAAAGTGGCACCTGACACATAGTGGATATTCAATCACTACTTGTTGAATGAACAGGATGGGACTAATGACAGAGCCCCCATGGCATCTATTGTCCTTTTCCAGACCAATGTGGATTTATTAAGTAATACCCTTGGCATATGGCCTTCTAATATACCATATAATTTCTTTATTTATTCTGGTTTTCATTCATTGCCTGTCTCCTCCTATAGAATGTAAGCTCCGTGAATGTTTGTTCAATGAGTGGATGACCATTTTTCCAGCTACTGACCCATAAAACTACCTCAGGATCACAGCTGTATTTTTCCATCTTAACCATCAAAACACCTGAGAGACCTTATCAAGAACTTCGTGGAGTTCTCACACTTCCCACAATTTCTGCACCTATCAGTTGCGCATCCTTTTGAGAGCCAGAGAATCCATCAGTCAGAAATCTTAATAAGAGAACTGCATATTAAATCTAGAGATTCTGGGACACCTGGGTGGCTCAGTGGTTGAGTGTCTTCCTTTGGCTCAAGGCATGATCCCGAGGTCCTGGGATTGAGTCCTGCATTGGGGTCCCCACAGGGAACCTGCTTCTCCCTCTACCTATGTCTCTGCCTCTCTCTGTGTGTCTCTCATGAATAAATAAATAAAATCTTTACATAAAATAAAACTAGAGATTCCTTCTATCTGGTCGCCCAGCACCAGTTAGAACTGAAGGCTGGAAAACACACTGTTAGCCAAAATACAGGGAAACAGATCCTCCCCTTTATGAGGGTGGAGACATGAATCGACACAACTTCTACAGAGTTGGACAATTTGACGGTATCTATCAAAATTCAATGTGTGCAAATCCTTTGCTCAACAACTCCCTCTCTAAGTATTCTATAGAAATGCATACATATCACACATATCAAACATGCAGAAAGTGCTATGCATGCAAAGTTATTCATTGTAGATATGACAACGATGAGAAAGGAAGCCTGGGGACTGTGGGGGGGGCGGCTGGTGTAATAAATGACGGGGCATTGTATTATGATACTCCCAGAGCGGAAAAAAAATAAGGTAGCCCCATTTTCACTGTTATAAAAATCTCTGAAATCTAATAATTAGAGGAAAAGAAAGTTAGAATAAAACGTGGCAAGTGAAGTACACCAGATTTGCCTTTTTTAAAAGGGTAGATGGATAGATGGATCATATACATGAACAGCAGTAACACCAGTTGCCTTTCAAGAGCGCATCTGGGGGGCTAGTAGGCAGGGGTGAGAGGCGGACTTTTCCCTGTATATTCTTGGGTGCTTTTTGAATTTTATTCCATGGACGCTTCTTATCTATTTCCCAATACTCTTGTTTTTAATTGGCCTGACGTGCTCGCCATGCTGGCTCCCAGACACCCCCCTTCCCTTTAGTAAATGCTCATGAGCCATGCCTTTCCCAGGCTGCAGGGATCCTGGCCCAGGACTGCCCTCAGCTGTGTGGTTACAGATTCCAAACTCCTCCTCTCTCTGAAACTCAGAGCCACATTTTCCTTGCACCCAGCCTCTTGCTCCGAGGTTCCTCAGAGGGGACCGAGAAGACCCAGTGGTCCTGTCCAGAAGCTTCCTTTGTGCCTGAACTGTTGTGTTATGGGAAGAGGCCCCCCCTGCACACCTCGTCGAGGAGCAGCCTCAGGTGGGCTCCTCCCAACTCCAGGGGCCCCAGGCTTCTCTTTCCTCTCCCATTGTGGGGCCCTTGCTGGTCTCTGGCAGAAGGGCAGCGACAACACAACCCCAGGAGCACCCCTTTCTCCACTCCCCATCTCGCAGGCGCAGACACAGCCCCCTCCCGGCCTGGTCTGCACAGGCTGATCCCCGGCTGTACGAGCCTCTGTTGCCCCCAGTATCTCTCACAAAGTTCTGCCTATTTTTGTCTTCCAGGCACTGCGTTCGCGGCTCGTAGCCCGGTCTCGTATTTGCCCTTCCCTCCTCTGCTCAAGCCTTCCGAAAACAGCACCCCCGGAAGAGCTGCCAGGCCGCCCACTGATCTCCTCAGCCACTGCTCCTCTTCCTTCGGCACCGGGACACAGACTACCCTGTGTGCGATTGCACAATCTGATGTACATTTTTGGGAGCTTCCCAGCCCTCTTGAGACATCTGTCCCTCCAGAGATTCGTGCCATGGAATCCTTCCTATCTTGTCGCTGAAATATTGGCAGGCGGATTTGGAAAATCTTACTACAGGCCCTGGGCAGCTCTTGTCTGGATGGCGCAAGAACCTCCCTGCTGCAGTCTGAGCTTCTCCCAGCCTCTCCCATCCATTCTCTGTGCCAGCACCTTTCCAAAATCCCAGCTCATCACGCCCCTCCTCTGCCGAAAGCCATTCAAGACCCTGCAGGGTAAAAGCCAAGTTAGCAGCAGGACTTGCAAGGCCCACTGTGGTCTGGTTTCTTGTCACATCTCCACCTGCATCCACCTCTACCTCTCTAACTTCATCCTTCAACTAATTATCTAACTGTGCACACATCCCTGGAAGCACTGTACTATTGCACATCTCTGTGCTTCTCCTGCTATCTATTCATCTACCTAGGTCCCCCTTCCAGCTGGTCTTGACAGGGGTGCTCGAGGCCTCGCTCAGGGATCGCCTCTTCCAGGAAACTTTCTCTGACTCCCACCAGCCCCCTACCCCCGGGAAGGCTAACTCTGCTCCTCTGGTTTCTCTCCACATCCCAGACCTGATCTTAGTTCTTATTGCACGTGGCGAACACTGTTCCTTCTACCTAACAGCCATTCTGCCCCACCCCTTCCTCCAGAACCCCCACCTTTCAGGTGGCCATGTATCCAGGCCCCGGAGATGAATCAGGGCTCATCCAAGCTATCTCGAGCATCCCCTCCCCCCTTTCCCCTGCCCTCTGCTCACCACCTGACCCTTACTTTCCCAGTCTCCCTTGCAGCACTGCCTTTCAGTCCTGGCCAATGAGACACAAGAGGTCATTTTCTGACGGAGGTTCTGGGAAACACTTTTCTTCCCTGATAAAAATGCAGCCCCAAGGACGCCTGGTTGGCTCAGTAGTTGATCATCTGCCATCCTCTCAGGTCATGATCCTGGGGTCCTGGGATCAAGTCTGGCACTGGGTTCCTTGTGGGGAGCCTGCTTTTCCCTCTGCCTGTGTCTCTGCCTCTCTCTCTGTGTCTCTCATGAATAAATAAATAAAATATTTTTTAAAAATTGCAGGGACACCTGGGTGGCTCAGCAGTTGAGTGTCTGCCTTTGGCTCAGGGCATGATCCGGAGTCCTGGAATGGAGTCCCACATCGGGCTTCCTGCATGGAGCCTGCTTCTCCCTCTGCCTCTGTGTGTGTGTGTGTGTGTGTGTGTGTGTGTGTGTGTGTGTGTGTGTCATGAATAAATAAATAAAATCTTTTTTAAAAAATGCAGCCCCATTTTCTCCTTGGCCTTTTTGTTTTCTGCCTTGAATACAATTGTAGGAGGCTCCTTGGCCACCATCTTGTAACCCTGGGGCAATAAACATGTGGACAATAAGCTAATGTGTTCAGGAGAACAGAGGAGAAAATAGGAAAAGCCTGAGTTTTTGATAACATCACTGAGTTCTTTCATCAAACCTGGAGCCATAACATGTTATAGGAGATGATCTTGTTGGAGTCGGCCTCCACAGCTGTATGATAAGCTCTTGAGGACAGGAATGGTGTCTTATTCCTCTTGGCATTTCTGGAACCTAACACAATGACTCAAGAAATGACAATTCAACTGAATTGGATCAAATTCCCTTCCCTGACGATTCTGAATAAGGAAACAGGTTCACTTTTATCCCACGTTTCCCTGATCACTGCCACTCTGCTGATCCATTCTTTCAACCAATCCTTTTTCCTTCACTCACTTCCCCTGATCCTCTGAGACATGAAATGATCCCCAGAACCAGTCAAAAACTAGTCAGATGCCTGGCAAGTCTTCACGGATTAGGTGTCTAACCCACTGGGTCCTGCTCTGGGCCAAGGGGTCACCATGTGTCAAGAAAGCACCATTTCTGTCCTCCTGCTGCCCCTACAGGTAGGCAGGACTCACTCTATCAGCTCTGACCAGGGGGTCACTCCTTCCTGGCTTCCTGTTGCAGATCTTGACCAGCTCAGGATATCTCCTCTTCACTCTCTCTCTCTCTTTTTTTTTAATTTTATTTATTTATTCGTGAGAGACACAGAGAGAGAGGCAGAGACACAGGCAGAGGGAGAAGCAGGCTCCGTGCAGGGAGCCAGATGTAGGGAGCCCAGCATGGGACTCGATCCTGGGTCTCCAGGATCACACCCTGGGCTGAAGTCAGGCGCTAAACACTGAGCCACCCAGGATGCCCTCCTCTTCACTCTCTTTAGGAATAGAGGTTCTTCGAAGCCTGAAGCCTGGCTTTCAAGATGGACCCCAGCCGACACAAGTATAGATACACAAAGAGGACACTGCATCCACCACCCCCAAATGCACTACCTACCGCCTCTCACAGAGCTTGGCTCAGGAAAATATGAGTTCCAGAATAAACTGCCAGTCCAGTGCCCCAGTCTGGCTCATTCTTAAGGGAATCAATTATTTAAGGTATGAAGCATACTTTTTAAAAACTAATTGATGCTTAAAAAAATAAAAATAAAAAAATAAAAATTAATTGATGTTGAACATTTATTATCATTATTTTTTAATTTTTATTTATTTATTCATGAAAGACACAGAGAGAGAGAGAGAGAGGCAGAGACACAGGCAGAGGTAGAAGCAGGTTCCATGCAGGGAACCCGACCGATCCCGGGTCTCCAAGATCACGCCCTGGGCCAAAGGCAGGCACTAAACCACTGAGCCATCCAGGGATCCCCAGATGCTGAACATTTAAACCACTGATAGCATTTCCTGTTGATTCCTAAGGGCTCCAGCTATGTGTACTGAATACTGAATATGGACTTCGTCTTTTGGTAAAACATAACAGAGAGCATCACTCCAGGTCAGTTCTCCACCTTGCCCACATTCTTGTCGGGTAACTGACCTAGCCCAGGGCTTCATGTGATACCCCTTCACTCTCTCTGAGAAGCCTGCAGACCACTGCCCACCCTGGGAGATCACCAATGTGCCCGCCCACTTCTGCTCCCGCAGCCAAACCACATGTGCCCCAAGAGCCACTGTGTTCATCCCCAAATCTGTTTGTGGCACTTGTTACTCTAATTACACAATTTAGTTCAATACAACATAAAACAATGAAATATGACTGTGAAAAGAAGAGTTTTCTTGTCTTCTCCAAAATCCAAGTTGAATGTTTGGAAGAATCTGGTAACAGTAAACCACTGAAAACATTGCCATTGGGTTGGATGTGAAAAAGGCAGAGTGTAAAGAGTGGGGCCAGCAGGCCAGGTGGCTGGGCGTGCTAAAAGTCTGGAGGAACCCTGCCTTTGAGTGGCTCTTAAGAGTATGAAGTCCTTGCTCTACTTTAAACCAAAACTGGAACCCAGAGAAGATAGAGTGTCACAGGGTGGTTTATACAAGAGAGAACATTCAGGGACGCGGAGGGCCTATGCCCTGGGGAGGCCTCTGCCACACACCAAAAAGCTAGCAGATGTTAGCACATCCATAGGTCTCCAGTTAAAATGAAATATTTACCCCAGATATGTCTATGATCCCCGTGCTACCCAGCCAACTGCAAGCCTTGATGGTATGAGGTGTTAGGAGGGCTTCCCTGTGCCAAGCACAAACCCTACAGCAGAGGACTTATCACTCTGAGCCTTCCTTTCCCCGTGGATGATATCTGACCCGCCTCAGAAGGCTAGGAAGATTAACCGGGAGAGTGAAGCGGTTAGTGGAGCACCCAGCACATAGTAAGCACTCAGCCCACCAGCGAACCAATTAAGCAAGCGAGAAATCTCAGACCCACTCCAGGCAGCTCCCTCTCCCACACATCCCAACGCCACCCAGCTGACCCTGGCTACCCCACGCCATCTGCTGCTGAAAACCTCCTGACCCTGTCCTAGGGGCCCCATTCCCACTGCAACTACCAGCATGGAATCTGCACCATCTCTGCCCCAAAGGACAATACCGGGTCCCCACCGAGTCCTGCTGCTTCCATTCTCCCCACCTCAGATTCCAGCCTCCTACAGCAACGAAAGGGCTGTTTTTAAAACACAAATCTGACCACATCGCTCCTTCACTTAAACCATAAGTGACTTTCCAGACTTCTTCAAATGTCTGAGAAAGCCCTACACATACTCATGCAGGCATGTATGTATGCACACGCATGCAAGCACGCGCAGAGCACTCCAGCTGCACCAGCCACGGGTCTGCTCCTCAGAAATGCACTCTGCCCCCTCCTGCCTCAGGACCTTTGTACATACTGCCTGCCACCTAGAACAGTCCTTACCCCTTCTTGACCTGGTAAATACCTCCTTACCCTTCAGGCTTCCACTAAATTCCATATTCTTGGGAATACTTTCTCTTTCACTTATACAAAAAATGTTTATTCAGCACCTTCTACGTGTAAGGCACTGTTCTGGCTATTGGGAATACAACATGAGCAAGGCAGACAAAAATCCCTGCCCTCATAAAGGTGATATTCTAGTGTGAAAGAAAGATAATAAACAACTAAATAATATTTTCAGGTAGTGATAATAAATGCATCTGATCAAAACAAGATTCATTTTATTATCAGGAGAAACAAATTGTTAGAAAAAATATATTTTTTATTTGTTTAAGAAAATTAAGTTTCAACAATATATCAAAGGCATTATACATATCGTAATTTCACAATGACTGTTAAAATTTAGTTCTTTTTTTTCTTTTTCAATATTTTTGTTTTTTTTTTTTAAAGATTTTATTTATTTATTCATGATAGACACAGAGAGAGAGAGAAAGAGAGAGGCAGAGACACAGGCAGAGGGAGAAGCAGGCTCTATGCAGGGAGCCTGATGAGGGATTTGATCCCGGGTCTCCAGGATCATGCCCTGGGCCAAAGGCAGGCACTAAACCGCTGAGCCACCCAGGGATCCCTAAAATTTAGTTCTAGATGTTGTTTCCGTTTGCATAATTTTGAAAATGTGATCCTGATGTGTTCCCCCAAACAGTACAATCAAATACAATGGCACTGCTCTTGCATACACACCCATAAACACACATACCTCAAAACTGACATGCAGAGCCCATCACAGGTCACAGACTCACATATGTACATACACAAAGATACACCAGACTCATACACATCATACACAAACAGAGTCATAAACACACAGAGGCCGGGGTCAAGGTGTAAGCACCCCCCACGAAAGCTGGCCCTCCCACTAGAGGTGTGATTACTGAGAGTGGCAAGTCCCTCTTCTCCTTTTTTTTTTTTTTTTTTTTTAAGATTTTATTTATTTATTCATGAAAGACACACAGAGAGAGAGAGAGGCAGAGACACAGGCAGGGGGAGAAGCAGGCTCCATGCAGGGAGCTCGACATGGGACTCGATCGTGAGTCCCCAGGATCACGCCCTGGACTGAAGGCAGCACTAAACTGCTGAGCCACCTGGGCTGTCCAAGTCCCTCTTCTCCTAAGACATCATCAGATGATAATCAGCAGCTGGGGTGGCAACAGGAGGCCCTAAATTCTCCCTTCACTGCCAACAGTTACCCAGCAACCTGACCCCTGGCAGAGGCTGAGGTTAAATTAAAATAAAGAGAGATCAAGGTACATTGTAATTTTGTGGTCACTCTCTACTCTGGCCTCCACGCAGCCCCCAAGCCCAGCAGCACACTCAGTACTCACTCCATCGACAACACAGCCCACCTCACTCACTGCACACGCACACACACACACATACACACACCCTCACTGTACCCACACCTCACGTGACCCCCTTCCTGGGTCCCTGCACTCACACTCACAAATCACACCTTCCTGCATAAGCCCACCTCACACGCACAAAGATGCAAGGCAGCTACCAGGGTTCTCAGGAGATGGGAACAACCTGGGTTCCCCACCCTCCACACCCACACATACCCAGTGCTCATGCCCTGCTCTCTCTCCTCACCACTGTCTGAAAGGTGTGACTCACTGCTCTTACACCCAGAGCCAGCCATGCAGGGCAAAGTGGTACCCCCACCCCAGCCCCAAGCCAACCTCCAAGTCTCCCCACTGTCCACTGGCACCTGACCTACCTGCCACACTGCCCAGGAATATCCGAAGAAAGGCCAAAGTCTTCAGGAACAAGGTCCCTCCTGAGTGGGGCGGGGCAAGTCATAGGACCTAAGGTGACGTCAGGGGACTTGGGACATCAAGAACCCAGGGAGGGATGAACCCTGGGCAGAGCACAGAGCTCTGGGACACCTGGACCTCAGCTGGTCAGGGCATCAGTGCCCATAAATGGAGGGTAGCAGGGCAGTCCACAGAGGAGCTATTGCCCCAATGCCAGTGGACCCAGGGAAGGATCAGGGATCATCCTTCACCCTCCCTCCAAGACTTGGCTCCCAGGGACCTCTGGGAGTAACAACAATGCTGAGGAGGCCATCAGAAGAGGCCTATCAGGGAGACCAAGACCTAACTGTGAAGCAGAACACTTGAGAACAAGACAAAACTTGCCAGAGAACCACAGTAGGAGAAACCAAAGAAAGAGGAAAAGACTGCCTTGTTGACAAAAGACACTTTCATTCAATTCATAAAGAGCGACCAAGTACCACTGGGCACTGTGCTAGGTGCTAGAGACACCAAGACCTGAGAACACACCAATGTGTTCTCTGACCTCAAAGAGCTGAGACTATAATAAAGCAATAATAATAACAGCCAGCATCTGTATCATGTTGATGATATGTTAAGCCCTAAGTGTTTTATGAGTCATCTGATTCTCATAACTAACCTTCTAAGCTAGATACTGTTATGACTTCCATTTCAAAGATGACAAAGAAATTGAGGCCTAGAGGTTAAGTAACCCGCTCAAGCCTGCACAGCCAAGAAGAGGATTTGAACTAGGCACTCAGGCTCCAGAGTCTGTGCTCCCTTCCATCTTGCTTTCCACCTCCTGGATGGTCATCTCACACCCATTGTCCACGCACCAGAAGCCCTCCATCTCTTCCACCACGCTACCCCAGTCCAAATCACGTGTCACTAAAGATCACCTTCATCCTTTCACCAAACACACACAGGGCACTTGCTGTGTGCCCACCCTGTGCTGGTGCTACTCAAACAGACCTCAACTAGGCCAGGGTCCGACCTCTAAGGAGCTATGTGGTTGGTCAGTGAGGTCAGCCAGGTGGTCCAGCTGTCCAACTTGGCGAGACAGGTCTAGAGGTGACATAGGTACGTGACTCTGGTATCTCAGGTGAAGTAGCCAGCTTCGAGCATGACAGCATCAGGAAGAAGAGTCCTATACGTTTGTAAAACTTATAATCTTTTGTGCATCGGGACACCTGGTGGGCTCAGTCAGTAGAGCATGCGGCTCCTGATCGCAGGGTGGTGAGTTCAAGGCCCACGTTGGGTGCAAAGATTGCTTAAAAAAATAAATTGAAAAAGATCTTTTTTTAAAAAAGATACTATCAACAGAATAAAAAGGCCACCCCCAGAATGGGAGAAAATATTTACAAATCATGTATCTGATACCCAATAAGGGATTAATACCCAGAATATAGAGAGAACTCCCAAAACGCAACAACAAAACAAAATAACCCAATTCAAAAACAGGCAAAGGACTTGAAGAGACATTTCCCCAAAGAAGACATATGGATGGCCAATAGGCACATAAGAAGATGCTCAACATCACCTACCATCAGAGAAATGCAAATCAAAACTAGAATGAGGTACCACACCATACCCATCAGGATGGCCACTATCAGAAAACCTGAAAATCACAAGTGCTGACCAGGATTCGGAGAAATTGGTACTGCTGGTGGGAACAGGAAATGATGCAGCCTTTGTGGAAAACAGTTTGATGGCTCCTCAGAAAATTAAAAATGGACTTACTGCATGATCCAGCAACTTCACATCTGGTTATATTACCCCAGAGAATTGAAAGCAGGATTTCAAAGAGATATTTGTATACCCGAGTTCATAGCAGGGACACGGTGAACATTATTCCCACTAGTTAAAACGTGGAAGCAACCCAAGTGCCTATTAAATGGATGAATGGATAAGCCAAATGTAGTCTCCACATACAGGGGAGTATCACTCAGCCTTCAAAAGGGAGGAAACCCTAACATAACGCCACAACATGGATGAACCTTGAGGACATTTTGCTAAGTGCAATAAGCCAGTCACAAAAAGACAAATACTCCACTTACGTGAGGTACCTAGGGTAGTCCAGTTCATAGCAACAGGAAATAGGATGGCGGCCGCCAGGGGCTCAGCTCAGTGTGTGGGGGCGTGAGGGGTCGGCTGTGAGTGAAGAGCTGCTGTTGGAAAAGAGGAGAAAGCTCTAGAGAAGGATGGTGGAGATGGTTACACAACAGTATGAATATACTTAATGCCACTGAACTGTACACTTTAAAGTGGTTGCAACAGTAAATTTTATGTTAAGTGTACTTTACCACAATAAACAAAAATTAAGTAAAAGAATTAGAAGCAAAGTGTAACTCCAGAGCATGCCAAGCCTGAGATGAGAAAGTTCTCTGAGGCACAGGGCCCAGAGAAGCAGCACAGCAGGAAGCTGCGTGAGGCCCAGGCTAAGGGAAGCTGCTTGAGGCCCAGGCTGAGGGCCTGGATGGGCTCTGCCACCAGGCCTTGCTAGGCTCCAGATGAGGCACTTCCTCTCCACGGCTCAGTGATCTCATCTGTCTAGTGGGGTTAATAAAACCCGCTCTCCCAAACCCCCAAGAAATTGTGTGTGCAAAGGGCTTGAGAAAGGATAAGCAGCCGGCGTGTGGTCTCCGAGCCAGATGATAACAGTTAAAAGCCCCAGGCAGGAATCTGGTGGAAGTCATTAGATTTAAATGCCTGAGAACAGACAAAAGTGGTCATGAATTGCTCTGTGACCCGCGAGTAGGAAAGCAGAGCAAGCTTGAGATAAAGCCTTCGCAGAAGTAGGGACAGCCTGGCCACAGCAAGCTTTCCTGGAAGGGTCACCTTGTCCATCTCTCTGCCTCCTCCAGAGCTCTGGCTCTGCCCCTGGGGAGCCCCCAGGTTACAGGGAGGCCACAGCCACTTGCAGCCACAGAGGCCAAGGCAGTGACAGACGATCCAACACAGCCAAACTCGAGAGCCCTAGATTCCCACCTCTTTGCACCGATGCTCACACACACTGACATCAGGGACTATTGTGACCCATTCCTGCTCTTCCCGTAGATTTGTTTTTTTGTGACTGGCTTATTGCCCTTAGAAAAATGTCCTCAGGTTTGATCCATGTTGTGGTGTACGTTAGCACATCCTTCCTTTGGAGGGCTGAATAATATTCCGTTGTATGTACAGACTGCATTTTACTCATTCATTCATCCATTCCCAGGCTGGATGGGGCAAATCATAAAAGCCTTCTGAAGGCTTGGCTGAGCCAGTCTGCTAGACAAACAGCAGGGCCACAGTCTATCACCCACAGTGGTAAAAAGCACGAAACTTTGATGCAGCACAGACCAGGGGTCAAGACCCACTCTGCCCCGGGCTCTTTGCATGATCTTGAGCAGTTACATAGCTCAAGGCTCCCTTTTACACTCTGTTAGATGTGGGGGTGAAATTTGTACCCTCGCACAGGACTGTTGGAAGGATTACAAAAGAATCTATATATAGCCTTAGGGCCCAACAAAGGGTGGCCCTTATTATCAATATTACTACAATTATTCTGCTTCCCAAACTGGGAGGCAGGACCGAGATGGAGAACGGAAGGACCAGGGAGCTGCCGGGCAGGATGGGGTGATGTTGGTGTACCTTCGGAGTGTATGGGATAGGAGTCTGTCTCATGGGGGGTGGGGGTGAGGGGCCCCGGGGACCTGCCTAGCCAAGGCCTGACCTCCTGAGGTCCCAAGACCTGCTCTTCCGTCTCGTTTGACTAGAAGACCTCCCACCCCTACTGTGGGAATCTAAGCCAGGTTTTTTTTCCTCCCCCAAACTGCTCTCCTGTCAGAACTGAGGGGAGCTGCACCCCGGACTTTACCCTCCCTTTTGCACTCACAAGTTCCCTGGGCTGTCTGCCCTTAAAGACACACATGGCCCAGCCAGGAGAGGAGGCAGCCCCTGAGAGGAGGTGTTCAAAGGAGCCACTCTCCTCCCCTGCAGGTGTCTTCCCAGCCCCTCTGTCACCACCTCTCCCACCCATTGTTTGTACACACTCACATCCCGGGCTATTGGTGACCTATTAACCCCAAGTGAAGGTGCTGGCCCTTTAAGGCTACCCTGGGAAGAGATGACAAAATCACCCCACTGGACTTTGTGCCCTGGAGCTGCTGGGGAAAACAAGGCCTGGGAGCTGCATGTGTGCAGCCTGCTCCCGAAGGCTGGTGGCCAACAAGTCCTGTGCCTTCACCCTTCCTCTGATGGGTTTGCCCTGCTTGTGAGAAATGGGGCCTCTGCTGTGCACACACGTCTCCAGGAGGCATACTCTCTCTGATGGCCATCCTCTCTGCCCCTGATTGCTAGGCTTCCTTCACACCCACCTTCTTCCAACAGGTATCTCGGCCTGGGCCATCTTGTCAATGCCCATCTGCCACTGGGAGAGGAGGGGACCCGGTAAGGAGCACTCTATCCACGAGTGGCACCCAGACCAGAGCCTGGCCTTGTGAAGGCGAAGGGAGGTGGGCAATCTCCGGGAAACAGCACAGGGGTGGGAGTGTGGACACTTGGGTCCTGGACCCAGATCTGCCCCGAGTCACTGCAGGGCCTCAGGAGTATCTCTGCTCACCTCTGAGTCAGCATGTCTGCCAGCAGGCAGGCAACAGGCCCTCTCCCTGCTGCTTGCTGGTGTCTGTGGCTCCAGGCCTTGCTGGTGCTAGGAATGGCCTGCATTCTCCCCCTCTCCATGAACCAGGCCCACAGGTGGGCCACTGGCATACCTAGGACTAACGGAGCTGGGCAAGACTTCTCTTAGCCAGCTTGCACCAAATGAATGGTTGTGTAAAAATATTGTAAGGGACTCATGTGCCGCTTCTCAAGGAAGCTTTCTGACTGCCCCCATTGTTTGGCTCCAATGCTGAGGCCTCCTCTGGTAAATAATCTCACCTCCTTGAGGTCAGGAACCATACCACCTCCAGCTCTGAGAACCACAATGAGCACTGTGCCTGGCACATTGAAGGCTCTGGCCAAATGTCTTTTAAGTGAAAAAATGGGTAAACGTCGATGGTTTTAAAATACCAGCACTGCACACAAAAGGAGCCCTGGGTCTGAGGAATGATGCACAGGTTGGGCCAGGACAGACTCAAGCTCGTTCGTTTTCTTTCTTTCCTTCTTTCTTTCCTTCTTTCTTTCTTTCTTTCTTTCTTTCTTTCTTTCTTTCTTTCTTTCTTTCTTTCTTTCTTCCTTTTTCTTTCTTTTTAAAATATTTTTATTATTTTATTTATTCATGAGAGACACAACAGAGAGAGGCAGAGACATAGGCAGAGGGAGAAGCGGGCCCCTCACAGGGAGCCTGATGTAGGACTTGATCCCGGACCCCCGGATCCCTAAGAGGAAGGCAGATGCTCAACCGCTGAGCCACCCAGGTGTCCCAGGCCCAAGCTCTTTCACTAAAAAGCTGGGAGACCTTGAGAAATAATCTAACCTTCCTGCCCCCCTACCCGGCCCAGATCCCATGGGTCAGTTAGTTAGTAAGCATCAATTAGGGATCTGCTGTGTGCACGGCACTGGAGTGGGAGTGGGGTCAGGGAGCCACACAAGAGAATTAGAAGACACTGTTTCTGCCTTCACAGAGCTCACTTGTGGTGCGTGTAAAACGCACATCTAAAATAAGAGCAACAGCAGAAGTCAGGACAGGATAGACAGGCAGACCAAAGATAGAGAGGAGAGGATGATGAGAGCAGGGTGGAAGTAATCCCGGGAGGTCTCCTAGAGGAGGTGAGCTCTGAACTGTAGACCAGCACATGAGTGTCATTCTTCCATTCACCCATCTGTGGAACAGACATTGTCACCAGGCTTTGAGGATACAATGGTACACAAACACTGTCCTTCCTTCCAGCAGCTCACAGTCTCACTAAGAAGCCAGCATCTAAACCCAGGTGACCACACCATCTGAGATGTGACCTGACAGATATAGAGACCACATACCAGAAACGGGAAGAGTGGAGAGCACCTCGATAGGGTCAGCCCAGAAGAAATACCCAAATCTGCTGGGAGATTCTGAGCTTCTAAGGGAGCAGGACACACAGTTAATGAGAAGGGGCAGGAGGAAGCTTATAAGGCAACAGGTACCTGTCAGATAAACAAGGTTAATGAGGACCTGTTGTTTTTCCAGGTTCTTGGTGACCTCACCTTTGACCAACAATTTCCTGGCACTGGTTCAGGCTGCCAAGGGGGGGGGGGTAGAGGGGGAGGAAGAGGAGGGTAAATAGCAGGTGAGGCCAAAGGTGGCTCAGGAAGGCAAGGGGCACATTCCGAAAAGTCTCCCCAACCGGAGGCCTGTGGCAGAGCCCAAAGTCCGAGAGCAAACTCACACCTGCATTCCAGCCAGCCGAGGAGGCCATAAATACCTGAGAACCCACCAGAAAAGATGCTTTCAGCTGCCTGGGACTTCCTCCCCTCCCCAACTCCACAACCCAGCTCCCCAGCTCCCGAAGCACCCCCTTTGCAGGGAAGCCTTCTGAATTCAGCGGAAGAAACTGAGGATTTCTATCTGGGCATGATCCAGATCCCCCTGGATCTCCTCCTCTTTTCTCTCTTTACTCCCCTTGGCCCAGACGGGGGCCCAGTGGGAGAACCCTAGAACCAACAGCTGGGTTCCAGGCCCACTCTGCCTCCCACAGGCTGTATGACCTCGGGCAAGTCACCTAACCTCCCCAAACTCTGGCTTTGTCATCTGGAAAACAGATATGCTGGCAGGGAATGCTTTCAGAAAAAATAAATGAGATAATGCACATGAAGTAAAAGTAAGCATCATTATTCTAAATGCTGGATGGTACTCTAGCATCATCCAAACTTCTAATTTACTGGGGAGGGAACAGGTCCAGAAAAGACATGGAAAAATTGAGGAAGAGGGTGCTCTCTCTTCTTCCTCCTCCTCTTCCTTTTATTACTCATCTTAGTCAGCCTGGCCTTCTAAATATGGGTTCCTCAACTTTAGGGGGCACGGATCTGTTGGAGAACACAAAAGCAAAGAACTTTCTCTCCCCCAGATGCATTCATTGGCATACCCCCAAGTCCATGTGAGTAATTTCAGGCACTTCATTTGCTTCTGGTTGGAGATGCTTCCTCTGTGACAGACCAGAAAGAGAGGCTGCCACAGTCCTCAGGCCATGCTTCCATGGTCACAACTCTGAGGAAGCAAGAAACGACAAGGGGCAAATCCTAAACTTTGGGGAGCAAATGTCAGCCAAAGGATCCCCCCAAAACAGTCCTCAAGGCCCTGGGAAGGAAGTTCTATCTGACCCCCCCTCCAAACCACTAGCTATCCTTCCCTCCCCTCACACATTCCCAATCCACAAAAAGCCCCTGAACTAGTTCATTCCATTCTGGTCCTGGAAAGTCAAACAGAATCTTAGAGACACTCTGTGCAAACCTCTTTATCTTTCCAGATGGGGAATATAAACAACAAAAGATAGACGGACTTGCTTGAAGTCACCTGGATAATCAGCACAGGAGCCAAGCTGAACTAACCAGCTCAGCCCCCAGGTGTGCACCAAGAACCTACTGTGTGTTCTGGGCCCTGCTGGCAGGGGTGGGGCCGCCAAGAATTGATGAGCTGCAACTCGATTGGCCAACCAAGCCTAAAATCCTTGGAATGAGAGTGCAAACAGGTTACCAAGCTCCTGATTATGTAAGAGAAGTTGCAAAACCTCTATAAGTTTAGCAAAGGCAGACTTGGAACATCCATCCACCCATCCATCCACTCATTCAAATATGGATCAAACTCCAAACACTAGGCATGGGCATGAAGTGGTAAACCACCCAAAGTCCCTGCTCTCCTGGAATCCTAGAAAGGGAGAAAGACAATCAACATGTAAACAAATAAAATAAATTTAGCTAGTGATGAATACTGTGAAGAAAATAAAACATGATGTAATTGTTGATGTGACTGATATTGTCAACGGGAGGTGCCCAAGGGTGGCCTCTTGGAGGAGGTGATGTTTGAGCCAAGTCCTAAAAGGTGAGGAGGAGGCATCCATGCAAAGACGTGGAGCTAGAATGTTCTAGAAGGAGGGAATAGCAAGTTCAGAATTCTTATGGCAGACATGAAACTGTTCAAGGAACGGAGAGATCAGTGTGTCCCAGGGGCAAGAGGGGACTTCAGGAGGCAGAAGAGGTGGTCAAGAGGCAGGTAAGGAGGGCAGGCTTTATGCTGCAAATAGGGAGGGTTTAGGCTGAGAGGCAGCATGATCGGTGTCACAGCTCATCCTGGCTGCCGGGAGGAGCACACACAAATAGAAGGGACAGGAGAGGAAAGAGGAAGCCATAGATCCCAGGAGAGATGGTGGGAAGAGCAGGGCAAGGGATGGAAATATTTTTGAAGTAGAACAGGCCCCAGGATTGCTAATGGATTCGGATGTGGGGCTTAAGCAAAAGTGGAGATCAAATAGGAAAGCCAGGCGTAGGGCCTGAGCAACCATGGGAGCAGCAGTACCACTCACGGGTATAGGAAAGTAACAGGTTACAAGAGAAGCCAAGGGTTACCAGTGGTATTTCAGGAAAAAAGCTTAATGTCCTTTGCTCACGACCTTTCCGTTTAATGTCCTATATAACAGTGTGCTCACCTGACAACAAAAGATAGAGCCTTTTAAAGAATTCAAAGGAGGTTGTGACAGAGGATGGGGAAAAGCGGAGGCCCAGCTCTGAAAATGGCCCAAACATCTAGAAGTGTATCCATCGCGGTAGAATTTCAAAATGGTTTTCCTTCTGGGTTTTCTACACCGTGCAGCAGGCGGCCAGGCCTCTCCCTTGGGCCAAAGGACAGGGTTGTGTGGCCAGGGACAGTGGGGCTGGCAGCGTGGCCTCGTGCCTGCTGTTTGTGGTTCTTTAACTTTTGTTCATTCTCTCAGCCCATTTTCATGTTACACAAATGCAATCATTGGATTTGGGCATGGTTCTTTTTTATAAGCCAAGAGTTTCTTTTTGTTGGAAAAAAAACTACCAGCTGGGAGCAAATATAAAACCACACTCTCAGTGCCACCTTCTAAGGGAAGCACAGCCATTAGACCCTGCAGCCAGAGCTCCCACTAGGGGCCTCCTGGGCTGTGGGGTGACACTGACCATCTCCCCTGTGTCTGTAACTGCAGACCCCCAGAGAAAGGTGACAGATTCCTCCTCTAGGGATTCTGGGTGAGAAACCCAGCCTCTTCCTTCCTGTATCCTATAAGACCCCATTGGATGCCCCCACCTCCCCCTCTACCCCACCAAGCCCTTGAGGTCTTGACTGGCCAGCTCAGCCCTGCCTCTCATCTGGGCCTCTGCTGACCCCTACCACATCCTTCATCTTTCCACCTCATCCCAGTCCCTCCACATGGTCCTTGCTACTTCTGACTGGTGGGGTCAGATGGTCTTCCTCATTGTACCGCTCTAGCACTAGGCTACCTCCTCCAGAAAGGAGGTTAAGTGGTTAAGCTGATGCCATCATCAACCTGGCAGGACAGTTTCTGGCCTTTTCTTTCCCTCTCTGCTCTGTACTCAGGCCTGGATGAGCATGTCTCCCACCCAGACTGGGGAATCTTAAGGGGCCTCAGAGTGACCAGCAGACACCCTCTAATCTTCCTCTGCAGGAACCCCCCATATAGGCCTTTTCCTGGCCACTGTCCTGCCTTCCTACTCTTCCTGGTCTCTGCCTCAGGTCCCTTATATCCAGCCAACAAATATTTACTGAAAGCCTACTCTGAGCCAGAGAAGTGCTGGGAATACACTAGTGAAGAAGATAGACAAAGCCCCAGCTGTCATAGAACTGTTATTTTTCAGGTGGGGGGACAGATTATAAACAGAGACATTGATGGAGGCATTGGGAGTGGGTAAGTAGTAGAGAGAAGTAGAGAGGAGAGGTCTCTCCAACAGGGATAGGTACTAATACCTCTCTCAACAAAATGAGCACCTGCTATGCATTGGATGCTGTTCCAGAGACTTATGATATATCAGTAAACACAACAAAGACACTTGCTCGTGTGGAAGTTAAATTCTAGTTGGTGGCGGGGAAACCATCCATCCATACGTAGCGCTCATAACAAATAAGTGCATTGTAGAAGGTGAGGGCATTAGAAAGTGATCAGCATTTAGGAAAAGAGTAAGGTAAGAGATGAGAGTGTGGGGCCAGTGTTGCCATCTTAAACAGGCAGCTCAGGGGAGGCCTCAATTTTGAAGGTGGTATTTGAGTAAAAACTCAAAGAAGGTGAGAGAGTAGATACCTGGAGAAAGAACATTCCAGGAACAAGGAGAAAGGTCACGCAAAGGCCCCGGTGCAGGATCAGGCCGCATATGTTTGAAGGACAGCAAGAAGGCCAGTGGGGTTAATGCAGTGGAGGGGGAGAGCTCGAGATGGAAGTCAGGGAGGTGGCCAGACTGGGAAGGCATCATGGAGGTCTGTGGGCCATGTGAGGGCTTTGGTTTTTATTCTGAGGGAAATGAGGAGCTGCTGCAGGGATTTGAGCCCAAAAGTGACATGATCTGAACTACCCTTTCCTCACCAAACAGCATAATCGTAGAAGGTGATGAAGGAGGAGGCCGCTGCTCGAAGTAATGAGGTCAGTGGGTCTCTGAGGAAGAGCATCCAAGCTGGGGTCTGAGGGACAGAGATTGAATGCCAACCCTTCCTCCCCCTCCTCTTCCTCAGTCTGTCAACCAGGAAAAGGCTTCTGCTGTCAAACGACACCTCACTCTTCTCCCCTCACATCTCCTTTCTGCCCCCTCAGTCTCTCCCTGGCTCCTTCTCTTCTCATCTCCCTCCTTCTCCTCCCCTCTTTGGGTCTTCAGTTCACCCCATGGGGATAAGGGCTTCCCCCTTCCCAGGGTTGGTAGGAAACAGCTGTAAAAAGCACTGGGAAAGACTGCAGCAGGCCCTTGGCAGGAGGGAGGATGGCAGATTACAGTGTCTGGTCGTGGCTGCTCACCCTGTAATCAGCAGGGTGTCTCAGGTGGACAGGGACCCTGGAGCACGGCCTGCCAGGCAGGGGCTTCCCATCCCGAGTCCACTCCTCTCCAATCCCCCACCTCCAGCAGAGGGGAGAGAGAGGGGGCATCTTCCAGGTCTTCCCTCAACCCAGCCTGCAAGTCTCAATAGGGAGAGAAGCTAAAAGAAACATCCAAACTTTTGAAACAGTGCAGCTCCAGGTCACATAGTAAGATTCAAACCCAGAACGCTGTCCACAGCCCAGAATGGCTCATCCTGTGGGCCAGGCTTTAGGATCAAGCAGCAGGTCAAGGCTTTGGTGTTTTTGCCTCAGGCAAAGAAGACAGGGCTATCAGACACTGTCTAAGGGCAGGGCAGGGCAGGGCAGGGCAGTGTGCTGCTGGATGCTATCTCCAAAGGGCCGAGGAAAACTCTTTCCCATTGTGAGTGAACCTGATCCCACACCTCTGAGGGAGCGGGGATGGCTCAGCACAGCTCCACCTCTGCCCCAGGAGAGGACAGGATGAAGAGGACCGCTTAGCCAGCCGGTGGATCAAAGATGCAGGGAGAAAGGAAAGCCCCACCACAAGGGCCCAGGTTCAAAGCTCTGAATGGAACCCTTTTGTCCTCTAGGAAAGAAGACTCATAGTGTCATCTTCCCGGGTCACTCATCTGTCCAGGAACAGGCCCAGCTCTTCTTGGCTATCATGTGCCACGCGTGGCTGTGGCCTCCAGCACCTGAGTCATCTGTGACTCATTGCCCTCTGCCCTCGGTCCCAAGAGGGATGGGCCGGGTGGACTTGGCATGGGGATGGAATAAGACCTGTCCAATATCCCTGGTACAGGCAGGCTTGTCCCTGTCCTCCCGGCACTGAGACAGAGATAGTCAGACCTCTCACAGAGGACACCACGTCAACACACATCTACTCACACAGGACCCAGAGTGCCTTGTACCGGAGCCCTCCCACCACCCCTGTACACATGCACACACGTGCATGCACACATATGCACACATGCACTCCCTCCACTCCCTCACAGTGACTTCTCAGTTACACATGTGTTGAGTTGACCCACATCTCCAGCTGGCCCAGAGCACAGGTCTGGGAGTTAGGGTCTGCACTTATGTCCCTGTATGACCTCAGGTAGGATTCTTTCTCTTTCCAGGCCTCCACTTGCTCCTCTGATCTGGGACTCACAGACCTCCAACATCCCTTCTAGCCCTAAATCTAAAGAGCAATTTAAGGAAGTGGTTTCAGACCTATGGTCAGCCAGCGAGAGAGAGAGAGAGAGAGAGAGAGAGAGAGAGCTAGCAGGGTGAAGGTTGGCATGGCTGAGGGAAAGGACTCTTCCCTGGTACTCTCCAGACCATACTATACCTAGGGCTACAGGCAAATGCTGCAGGGAAAGGGATGGTAATGCCCTGGCCAACTCTCGCAAACCAGCCGCTCAGCGCCTCTAGGGCCCTACTGTAGCCACCACCCCAAGGAAAAAGGTCAAGGAGGTAGGCTCCCACAGGCCTCCCCTCAGACTGGGGCTCCCTGAGGACAGGGCTGTGTCTCTCCCCCTCAGACGGGGGTTTCTGAGACAAGGCTATTCTTTCCCTCAGACTGCAAGCAAACAGATCAAGAGCTTTTGACTTTACCTTTTTCTCCCCACACCAAATCTTCCCCTCCCTGAGTGAGTCTGACCCAACTCCAGGGCCTATTCCCCTTCCGCTTGTTTTACCACACGAGTTGGACCGCAAGATGACAGCACTCACAGAGATAGAGGCAAGTAGTGATAGAACAATCTAGCAATCTACCAGGTCTTTCCCAACTTCCTCCCATTTTATCCTCAAATCCTCCCCAGAATGTGGGTCACACCTGGATCTTATTCTCCAGAGTAAAGACAGGGCAGTGAGTTTCAGAAAGCCAGAAACTCGTCAGGTCACCCAGCAGAGGGTCCCCAGGCCCTCACCCTCTCCATCATGTCCACCCACCCAGACCCCACAACTCCTAGAAAGGGCCCCTCCCCCAGGCCCCACGAAGGGGTTAATAAGCTTTAGCGCTGGCAGGGTGGAGGGCAGTTGGGAAAGCTAGGGAGGCAGCAGTGCTTCTCCACTTGGCCAGGGCTCCGGTTTCCCAATACAGCATTACTGTTGGGCAGAGTCAGGCGGCTGGGCAGGCTGGCACTGCCGAGCTGAGGATCCCAGCACCTTCTTTTGCTGCACTGGCTGAGGAACCAGCCCCAGCTCCTGAGGGCTGTCAGCGGGGTGAGACCTGGTCTCTGCGAAGGGTCTGTCCGCACCCACAGAAGCAGGGCAGGAAGACAGGACTACACCACCTGGGAGAGTGAAGGAGAACCCCTGAGTGGGCCTGGCATCCATGAGGTAGAGAAGTAGCAGACACCCATTTCAGGGTCTCCAGCAGCCCCTGCCACCTTTTCGCACCGATTCTGAGATAGCTTCTTCCTGACATTTTTGTTTTACCATAACTCGTGTGAAAAAAGTACATCCTGCCCTATGACCGCTGAACACATATGAACACATACCCCGAGAGCTGCAAGAAATCATATTTACCCACACTACATGTAAGCCTCTCCTAATATTTTTTGTTCTCTTTCATAATTAAGACAAAGCATCATGCTGGCTGCAGACCACTGATCTGACCCCCTGACCCACTGACACGTCACAGTTTGCAGTTTGGAAAACACTGCCGCAAGGTCAGCAGTGGATGTGTTGGATGTACGTAGAGGGACACTGAGGCCCGGAGGGGACCCAGAGCCTGCCTAGGGTCACAGGGCTGATCGGGGACTGAGCCCCATCCAGAGTTCAGGTGGCTCCCACACTGGCTGACCATCAGAAAAGAGGAGAAGGAGGTTTGCTGAGAAGCAGGCTCTTCTAGGACTCCCCCAGGTCCCAGCACTCAAGACTTTTTTGAGTCTATGGAAAAGGTCAGGCTTGGGGGTCAGATTCATTTCCTCCAGAGAATGGTCTCAATCATGACTGGGAGGAGAAACAGAGGTTCCAGTCTTGGGGTGGTGAGGAACAAAGCACCCCCCTTCAGGAAGCCCCCAGTCTTGGGCAGGGAGACCTTGCCTGTGCTCTCAGAAGGCTCCTAATTTGTTTCACATTTCTGCTGCAGCCAGAAATTATGGACATACCTGGAGCAGGGGATCAAATGCAGTATCTACACTGGGAACCTCACTGGCAGGGCAGCAAGAAGGATGAGGAGAAGGGAGAGAAGCCTCAGAGCACCTGAAGGGGGGTGCCTGGGTGGCTCAGTTGGTTAAGCGTTGGACTGTTGATTTCCCCGTGAGTCATGATCTCAGGGTCATGATATCAAGCCCTGAGTGGAGCTCTGTACTCGGAGAGGAGTCTGCTTCAGATTCTCTCTCTCCCTCTCCTTCTGCCCCTCCCACCCCACGCAGGCACATGTGCACACACTCTCTCTCTGTCTCTCTCTGTCTCTCTCTCTCTGTCTTTCTGAAATAAATAAATAAATCTTCAAAGTGCCTTAAGGAATCACATAGGGGGAAGGTCCAGTCACTCCTTTCAGGTAGGGTTACCAGGATGCTTAGCTAGATTCAAATTTCAGACAAACAATGAAAATTTAACTGGGTGTCCTGTATTTTTATTTGCTGTGCCTGGCAACCTTACCTCCAGGACATTTCCTCTTCATACCTATAAGGGTCAGGCTGACCAGGAGGCTCACATGAACTAATAGCAGCAGAAGCTCAGGTATCCAAATACCCAGTACAGGGGCAGGGGAGGGGGGCAGAAATGAGAGGCTCTAAAACCCCCTGAGCCCCAGCAGGCACCCCCTCAGATCCACAGACACCCCTAGCTTGAGGAACCACCTCCCCTCCTTCCCCCAGAAGTGTGGCCAGGATGGAGACCGCTGGGAAAAGCCTTTGGAGTGGGTACATGGTGGTGGGCAAGGGAGCCGATGGCTTCTTTCACTCCTCAGCAGCCACATCAGGCCAGTTGAGATAAGAGAGTCTTCATGCAAACTTCCTTTTAGACAAAAACCAACGGCTGGGCCTGGCACACCACCGGCATCTGTGGGCAGTTTCTCTGAAGTCGTGGGGCCTGGGGGAGGGTTTTACTAGCATCAAGCAGAGGTCTTCCCCCAACTGATGTCTCTTCTGCTCTCCTTCCTCCCTGCACCCCCCAACACACAAACCCACAGATTGGGCTTTTGTTTTGGCCTCCGGAGTTGGGCAGGGCCAAGGGTGGCCATAGCCAGAAGGGTGGGGGGTGGGGGTGAGCCCACTGGCCTCACCAGAGGGCCTTCTCTGAGCTCTCGTAACCTCTGTGGGCACAAACATCCCCTCTCCCAGGCCCAGGAGCAGGGCTTAGTGCTGGGTCCCAGGCCCTGCCTGTCTCCCATTACTGAGAGGAAAGGAAAAGTTTTTTTCTGTCTTCCCTTGTGGGTTTCTACACTGGCTGTTTCCACATTCCATACCGACCATGGGAATAAATCATCTGAGATGCTGAGCCTTTGTTGGACTCTGTAGATCGGCCTCAAGGAAACAAGCCTGGAGTTGCACCCCCATCCTCAGGGAGCACCCAGACCAATGACAGAGACTCTGTCCCAGCCCCTAGAGACCCTGACAGAGGGATGTGACTAACGTTCATTCTTCCTGCAACATATACTATATTTATTGAGCCCCCCCTCTTAGGTGGCAATGATTTTATATTCATTATCTAACTTAATCCACATTAACACCTGGGAGATAGGTGTTATCACACCCATTTCACAGATAAAGGCAATGAGGCACAGAGAGGTCAAGTAACTTGCCCTGGGGTTCAGAGAGCCAGAAAACTCTACGTATGTGAAAAGTAGAGCCCAGCTCTGTTGGATCCCAAATCCTCTCTTCCCACCACCCTGTGCCCAGTCACAACAACAACAATTGCTGACCTTTTCTGGGCACTTACTTACTACATGCCAGTCACCACCTTAGGCCCATCCTAATTTCCCGCATCCTTGGGTGTCATGGTACCAGTTTAACAAACAACGACTAAGACTCAAAAAGCTAATTTTGCCCTAAGATGTGGTTTAAAAGCTGTCACGGTTGGAGCTGTGTTGTAGGTTTGGGTTTTAGACATCGGGGACCCAGAATTAGCAGCTGGGATTTGAACCCAGGCGGTTAGGCCAGGCCAGACCAGAAGTGACCTGGTGTTATCAAGTCTGTGGCTGCCAGACAGAGGGTTATTAATATCCATGAGGTGGTTATTGCAGAATAATCAGCAGCTCCCAGAGGGCAGATCTGGGTCATGGGCAACAGCCAGGTCAGCACCCACCCCCTGCCCCAAGCCCCATGGGGGGTCATCCTGAGAAGACGGAGCCCTCAGCTGAGCCTCACAGCCCCTGCCCTGGGAGCCCTTACCCAACCAGGCGGCAGCCCCGTGACTGGGAGCAGTGACCCCTGTCATACTTGCATGTGTGCAAGCCTGTGGGTGTGCTTGTGTGAAAGAAGACCTGTCTTGCCCTGGGTGAGGGGAGGCCTCAAGGGTGACTGCTAGCGGCAGGCTTTCCCCCAAGGATCCCAGCTTTAGGAGCCCAGCCCTAAATGGAGGCCCTGCCACCTTCTCTCTTTCTCAAGCTGGATGGAAGGGAGTGAGTGTGGATCAACCAGAGAAGAAGCCATGGGGAGTGAAGCAGAGAGAGCTAAAGTAGACATGGGGATTCCTGTACCAGAAGAAAAATATATGTAAACACCCTCCCCGAATATTTCCCCAGAAGACACCCCCCACCCCTGCCACCGAAATGGAAGCTTCCAGCTGTCAAATTTCCAGGGAAAGCCTCCTTCTCCCTGCCCCAGTCCCAGAGGACTAGACCTATACCACAAAACTTCTCTGCCAAACAATAGGACTTTAGTCCTGGGAGACTTCTGAGATGGACCCCCTGAGAGCTTCCTCCACTCTGGGTGCATCAGATGGAAGCTGGGAACTGTCTGAGAGCAGCTGGCCCAGGCAGCCCTGTCTCAGGTCTCTAGGTTTTCTGTCCAAGGCCCAGCTGTGTATAGAAGGGTAGATGCAAGGCCTCCTCTTTCAGACTGGGGACTCCCGGTGTGTTTGGGGGGACTAGGAGAAAAGAATAGCCTCGTGTTCTGGCCCTGCTCATTTGTTCATTAATTTCTCAAATGCTCATGGCATGCCTTGTGCCCGGCCCTGGGTTAAGAGCCACAGGGCATCATCCCTGACCAAGAGGGCTCTCTCCACACCCCCTCCCCTCAATTTGACCCCTCTTCCTCACTCCTGGGCTCCAGGGCTGAACCTACCGTGGCTTGCCTCACTTCTCAGTAAGAGAAGAAGGATCTACCCTCACAAAGTTCTGTATAAAACCCAGTCATGGTATTTCAGTTTAAATTTTTTATTTTATTTATTTATTTATTTATTTATTTTCAGTTTAAAAATTTTAAAGTGAGGGGGGTGCCTGGATGGCTCAGTCGGTTAAGGAGCAGACTTTTGATTTCAGCTCAGGTCAGGGTCTCAGGGGTGTGGGATTGAGCCCCTTGTGGGGCTCTGGCCTCACTGCAGAGTCTGCATGTCCCCAACCTGCCTTCCACTCTGCCCCTCCTTCCACCCCACACTTGTGTTTATGTGCATGCATGTATGTGCGTGTGCGTGCTCTCTCTCACAAATAAATAGATGAAGTCTTAAAAAAATTTTTTTTTAACTGAGGCGGCAAAAAACCAACCAAATTATACCAAAGGAGGAATTCAGAGAAGAAAAAGACATTGATGTGGGGACTAGACATAACAACATAATAAAGACTGGTTTTGAGTACATCCTACGTACCAGGCACTGTATTAGGTACTTCCACATGTCAACATCACCTCTTCCCCACAAGCTCACAATGCTAGTGTGATTGTCCCCATTTCAGAGAAGAGAAAGTCAAGGCCCAGAGAGGGAATTTAGCCAGTGGCTGACCCGGGGTCCTAGCCTAGACCTGTCAGAAGTCTTGGTGAGGCTCAGGAGCTGGTAGTCCATGAGCCCCATCAAGTCTCTACAGAGGCACCAGGCAGGGCCCCGCAGGCCGTCACCCCGTTGCCTGGGAGACTCCCAGTCCTAGGCTGATGGCTTAGCCAACACAGGGTGGGGAGTGGGGACATGGTCTCCCTGCAGGGAGCTTGAGGAGGTGATGAATGGGGCGCTCAGACCTTCCCAGCAGAGGGAACAGGCAGGGCCCCAGGAGGGGGACACATATTGGCTTTTGTCCCACTTGGAGCCAGACCCAGAGACCGTCAGGGGATGTGTGTCAAGGCTCAGACTGATGAGCTGTGCTCAGCTCTTAACAAATGGAGTGAGAAGCCCTGCAGGACCTGTAAATGTGTGCTGGAAGAAGAGGGAAGGATGGGGGTGCAGGCCCCCAACAGGGCTCGTCAAGCACCCGTACCCTGTGATTCCAAACATCTGCCAGAGCCAAATGAAGGCAAGGGAGTGCTTTCTTGAGAGTGGTTTCCATCTTAATCAACAAAGAGCTATCTGCTGGCTAGGCTTCTGGCTCCTCCCTCAGACTAGAGCCTCTGTGAGGACAGGGAACAACCTGAGGGCAGAGGCCACATCACCCCCTCAGAAGGGAGCCACCTGAGGGCAGGACTTTATTTCTTTTGTTAACAGACTACCTCCCCTCCATCCCACCACCACCAAAGGCAGATGCAAGCTTTTAAAAGCTGTTTGGGATCCCAGCCCCCTGGTCCTGAGGAGACCCAGACCCCGCCCTCCACCCATAGGCACCTCAGCCTGAGGGGTCCTTTTCCCATGAACTCCCGCTCCCCTCCCTTCCAGCTCTTCCCCCTTCTGAGTGGCTTCCATCCCCTCCTCTGCAGCCCTCCGCCAGGCCCTATCTCTGCCTTTTCCCTTTCCAAGCAGATTATAAATATTTACCGGTTCCCCTCCCCTACTCCCCAAGTCCTGATGGGTGGTGGCCTGTGCAGGTGGCTGCATATTCTCTCCCCCAACAATTCTGAGGCCAACCCAGCAGGGCTTGGAGATTACCTCCTCCACTCGCCACCCCCACCCCCCGTCTCTAGGCTGGGGTGTGCTAAAGCCACCCCTAGAAAAGGAGAAGTCATTCTATACCAGGGCATGGCACATATAGCTGGTAGTCCATAAATGCTGGAGGATGGGAGGAAGAGAGGAGGAAGGGAGGGGAAAAAGATTCCATAGGTTTTTCCTCCAAATTCCTTATACTTCTCTCTCGGCCAGTTCTTCTTAGCCTCTAGCCTCCCCGACTTATGCTGTAGGTAAGGCCCACTTTCTCCTGATGAGACCTCCATAGAACTGACTTGCTTTCCTCACTCCAAAACTTTGGACAATACTGCCTTGTCCTGATCTTCCCACCAGACTTCCCACCAAGACAGACCCCTGGTCTTTGAGTCTATACTATACATGTCCTTCCTTCTTCAAACTTCACTCTACCCACCACATGCCAATAAAACACTATGGTTGAGAAGAGACAAAGGTCCCAGCCCCAGGGAAGTGACCACTTAGTTGGGTGATTTAGTTATGATTGCTAGGTAACAATCTTCCCAAAACTTCATAGCTTGAAACAGCAATAGTTGGTGCATTTGCTCATGACTGCGTATGTTTGGGCAACAGATAGCTTCTCACTCTATGTGTTGTTGGCAAGAGCAGATCCATTGGGCCTAGAGAATCCAAAATGACCTCTCTCGCACATCTGGTGCCTCAACCCGGGATGATTGGAACAGCTGGGAGCTGTTCCTGCCCTGAGCCTCTCTCCTTCTCTCTGCATGGCTCTCTCCAAGGGAAGTTGGACTTCCTTACAACATGGCAGCTGCCTTTCAGGAGGGCAAAATGGAAACCACATTGTCCCTGAAGATGCAGGCCAAGAAGCCCCAGAACAGCCCTTCTGCCATGTTCTCTTAGTCAAAGCAGGTTCTCCTGCCAGCCCAGATGCAAAGGAGGAAAAATAGACTCTACTTCTTGATGAGAGGATGGCACGTGTGCCCAGGGATGGGAAGAACAGTTGGCAGCCGTGGCTGCCCACAGGCCACCACGATGGTCCTCACATATGAAACAGATCCAGCACCACCAAGGTCTGTGTGGATCTGCCCAGCTTCCTTGCAGGAGGGAAGAGAGTCAGCTGGCAGGTTCCTTGGAGAAGCAAGTACTCCCAAGGCCTTTGGGGCTAGGGCCAGGATCCTTCCCTGCTTAGGAAAAAAAGAAAGGGACTCAGGCTGGGCAGATCGGAGTTGAGAAGGAGCACTGTGTATCTCCAGGGGGAAAAAGTGGCCAGGCCAGAGGGGAGGGTGTGAGTCCCACAGAGGGAGAGATGAGCTGGGACAGCTCGGCGCTGGGCCTCCCTCCAGGGTGGGGGATGAGCAGGTCTTATACAACCAGAGGATGCAACGTTTTCATTTTATCCTTCTTTTCCCCATAGTCTATTTAAAGACTGTTTCTCTCCTCCAAGGCTGCATGTTGCAATTTCTTTCATGCTTAGGTTTCGGATCTTCCACTGACAAGCCCCAGCCCCTGGAGACATCTCTTGCCTTGCCTTACCACACTTGGGGACTCTGGATTTCAGCCCTGGGTTTGGCCACCACCACATCCTCCCCCTGTCCCACTTTTCTTCTGGCTGTTTGTATTCAGTCTAGACAATTCATTTTTACTTGTTGATGCTCTGCCCTAGCCCCGGGGCAACCACGGTATGGTGGACCAAGCACTAGAACTGCAGTCTGGAAAGCTGGTTTAAATTCTGGCTTGGCCATTTCCTGGCTGTGCATAAATTCGGGCTCGTTATTTGCCCTCTCTGAGCCTCCTACTTCCCAACTGGCAAGCAGAAACCATAAGCCCCATCCGCAGGGGGAAATGGTGCCTGGCACTGACCGAGAGGCCTCTCTGTCCCTAATCCCTACTGCTGGCTCTGAGTCCCCTCCTTGTCCAAGCCTGTTCAAGTGTCTCCTCCTGTCAGCGAGCCCCCTCCAACCCCCACTGCCACTGCTGGCCTCACCCACCTCCATGACCTTGGGATGAACCCTTCAGTCACCAGGCCTCAGGTTCTCAATTTCAATCATTTGACAAACGTTAATTAAGCACGTATTATGTTCCAGGCACTGTTCTAGGAGCTGGAGGTACAGCAATGAAGGAAACAGAAAAAAATCTCTGCCTGCCCGCACCTTGCCAGCATTCTAGTGGGGTCAGAGGTGGAGGGCAGAGAGACAGACAAAAGGGAAAGTAAGCTTTAGAGCTACATTCTCCAAAATATTAGCCACTAGCTACATGTGTATAGCGAGCACTTGTAACGTGGCTGCTCCCAACTGAGAGGCACCATAAGAACAAAACACATGCAGCCCCTGGGTGGCTCAGTCAGTTAAGGCTTCAACTCAGGTCCTGATCCCAGAGTCCCGGGATCGAGCCCCACATCGGGCTCCCTGCTTAGCAGGGGTCTGCTTCTCCCGCTCCCCCTGCTTGTGCTCAATCTGTCAAATAAATAAATAAAATCTTTAAAAAAATGCATCAGATTCAAAGATTTCAAACAAAAGGGAAATCTCTCCTTAATAATTTTTATAGAGATTAGAGGCTGGAATGGTATTTTTAGATATGTTGGGGTTAAGTAAAATGTATTATTAAAATTATTTTCACTTGTTTCTTTTTATCTCCCTAAATCTGACTCCTAGAAAATTTCAAATTACATGTGTGGCTCACATGACAGCTCTACTGGACACAGCTATTCTAGAACGGGTGAGAAGATGATGGCACATATTATGGGGAAAAAGAAGGGAGGTGAGAAGGAAGATCCAAGTGCAGAGTGAGGAAGCAGTGTCAATTGTAAACACACTGGCCAAGGTAGCTGCCCTGAGAAGGTAACAGGACTTGAAGGTAAGAGAGCCCCACGTTGCCATGTCTAGATGATGCTCCAGGAAGAGGAGACTACCAGTGCAAAGGCCCTGAGGTGGGAGAGAGCCCACAGTCTGGGAACAGAGAGGCCATAGTAACTGTTGCTGAGTGACCAAGGGAGTGGTCAGAAGTCATAGAGCCAGGGAGGTAGACAGCCCAGATGGTTCAAGGCCTTTCCAGGCCATCGTATGAACTTTTGTTTTTTCTCTGAGTAAAATAGAGTCTCTGCATTGTTTTGAGCCAAATGGTGACATGATTTGGCCCACAGATTCACAGGCTCAGTCTGGCTATGGTGTGAGAATCAACTTAAGGCGGGGGGGTGAGGGTAAGAGAATCGGGAGGCCAGTTTGGAGGCTCCAGCAAATACCCACTTGGGATGACAAGAGTCCTTACCACACAGGGCTGTGGTGTGGATTCCGTGTTAACCAATGGAAGAACCAGCAGGTGCAAAGTGCCTACTAGACCAAATGCTCAGTCAGGGTCAGGGACCTTGCCTCCCGTCCCCACAGTGTAGCCAGGAGAGGCAGAAGTCGCCACCACACCCTCAGCACCTCCACCTGGAGGGATGCAACAGCCTCCCTTTGGCCTCTCTGCCTCCTGCCTGCCACACTACTGGGTGCTCCTTTTAAAACCTCTCAATTGTTGCTCATCTCTGATAGGCCAGAAGCTCTTGACATGGCATTGCAAGCTCCCTGTGAGCTAACCCTGCCTCTACTCCTCACCACCACCCACTAGAGAGTCCCCCTTATACCTTTGCTCATACCGCCCCTTCTGCCTGGAATATCTTCTTCAACCACCCCCCTCCTCCCAGTTCTATCTTCTCCTACCCATTCTTTAAGGGGCTACCAAGAGGTAATGTCAAGAACCCCTGACTCTGCCACCCCCGATACATCTCAAGATGAACAGATGCTCCCTCACATTTTACGTATCTTTCTATTCATGGATTTATCGTTTCTGTGACTCCTCAGCCACCCACCCTCACCAGATCCTTGAGGAGCGAAATCGTCTTATTTATAACAGCATCCTTTGCCCTAACGTGGTGGCTGGCCCAATAAATATGGTTTGAGGGAGTAAAAGGCAAGAGGAAGTGGATTTGGAAGCATTGCTCACAAATGCCAAAGACCTAGATAGCTTCTACCCTCACTAGGACCACAGGAGAGAAAGGCCTACCCAACAAGGAGGGGCAGGGAACCCTCTCAGGGGCAAACAGAGCTGTGCATCCATCTTCCAAGGGCTCAAGGAACTCCAGGACCCACTATGTAAAACTTAATTATACCCTGAGGACACAGGTCCCCATAAGCACCCCTTACCGCTCCCAACCTGATGCAGCCAAGGCCCCATAGCCAGACCCAGCCCTCTCCAGTACCCTGGGCAGCGAGATGAGACGTGTGGCCGGTTCCTTCCTCTACCAAGGGACGGGGCCTGGATCACGTGATTCTTGAAGGCAGAACTGCTCATGGCAGGCCCTGGCTCCTAAGACACTCCCTCCCCCATTTCAGAGCCCCTCCCCCCATGTCATGGCAGAGGGTAGATGGGGTCCCCCAGGATCAGTTCAGCCAGAACTGGAGCACTGTGGGCCCCAACACATAAGGTGGGCTGCTCCATTGCCTACATACCTGGGACTCCTTTCCCGGACCTAAGACAAATGCCATTTTTCCCGAAAGGGGGAAGCAGGAGGGAGTCTGGAACAAAGACCCAATGGAGAAGGAGAAACCAGGAGGAGCTTTGAGATCAGAATTAAATTCTTTAATACAAAATGCTTTTTTTTTTTTTAAGATATATCTGTATTTCTTTGTTGTTGTTTAAAAATAAATATGTACTACGGAATATCTCGAAAAACTGTACTAGAGACAAAGATGTGATGTTAATATCTTTTTCCCCCACAATTATTACGGATAAACAGTAGCACCAATAAATAAATGATAACAAATATTAAAATTAAAAAAGGAGAGAGATTTAGTATGTAGAATTCTCTATTTTTTCTTGTTTTGTTTTTACATATAAAAAACAGAATAGCAATGTCTATTTTATCAGAATCACATATATACATAAACATATATATATATATATATATATATATATATACACACACAAACGCAAGTTGCCAAATATATATATAGTCTGTAGATGTATATCGAAACCTTATTTCAAAGGAATGTGTGGTGGGGAGCCGGGGGCAAGGGGAGGGCAGAGCTGAGTGTTAGCAAAATTAAATATCTGCTCAGGACAAGCTAGTGACTGTCACCGATCAGGGAGAGAGAGATTGGAAACATGAATCTTAAACACAAAGACCGGTACATATAAGAGCGCAAGAGAGAGCAATAGAGAGATACATCTCATAAATAGTTGAAATTAAATATTAACCAAGAATACTGAAAAAAACCCTACTCTTTAATTAAATTAACTGTTTTAATTTCTAATTAAAAAGGGATATTAAATAATTATCGTATATAAAACACTTTCTCTGCCTCCATGGTGGGCACGTGGATCCTGCCCTGTCTCTCTGTGCCGCGGGAAGGGTCGGGTCTGGGGACAGAGGAGGGTGAACCACTCACACACACGCAGCCAGGTCTCCTGGGGGGACAGAACTAGTGGTTTCAATGGTCTGAGGACGTCAGGCCCTCCTGGGCTGCACCAGGGAAGGAGAGCTGGGAGATGGCCAAGGCAGGGGGCCCTTCCCTCGGAGGACAAGCTGCCACCAGGCGGCCCTTCCTCCACCAATGTCTCTCTTCTTTTCGCCAAGACCTCTGTTGGCGGCACCCTGGGCTTGTCAGGAGCAAGTGAAGAGTAGGTGAAGGCTGCCCAGTCTCCTGAATCTTCCAGGCAGTGCCCCTGGGGGCAAGATGCCCGTCCGTGCAGCATGTGGAGAGGATCCTCAAAGTACAGCAGTGTCCTGAGGCTCCCCGAACTCCTAGTCAGAGCCAGTGTCCTCGTCCCTGTACCTGTCGTCTGTCCATTTGACTCGGGGTAGAGGCTTGGGGCCAGGGCTGGGTTTGTCAGTGTCCCCAAAAGCAGGCCAAATTTGCCCCCGTGCCCTGGCCAAGCACGTTCCTGGGCAGGGAAGGGGACCCTGGCCTTCCTACGAGGGACCAAAAGATCATGCCAGAGTCTCCCCTCCCATCCTCTTCCCTGTTGGGATCTGGGTGGGGACAGCCTCCTCCCAACTTAAGTCCACAGCAGTCAAATATATCCAGTGAAGACACCAATAACATTAGCAATGTTAATTTAAAAAAAAAGAATATATATATTTTACGTATATATAAAATATATATATTTATTTTTATATATATATTTTATATATATATATAAAAGTATGTATGTGGGTGGGTGTGTCTACAGGAATCCCAGAAATAAAACTCTCTAATCTTCCGGGCTCGGTGATTTAGCAGCAAGAAAAATACAATGGCGATCCAATTCCAAGAGGGACCGTGCTTGGTCACCTGCCCGGGAATGCTTCTGCCGGAGTTGCGCCCTCCGGACCCAAAGTGCTCTGCGCAGAGTCTCCTCTTCCTTCATTTCAGGTTTCTGGATTAAGGATTGTTCTGGTGATGGTGGTGTGGTGGTGGTGGCGGCGGCGTGGTTTCTGTAGCGGTCATTCTGAATCAGGCTTTCCTGGTGAGAGGTCTGGTTCCCGAAACCCTGAGGGAGGCTCCTTCTTCCAGCCCGGCTCACCGCCTGGGCTTGTCACATCTGTGGGAATCAGAGGCCAGGGGTTAGGGCCAGGCACGGGGACACAGTGGTGAGGCAGGCAGCCTCCCCATCTTGGGGGCCCGAGTCCCTGCTGTGAATCCCTGCTGCAGAGATGACAGCAAAAGCATGGCCCTGCCTCAAGAAGCCCAATGTGAGGGGAGAGCCGGCCCCTGCCCATGGGTAGCAGCAGGGATGGGTTGATTAAGGCGCCAGAGCAGGAGCTGCATTCAGGGTTCCCACTGCCATTTAGAGCTTACAATCTAGTTGAGACAAGATGAGGACGTGGGGACATGTCATCATAGGCGACAAATGAACACGTACTAAAGAACTTGACACTTAAGAGCTGATGGTGACCAGAGTTGAGCCGAGTTAGTTAGGCAAGAGCCCCTGCAGAAAGGCATGCTTCAGCTCTGCCTGTGGGACAGGCATGGAGAAGAGGGTGGGGAAAGCACCCTGACCCAGGGCTCCGGCGGCTGAAAGGGAGGGTCTGCTCCTGGGGCAGGGAGTGGAAGGCAGCAAGGCGCTGAGGGACACGTCTCCCGTCACCATGCCCTCCCTCCAGGCCCTGGCTAGGGCCTCGTCTTTCTCCAACAGGCTGGCAGCGGCTGGCCCCGGGTACCAGGCTGCCTCTTACATGTGCTGTGTCATTTGTGGTGGGGAGAGGCGATCACTCACTGTGCTGCTCCTCTTGGAGCAGAGGGGACTCCGATAACTGTCTTGTCATGCCCCAGCCCCTGGGACTGATGGTCTTTTACCTTCTCTACTGTGAGAGGTCAGAGCAGGCCCTGCCCTTCTGAGAGCCTGGGAATGGGGATCCTAAGCCCCCAATTTGGGGTATTGAAACTCCTCCATACGGGGGGCGGTTTCTGGAGGTTGGGGTAACTTCTAGAAGCCCCAAGGTCACTTCACACACCCCGTCCCAGTCTCTCTGCAAAATAATCACCACAAAATCCCAGAATGATAAATCCTTGACCTTCTCCGAAGCCCCCAGGACACGTGGAGACCCCTCACTGGGCCCTAGTGTTAGGCAGAGCCCAAGCCCAGCATTCACATACACTTCCTATCTGCACGTACCACCAAGACAGACAGAAGCCCGTGCCAATACCCCAGGGCCTGGTCCCCGGTATCCCTTGAACATCAAGAGGCACAGGAACGTGGGGGTGGGGAAGGCAGCCACATTCCAAGGACTTTGTTAATGGAGCATCTGGACTAGCTGGGGGCACCCTGATCCTGCCTGGGAATCCCCATATAAGCCCCCCTCCCTGGCTGAAACAGGCTGGCCCAGAGGGCTTCCAGCCTTTGAGCAAAGGCCAGGCGGGTATAAACACCATTCAAGGCATCAAAAGATTGCCAGCCAACCTGTCACGGCTCTGTGCTCCTGACCTCATCCCCTGACCTCAGTCATGTATTCACTTACATACTCGACACTTTCTGAGGCCTCGCTGTGGTCAAAGGACAGAGGTACAGATGCCTGGAGGGTCACACGGGTGAATAAAAGCCAGGCTCTGCTGGAGGAGTTCACAATCTAATGTCAGGAAAGAGGGCATGCCCCCCGACCCGTCCATCCTGGAGGCATTTGGAATTATGTGGGCCGTCTGGGGTTGTCACCATGGGTACTGGAGTATTAAAAGTATCTAGTGTCCCCAAATGTTAAATCTCCTACTCGCCCTAAACCAACAGCAGGAGCCCAGGCCCTGGGGGACCCCAGCCTAAGAGGGACACACCCCCTGCCCCCATGAGAGACCCTGAGGGGAAGAGAACCCCAAGCGGTGCAGACCTCAGAGGGTGGTGGCCAGGCCCCCAAGGGTGTTCAAGCTTTATAGACGGCAGCACCCCCCACACCGAGAAGGGCCCTCGATATTAGTAGCAAGGTAGTAATAACAACGTCAGGACCAACAGCCACCACAGGACACCGTGGGACCACAGGACACAACACTCAGCCTGCGTCCACACCATCACATGATGCCACACCAGTCTACCCCCTCAGGCAACCAGGGCAACCTCTGAACAGGCCCCGACAGGCCAGGCCAGCGCCTGCCGCCCACCACAGGGGCCTCGCGAGCAGAGAAGGCAGCCATCAATCACCAGGCAGGTAGCTAGAAGCCGAGCAAGCAGCTGGCCCCTCTCGGATGCGCGTGCACAAGAGCTCGTTCTCTCTCTCTCTCTTTCTCTCTCTCTCCCCATCTCTGTGTGAAGCCCCTCTCTGACTCGCTCGCCCTCTGGGAACCAACCTGCAAGTACGTTCGTTTAACTCAAGCTGCCTCGCCTTGCAACGCGAGTCTGTGTTTTTGCAGGAACATTTACACGTCTGCGGATCTTGTACAAACAAATGCTTTCTCCGCTCTGAGCAAGGCCCACAGGGACTGCAAAAAGGCAAAAGGAAAGACATCTAAGCTAGAGCGTCAGCAGAGAGAGAGAAAAAAAAAAAAAAAACATGCAACACCCTCTAACAGTCCGCAGCTGCACCCCCCCAGCTCGTTGGCTGCTCCCCCTACCCTTCCATGCCCTAGAAGGATCCAAGTGCTGCAGCGGAAGACAGAGCGCGCGGCAGGAAGAGGCAGCACTGGCTAGGAAGCCTGCCTGCAGGAAGAGGCAGACACAGGGGCAGAGTGCAAGGAGAGGACCACTGGAAGGGGGAGAGCTGTCCCATGGGAACAAGAACAAGTCTTGGGCCACAGGGCCCCAACAGCTACCACCCCAGAGAGAGCACACCCAGACTCTCCTTCACCTGCTGGGATGGCAATCAGGGCCACCTTCCCCATGGGCAAGGGCTCGCGCCCAGGCCCCACCACCAGGGACAGACTGAAGTAGGGCATCACGGCCAGCCAAGCCCAAAGGTGGTGTCCACAGCCAGGCCACTGGTGACCAGAACGCCCAGCACGGCCTCCAACCCAGAGGAAGAGCCTCCAGACCTCAAGGGAGGTTTATGTGGGGGCCGGGGATTGAACCAGAGTAGCAGGCTCCCCTCCAGAGGCCCCAGGGCCACGAGGAGGGACTGCCATACGGTGCCTGACCCCACCCAATCTCTCCTCCTTCCGCTGACAACACACTGCCTCGCATCCTTCGCACCCTTTCCTCACGCCACATCTGCCCTCCCCACCACCCTCTGCTTCCAGACAAGTGCAAAAGCCCAGAGCAGTGGAAACCAGTCGGGCGAGCAGGCACCAGTGCCCGGCACCCGCGCCAAATGGGCCCGCCACCAGTGCCCAGTAGGTGAGAGAAAGGCGGTGCCCAGCCAAGCCGGAGTCCCCACCCCGAATCCTCCAGGTCCACTCTGTCCACCCACCCCACCCGACCCTGGACCAGCCACGCCGTCACCAAATCTAGCCACTGGTGCCAATTAGTGGAGTGAGAGTGAGAGAGAGACACTGGGGCGGTGGGGAGAGCCAGAAGAGCCGGGGGGGGGGGGGGGGGGGGGCGGGGGGGGGGTTAGGGGGTCCCGCCGGTGGGAGTCTGACTGGGGGCCAGGGAGGCTCCAGGCAATGAAACAGCGGAGGCACCACGTACACGCTCCAGGGTTTATACCGGGATTTCTTGCGCTTTCTTTTTTGCCCCTTCCCCTTTCCTCGAATTGATTTTCTGGAAAATAAAAAAACAGAGACAGACAAAGAGAGAGCAAGGGGGAAGGGGAAAGGACAAGAAGCAGCGAGGAGGATAGGGCTCAGGGCACACTCCCTGCAACGAGGCATCAGGAGGCTGGCGGACTCCAGGAAAATGCGCAGGCCGGGGCAGCAGGCGCTCAACGGCTCCCTCTTCTCCCTTCGGCCACCCTGGGGTAGCCCACCCAGCCACTGACAATGCTTTGGCTGGGGAGCGGAGGGTGAGCGGGGGACACAGGACCCAAAGGCCTGCTCGGGGTGCTTGCAGCAGCTCCCGGTCCCAGGCAGGGGGTAAAGCCCTGTCCGCAGGCTCTTTGGCCAGCAACCCCGTAAAAGTCTGACCCTGAAGGCCGGGGGCTGTAAAAGGCAGGCCAGAGTTTGGAGAGACCTGACTAAATGGGGGTGGGAGCGGGGCAGGGGGCAGGAGAGCGTCCAGGCTGTGCTTCGGGCACCTTCCACCTTCATTTCCAAGTATAGTAGCAAAGGGGTCCCTTCCGGGCTCCTGCCTCTGCCAATCCCGGGGTGGGAGAGCAGCTACACTGGGAGCTGGCACAGAACCAGGGGCGGCACATGAAAGGCGTCAGCCTGCCCGGCCATAACCTGGGCTGAGAGGTGGAGATGGGTGTCCTCAGAGCCCCAGGCAGGCGGTAGGGTGGGGTGGGAGTTAGGGAGGCACGGGAGGAGGGGCCTGGGCGTCACTTGGCAGGGAGTTCTCTCCCCAGCCTGTCAAAGCCTGCTACACCATCTCACCAGACTCTCTTCCGAGCCCAGGCGAGCCCCCCACTCTCCCTGTGGGCAAAGCAGGCATTTGGGAAACAGGCAAGGGGGGGCAGGCTGAAGCCTGTTCTCCTCCAGGGAACCAGCACTCTCCACACCTGCCAGGCCAGAGGATGCCCAGAATGTGTGCCACAAGGGAAGAAATAAGAGGGGAGGGAGTGAGAGGGGCAAGTCTGCTCTCTCTAGGAGAAAGCACTGGAGGAAGAAAGGTCTGTGCCCGTGCGCGTTGTGCACACTCTCTCTCTCTCTCTCTCTCTCTCTCTCTCTGAGCCTACTGTCCCAAATCACTTCTCTGGGAGCCATAGCAATCTTGGAAGCTGGGGACTTAGGGAAGAGGCAAGGGGTTAGGGCTTCTCTGTCCCCCAGAGCTCTGGGAACAGACAGGATGGTGAGGGGGAGGAAAGGACACAGGTGCTCTCTCTCATTCTCTTTCCCTGCAGGCTTGTCCCCCACACACCCCTACCCCGGCCAGCAGCTCACCAGGTCCTGAAGGCTCACTGCCCCCAGACGGCACCCCCTGCTCCATTCTGACCCAACCGGCCACACTAAGCAACTAGAAGCCTCAGAAAAGGACCAACAGTCAACTCCTTCCTCCCTGGCCAGGAGGGCTGAGTGGCTCGGGCCTGCCTCACCCCTGCAGGAGGGTATCATCAAGAAAACACCTCAGCCAGTCCCGAGTCCAATTTGCACCACCACAGCAACCACCACAAGAGGCCGTTTCCTCTGACACGCAAAAGCTGGCCTCTCTGCCACCCTCACCCTTTCCCTGCTGTGGGTGACGGGAGACTAGTGCCCACCCCCTCTGGCACACTAAAACTGCAAGTCCTGGACAGGAATGACCTGGAGACCTGGAATGTATCGTCTCTTCCAAAGGAAGCTCCGGGCTCCAGGCTGGGTTTTGCCCCTAATTCAAGAGCCATAATCCTTGAGTTTGCTCCATCCCACTACTACCACCACCAGTTCTTCATGAGGCCAATTCCCCCACCCAATGAAGCCATCAGACCCCCTGACAGAGGAATCCAAGAGCCCCAAACCAAGATAACTGGCCAAGGAGAGGGAGAGGAGCTAAAGTCATGGCCACTTACTTTTCTTGCCTTGCTCTATCTTTCTTTGGTCTGCAGCAGGTAGAGAAAAAGAACAAAACAGAAAGAGGTTCAGATGGCGATGCTAACAGGAGTAGCACCATACTATTTATGACTTATCAATGCAGTTTCAATCCCCTTAATGTAACATAAATCATTTAATCCCTCCAGCAGTGCTATGAGATATGTACTACTATTGTGCCCATATGACAGATGTAGAAACTGAGGCACAGTGCAGTAAAATTAAAATGCCCAAAATCAGCTGGAAGGCAGACGGAAGGCAGAAATGGCTAACAAGTGGGGCATGCTTAACCCTCCCGCCGCTCTGCTGAACCAATGAATCCGTGACACCATCCTCACCTGCATTCACATTTGCTATGCTGCAGGAAACTCATCTCCCCTATGTGCTGGCCTTGATGAGGTTTGATCCGCATAATCTAGAGGGAAAGGGAGCAGATCACAAGGTTAGTGACCCAGCCAGCCATACCCAGATGGGACACCCTGTGGCTCTTGCCACTCAGCACCCAGGGGTTCTACTGAGCAGGGGAGGGTGGTAGAAGCAGAAGGGACCAGGGGCTCTCCCAGAAAGAGCCTCAGGCCCACCCCAACTCCCAACCCTGCTGACCTCAAGGAGCCCCTGCTCTTCTGCACGGGTTGGCCAGGCTGGGAATTCAGGTCCTGGGTTCTTGCCAGTCCCCATCCCTCCCCTCCTTTCATCCCCTTTAGGCCTTCCCCTGACCCCTAGCAGCTACCCAAGAGCCATCTTCCCTGGGGTGTCAGAGCTCCCTCCGACCCTATCCTGGCTGAGATGGGTCCCGTCACTGGTCAGCACCAAATGACTGGCTTTTAAAACTTTCCATGTACCAGGCTCATCTGGCACCCCAAACAGAGCCCCTAAGAGTAAGGGCCCTCTTCTTCCAAGAGAAGAAGAGAGGGGCTCCTGTCACAGGTGTCAGCTCCTTCTGAGCCCAGGGGGAAAGGTCACAGAGGGGACTGTGGCAGTAGGGACTTGTGGGGAACCCCAGATCAGGAAATTCAGGCATCTTTTTCTCCCAAGAGGGCAAGACTCCTCATGCCTCCCCCTGACTGACTCAGGGGCAGGAGCTAAGCAAAGGCAAGCCTGGTTCCTTCTCTGAAGAGTTGCCCAGGAAAGGGCTGGGGACCACCTGTTTCCCCACATCTCAGCCCGCTCCCACCCCCTCTCCCCACAGATGCCCACCTGCATGGTGATGTTGAACTCCTCAGTGGGCACGCACTCTAGGCCCTCATCATTACAGCAGCCCCCACACCGCATCAGGGGCACGCAGGATGGCTTGAAGATGTACTCGATCTCGTCGGGGTACTCCTGGAAGATGTCCACCAGGGTCTCAATGGGACGGCAGTAGCTGCGCTGGTAGACGTCCATGAACTTCACCACTGCATGGGACGGGGTGAGACATGAGGCCAGCAGGTCACGTGAGAGATGGCCAGCCCCTCTCTCCACCCAGCCTTGTAGGGCAACCACTCGGGGTTCCCTGGGAGAGGTACCCACTACTGGGCCAGTCAGTCCTTCCAAAACTCTAGCTCAAGTCCCTCCCGCTGTGGTTGACAGCCTTCCCTAAGCTTTCCACTACCGGCACTGATGAAGGTCTGGTTTTATTCCAAAGATCACATGAGGCTGTCAGGTTCTGGGGGAGATGGTCAGTCACATCTGATCCCCCTGCATTGTCATGACAGCTGAGCCAACTCCCAGGTCAACCTTGAGGCCAGAGGACAATTCAGGCATCAGTACCCTTGCTGGGGGGTGGTCTGAGTTTCCCATGAAAGGAAGAAGAGCCCGCTTGGCAAACCTACTCCCTGTTTCCCTACAACCTCTGCCATACCATCCACTATACCAACAACCATTTAATGAGGACTTAGTATCTGCTGGACATTGTGTACAGGAGTCCACAGTTTTCGTCGCCAACAGTTCTCCCCACATGACACTATGACATTCCAGTAGGAACCTCATTTTACAAAGGGGGAACTGGAGGTTCAGAGAGGCTGAGGAATTTGCCCCAAGGCTGCACTTCCACTAAGTGGTACAGTTAAAATCGGTCCTGACATCAAAGCCTTCCCAAGGCAAATCATGTGGAAGCATGGTGGGGGTGGGGGGGACACTTCGCCACCTGCCAGACCCCTCCCCAGACACGGGCTGGGGAGACGGTGAACACCAGCACAGGGGCTGGGCCTGCCTGGCATCAGCAGGTGGCAGTGGGTGGGCACACTATGCAGGCCCTGCCAGCCACCGATAACCCCGCCCAAGAGGGCAAACTGCTTGCATCATGGAAAAAACGGTGCTGCCACTGCAGCCACGGAGCATTTCTAGAAGCTGATCTGGAGGGAGGGCAGGGTAAAGACAGCTTCCCAGGCTGGCCGTGGAGCCTGGGGTGCACTGGAGCATGAAGGGGTAATTCTAGGCCACAGAGGCGGGGCTCCTGGGAAGAGACACTCAGGACCTGGAGTGATGACTCTAAATTATGGCCCAGCCTGTCCCACTCCAGGGTGCACACAAGCACGTGTGCGCGTGCACACACACACACCACTACCACATAGTAATCCTCTCCCTGAAATGCTTTTCCTCCACACAGCAGAAACCAGCAGCATCCAGCCCATGAAGAGGTCCAGACCCTGGCCATGACTTGGTGTGACCTTGGGCCAGTCCCTCCCTCTCTGGCCTCACACTGCACATCTGTAGTAGTGGGTTGGGTGGATCTCTAAAGATCGCTACCGAAACTGAGACCGAAATTTGGGGTTTTGTCTCTGTTTCCGGCCCCCCGAGAATAAGCGCTCTTTCTCAGCCCAGGCAACACAAAGTTTGGAACCTCACCAAGGCATCTGAAGTGCAACCCCCTAGCCTACCTCTCCCCAGAAACTATAGCTGAGTCTCCTCTTCCCTCCAGAGGGTGAAGGAAGACGATCCTCGGGGGAGTGGGCATGTATACAATCGGTGGGTTGAGGAGAATTTGGGGAGCTGAGGGCAAGGGAGGGGAAGGCCATAGGTGTGAAAACAGCAAGGAGAGCAGGGGGCAGCTCCCAAGCCAGTCCCTGGCCTTGCCTGAGGTCTACGTCCCCTATGCAGACAACAGGCACAGAATTCTCCTCCACCCTCAAAAGGGTTACGGTAAAGCTCTGTCAAAAAGAGTACAAATGATGAAGAAGCCCTTTTTCAAGCCAAGTCTATATCAAAGATGACTAATTAAGAATTCTTGACCTGACATTTTGTCATGGCTGGGGACAGAGGTGGCCCAGGCTTCGGAGGCACAAGGCCCAGCCCAGGACAGGAAAGCAGAGAGGTCTGGCCTGGGCCGTGGCAGTTGGTAGCTAAGGGTAAAAAGACACAGACTAGGAATTCCCTTGAAAAGCTGCCTGGAATTCCCAAGGCCACAGGAAGGAAGGTGAGGGGACAACTTCCCCTATACCCTTCGTACCCCAGCCACTGCCTCCAAGGAAAGCTGGCCTGCTTTTGCTCAGGCCATGGACATGCATCTACCACAGCAAGCTTTTTTGCTTTTCCTTATTTCTTGAAGACAATCCTTCCCCAGCAAACAAAAAACATTTGTCTTGCCTCTCCCAGACCACAGAGACCACCAGGAGGCTTATGCGGGCTGATCATATCCTGGGATCCAGGAGCCTATGGGTGGCACAGGCTGTGGAGTGGCTGGGAAGCCAGGCCCCGGGGCCAAGGAAAGGGCTCTAGGGCGTAGGGAAGCAGAACCAGCTGGGCATCACCACTGGCCCAGGGAGTGTAAACACTGCCCTTGGTCACTACCCTGGGCCACACTGGGTTTGGGTCTGGAAAACTGGCCTGGAGGGAAGACCAGGCCCTTGCCTCCTCAAAGGTGGGGAGCTAGGGGGGGTGGCATTGGGCACTCCTCCCCTACTTTGGAGCAGAGGTCAAATTCAGTTGGGTGGGTGGGTGGGGAGCCAGGGCTTCCCTAGAGAAATGGGAGGATCCCTACTCCAAACCACAGAGGAACAAAAGGCAGGTGGACTCTTAGTTGGGCAGGGTGCAGGGCACCTGGGAGCTACAGCTTTGCTGGTCCAGAAGGGAAGTTCATAGCACCCAAACCTATCCCACCCAGAGGGCAGAGGGAGCCTGCAGGGCCTTCTCTCCTACCTCCTAAAGGAGTACATACTGTGGGGAGGGGGGGTCTCAGGAGGTTGGGCCCTCTGCACCTCCAGCTCATGTACAGCCAGTGTGCTGAACGGGCAAGGGTCACGGCCCCCTCCACACAGACCCCACAGGTATGACAGAGCTGGGCTGGATGTGACACAGAATATCCATCCTCTCCTGGGGGCAGATGGGACAAGAGACACCTCCCTCGACACCTGGGATCTTTGAACACTGTCTTCCTGGTCTGTGCTCATGGCTCCCTCTCCAACTAAAATTTTACTGGGAAGAGCAGAAGGAAAAGGCAACAAGTTTTAATTCTAGCAGAGGCCTGAGTAGGAAAGAGAGTCCTCCAGAATGAAGGGTTACTCTCATGGTGCTCCCCTCTTCCATTCTTGATTTCCATTCCGGTACCCTTCCTCCCCCACCCCCTACCCCCACAGACCTGAAAGAAAGGAATCAGGCCTCCCCACCCATCCCCTGGGGAGACAGGGGAGACAGGGTACCTATCCCAGAGCTACAGGGACTCACCTTCGTGGGGTTTGTGCTCTCCTCCTGCCATAGGCGCAGCCTGGGACCACTGAGGACAAAACAAAGAGCAAGGTATGGGCATGAGCAGGGGTACAGAGGCCCAGCCACCCACTGACCAGCAGCCTGTGGCTTCTCCAAGACTTCTGAGTGGAACAAGGCATCTGCCCAGCTCCCCACAGCAGAGAGCGTGCCCACCACCCCTGTGCTGCTCCAGTTGTGAAGGAAGAGAAAGAATGACCAGATGTTGGGGGTTGGAGAACCGAAAACACAGGAAGAAAATACTAGAAGGCTGTGCTGTCCAGGTGCCCACCCCTTCCCCACAGTTTCCTCCCCACCCCCCACCAGCCCATTGCTGAGTTCAGTGAATTTTCTCAGCTCCCCTGACTCCCTGGTCCAAAGCCACGGGTAAGTAGTAAGGTCACATAGGAGGACAGATTTGGACTGGGGCAGGAAGGAAGGACAGGGGGCGAGAAGAACAACATGGTGACCTTCTCCTGCTGACATGACAAATACCAGGGTGAGCTGGTGCTAGGGAACGAGGGGGGTGCGGAGGACCGAAGGACACCAACCACCCTCCCCCACCCAAACTCCTCTGGCCTCCGGAATACTCAGCAAATATCCTCAGGTATATTCAGCAAACCCACAGGTTGCCTAGAAGGTAAAACCAGGGAGAAAACCCTCTGGGAGGCGAGAACCCCTTGTCTCCCAGCACGCAGACCTCCCAGGAGCCCGAATGTATCTCCAAAGCCCTGAGCCTCACTGAGCTCCTTCCCTGTTCCCTAGTTTCTTCACCGGCCAGACTGCGGGGATCCCAAGCCCCTCTCAGGGAGCTGGGCACTTTCGGCAAATTCAACCAGGAAAGCCTTTATGCCTTAGCACTGCCTAGCCCCTAGGGGGCCCCCTGCACTACCCAGGCCTGAGGCCTCCCCTCTCCCTCCTATCCCTCCCCACCCCCACCAGATCATTTCTCCCCTCCCCAGAAGCTGTGAAGGTCAACATGCCCAACCATGTGGACCTGACAGCTCCTAGCAGGCAACAGCTTCTCCCAGGCCTTCCAGAGGGCCTTCGGTTCTTACCAGCTGCCCACCCCACCTGCCCCTCTTTGGGGGCAGATCCTGGGCAGCAGAACTGTGCACCAGCCCACGGAAGTGCAGACCCCACTGACAAAGTCTGTCTGTCTGTCTCCTTCCCACACACCCCCAATACACGCCGGATCCCCCAGCCTTGCCCCTTAGGGCCAAGATCAGATAACAGTTTCCAGGATCCCAGCTGGGCAGCCTCCCGCTGTGGCTCCCTCGGGGACCCCGGGGGGTCTCCACCTTAGGCCCTGGCCCATCTCCAGGATACCCCTTGGCTGCCTAATGCCAAAATTCTCCCTATGCCCTCCACTCCTCCTGGGCCCCAACGAGGAAAGGGGACAGAAATATAAACCCCTCCAAGGCCAGGGGGCACTGGGAGAGGCTGTTCAGGGCAGGGAGGGGCCAGGTGCCCTTCTCTGGGGGCCTCTGAAGGTCACACTGTGGCCAGGCGGCCACTCCTCCCTCCCTCCCTCCCCCCCCCCTCCCCTTGGAGGCCGGGAGCCAAGGCCTTTGTGCCAGGGTCTGAGGCACTCAGAGTGGCAGCAGGGACCCCGGCCCATTTCCCTTCTACCTCTCTTCAAGGGGGGACTCCGTGGCTGAGGGAAGGCATAAGGGAAGAGCATGAAGGACCCCTTAGTGGCTCTGAAAAGCAAGTTGGGTGGGCAAGTTTTGGAGTTCCAGAAAACCACCTGCTCCTGCTCCAACACCCCATTTCACCAGGACAAAGTGTTTGCAAGGCTGGCAGGAGCTCCTTCCTAAAGTGGGGGTAGGGAGGAGGAAGCTAGTCCCACAATGCCCATGCCACGGCAAATTTTAAGCCATTTTTCCAGAAAGTGTAAAGTGGACTGAGGAGGCTCTTGAATCCTCCCTTAGCCCACCCCTCACAAAGGCTAAAGCAGGGCTCGGAAGTGTGGGGGAGGGGAGCGCAGCAGACTGTCACCAAGTCGGGACTTTAGGTAGTCTGACAAAGCACCGGAGTGGGCCCCTGCACCCTGACCTCTGACAGCGATCATCCTTTCCCCGGCCTCTGGGGTCGGAGAGGGGTTACGCGGCTCTTCTCGGCAGAGGGGAGGGAAAAAGAAAAACCGAAGGGTGGCAGGGGCTTCTCTCCGCGGTAGGGAGGAAGTGGGGAAGGGGCGTCAAGAAACCCGTCCTCGCCCAGGAAGGGGCTAGGGGCTGGGGACGGCGGGGAGGGGTGCGGGGTGGCTCTCCGAGACCTCGGGCTAGGGATACCTCGAGAGGTCACCTTCCCGCGGAGGGCCCGCGGGGGGAGGGGCGCCGCTCGCCGCCCGGGGGCTCCCCGCTCGGGGCCGCCGAGGCTCCGGGAACACGCGGCCGGCCAGGCCCGGGCTGATGTAATCGGCTCCGCGCCGCGCGCGCCCGGCCGGGCGGGGGAGGGCGGGCACCGAGCGGGACGCGAGCGGGGACGGGCGGGGGTGCCTCGGCGCAGGTGGCCCGGCGGAGACCGGGGGTCCCCTCGGCGATCCACCCCGAAACTTTTCCCAAACTCGTGGCGAGGGCCCGAGAGGTCGGGCGGCAGTGACAGCAACCCCCCTCTCTCGCCCGCGCCCTGCCCCCTCCACGCTCTCTGCCCTCCCTTGGTCCAAGGTCCGGGCACCCCCCTGCCCACTGGGCTCCGGCCCCCGCCCCCGCTGCCCGGGCTTCCAGTTCGTCGGGGACCAGCGGCCAGGAGCAAACTTCGGCCGCCCGCGGCAGCGCAAGCCCAGCCCCCTCGGCCTCCTCCTCCGGCTCCCGCCCTCCGCCGGTCGGCCCAGATCGTACGTGCGGTGACTCTAGTGGGTGGGCAGGGCCCGCGTGGGCGGCGAGATTCTCTCCGGTGCCCTCCCACCTAGCGCGCGCCCCCTCCCCCCACGCGAACGAGGATCGAGGGGGCAGCCGCGCGCCCGGTGCGCAAGGACCCGCGTGGGGTTCGGAGCCCCCACGCGCGCGCTCGCACGCACGTCCCCAGCCGGGAGAGGCGCTCGCAGCGGCCCGCGACGCCCGGTGGGCACGGCCGCTTACCTTGGCATGGTGGAGGTAGAGCAGCAAGGCAAGGCTCCAATGCACCCAGGAGAGCAGAAAGTTCATGGTTTCGGAGGCCCGGCCGGGGCCGGCGCGGCTCGCGCTCCCTCTCCCGCTCGGGCTGCGGGGCGGCCCGCTCTCCTCGGCGCCTAGGCGGGCTCCTCTTCCTCCCGGAGCCGAGGCCCGGGCCGGGGCCGGGGCCGGGGCCTGGGGCGCGCGCGCGGCTGGAGCTCTGTCTGCGCACACAGCCGCCTCACCCGTCCATGAGCCCGGCTCCCGAGCGCCGAGTCGCCACCGCGGCCCCCTCTCCTCTTCCTTCTCTTCTTCCTCCTCCCCCTCCTCCGACTGCGGCTCCTCCCGGCCCGGGCTCGCACTTCTCCCGGCTCCGCTCGGCTCTGCTGCCCCGGCGCGGACCACGGCTCCTCCGGAGCGAGAACAGCCCAGAAGTTGGACGAAAAGTTTCACCGCAACGCCGCGAGCCCCGACCCCCTCCACCCCGCCTCCAGGCGCGGGCTCCGGCTCCTGCCCGCGGCTCGCCGCCGCGGCCACCCTCGGCCGCCGGCCGGGGAGGAGGTGGGCGCTGGGGCGGGGGGCGGTGTCTGTCGGTCTGTCCGTCAGCGCGGCCGGTCCGGTGCGGGGTCCCGACGGGGAGGGCTCACGCCGCGCGCGGGCGGGCACCCCCGAAAGCAGGTCACTCACTCTGCCCCTGCCCTGTCGTCGCTCGCTCGCCCGCGCGCGCTCTCTGACCCCGTCTCCCTCTCTCTCCCCCTCTCGCTCTCCTCTCTCTCTCTCTCTCTCTCTTCCTCGACTTCTCTCTGGAGCTCTTGCTACCTCCTTCTTCTCTCTGCTGGTTTCCAAAATCCGAAGTGATTTGGGGAAGTAAAGGCGCAATCTCCCCCAAACGGTCGGCCCGGTTTAAGCGGGGAATGGGAAGCAAAAAATAAATTAAAACGGGAAAGAATGTGGGTTTTAAAATTGCTTAAGAAAAAAAAGGAGGAGGGTAAGCCCTGGATAAATGAATTCGGATTCCAGTGCGGAGACCCCTGGCCGGTGACCCCGCCGGTTCGTCCGCCTAGCCGCTGCCTCCCGACCCAGCGCCGCCGCCGCCGGCTCCACTCGCCCCCCGCGCCGCGGCCTCCTCGCAGCCCGGCTGCCCCAAGCCTCTGCGCTCCTACCACTAGCGGCCGCTTAAAACCAAGGCAGGCCCCGCCCGGACCCGCCCTTGGCACGCCCTGGGGGCGGGGACGGGCCCGGGCTCCAGCCTCTCCGCCAACTGCCCCGCGCGCCCCTCGGGCCTTCCCCCGGGACGTGGAGCGAAGCCTGCCCTCCCTCCCGCGCGAAGGGGACCTCGACCCCCTCCCCGGTTCACAGCCTGAAAATTGCCCCCCCGCCCCCCTCTGCCCAGACACACACGCGCCCGCGCGGCCTTGGGGGAAGGGAACAGGAAAGTGAGGTTCTGTGCGGCCGGGGCTCCAGAGCTATCCCTTCCTTACCGGGAATATTGGAGGAAGGGGGGCCGCGGCGGGCGACGAGTCGGACGGGGACGGCTGGGAAGAAGGACGTACAGACCTATTGGAATCCTGGCGTGACCCCTGGCCTTCTCCCCACTCCAGCACTCTCAGCCCGCCCCCCTACACACACACACACACACACACACACACACACTCACTGACACACGCGTCCTCGCTCTCACGCAGACGCTGCTCTCCCAAGTTCACCCAGCAACCTTGTGGTAGCCGAGCGCCCCCTAGTGACTGCTGCCTGCACGCCCCAGCTCTGGCGCAAGAGGGAATGGGCTTCGGGAGGAGGGTAGAGGGAGGCTGCCCCCTCGTCGCGGGAATTCCTGACCCCCCACGCAGTGGCATGTTAGGGACTCAATGGACCCAAGTGCGGAGAGCCCGATGCTGGGTGCAGGAGGCGTGGTGTATCCGTGCGGACAGTGTGCCCATCTGGAGACCTCATCTGGCCTGCTGACATCAGAGTGAGCTACAGCCAACGGACTGGGGTGACTGGGGTCCTTTGGGAAGTGTCCAGGAAAGCTTCCTTGGGGAAAATTATTTGGCACCAGGTTTGTAGGGCTGAAAATGGGAAGCCGTGTGGTTCTGGGGTTAGTCAGTGGCCCAGAGGGAAGAGGACCTGTTGGAGCCCACGTATGCACTGTGGAGTCTGGCAGAGCCCAAAGGGAGAGGCAGCCGGGCAGACAGAAGCCCTTGTTCCTGCTCTCCCCCCCACCCCAGATGTTGCCAGGGAACTGAGGCCAGGGGGCTGGTGGGGGCGGATGGAGGCCAGGGCCTGAGTGATGATTCAAACCTACTTACCAACACTGAGGAACGTCTGTAGGCCAGCTGCCCGGAGCTCCCACCAGGCTGGGGGCCAAGGCTTCTATCGGCCCCAGCCCAGGCTCTCAGCTCATCTTCTGTACAGAGTTGGGGTTTCTTCTCAGGACCCCCAGCCCCCACAGGATCCCTTGCCTACTTCTCCTGGCTGGCAACCTCTCTCCTCTTTCCTCCAGCAACCCCCCACCACCACTCCCTTCAAAGCCCCCTCTCCCCAACTGCCTTGCTCTTCCCTGAGTGCTCCCCAAGGCCCCCTACCCCACCCTGGCATATAGGAACCAGCCTAGAAAAATTCCTGGTTGGGCTTTGACCCAGCAGCTCCCAGGTTCCCCCAGAGAACAAGGAGGGGGCTCTGATACCTGAGGGGAGAGAGGGACCAAACCAGTCTCATTTTTCATCCAGATCTGGCCAGGGCCTGGCCCAGGGCTGATGTAGCCTCTGTGAGTGCCTGGGCCACGAGCGCAGCAACTTTCCCCAAATGGACCCAGACGACCCAGGGAGGTTACTCAGCTCACCCCTTGCCTCGGCGCATGGTACTGCAGTTTGCAGAGGGTGCTGGGTTACCTCTTTTATAGCCAATTCCATGGGACTGGTGTCCTGAGGGCCCTATGAGCAGAGGGGCTGCCCAACCCCACCCCATCTTACCCTTTCCATCATTCATGCCTCCCGTCCTGCCTGCATCACCTGGCAAGCTCCCCAGCGACAGTGACAAGGTCTTTTTCCATTTAGTAAACGTTTGTGTGCTGGCTCAGGGCCCCTCTCGGGCCAGCCTCCTTACCTAGGCTCCATGCTCCAAACTGCTGTATGGGATACGGAAGGAAAGCCATTAAACTTCCTCCTTCCAACCTGGTCCGCGTCTAGCACCGCCAGAGCACAAGATGTTGGTGCTTTGGCAGAGCTCCCCTCCCTCATCCCTGCCCTGGGGCAAAGAGAGCCCAAGACCGAGGCTCCCAGCAGCATTAGAAGGGGCTTGCTCTGCCACCCTGCACTGCATCCCTCCTCAACCCTGCCTTTCCTGGCCCTGAAAGAGGCCAGAAGAGGGTGTCTTAGTTAAAAATCCTGAAGTTCCAAAGATGGGTGGTCGTCAATGGTCACAACCACCGAGGGCTTTCCCCAACCTGAGCCAAACATCCCCCATGGTAGTATTAAGTAAGGTGTGTTGCAGCTACCTATTCGAGTCTCCCTCTGTGCACTTGGCCCAGAGAACCAAGGAAATGAAGGAGCAGAATTGCTTCCTTGCGTGAAGGGCTTTGGACCACCTTCACTAAGGTGGGGAGGAGTCTCCCACCCCGACCCTTCATTTCAAAGACAAGTTTGGTGACTCAGAACAGGGTTGACTCTGCATGTTACCCCCAGGGTGGTGTCACCAGCTTTGCCAACAACACACTATCCTGATGTACAACCCCCGGCCAATGCCCCCATTACCATCAAACTGAGAGCCGAACATACCTAGGTCTTGAAAAAAGGGAAGTCAGAACCACTAATCAACAATCATAAGACCACATCAAGTCTCTTTAGCACTGTCTCCTCCCACACACTTACTCTCCTCCACCAGACTCAATTCCACCATCCTCCCTCCACAGGTCGCTGCAGGGCAGGGAGTGTCAGAACAAACTGAACCCCCAAAGAATCCCAAGTGCAAGGAAGGACCCAAGGTCTCCTAGCAACATGGAGGGTGGGGCATGGAGCAGACATTGGCTTAGACAGAGGTCATGCTGGGTCCCCTCCAAGGGCATCCTTGGCCCCATTCAGAGGGCTCCGGACCAGGGCAGCCTCAGCCTATAGCTCTGAAGCAGTTCAGAAGGAGCCAAGGAGGAAGGGGAAGGTGTTCCAGGGGAGGGGGAAGTGGGGAGAGCGTTGGGGGGGAGAGTGGAGAGAAGAGCATAAAAGGTAGCCAGGAGCCAGCAGTGGCCCAAGACAAAGGAAGTAGTGATCAGGCCTAGGGCACAATAGTTGTACTTTGTCCTAACGTCCTGTCACTCTGATGTTCAGGGAAGCTCTTGCCTGTGTGGGTGTGGGCAGTTAACCTCCAAACCCATGGATGAAGGGACAAAACCCCTCCGAAGTGGAGAAAAAAAGGTGAGGAGAGAGTTGCTTACTCTTGCTGTGTTGGTTTCTCCAGGTGGTTTCGCTGTGATGGAAGAAATGTCTCCTCCCTCATGCCATCCCCTGACTCCCGGGCACCTAGCCGGACACAGATCTGATCCACTGGAAAAGCAGGAATACAAACCTGTTGAATTGAAGGGGGGAGAACTGGGTTGGCTCCTCTCAATTCACTGTCTCTGGCTAAGGGTCAATCTCTCCCTCTCTGTCTCTGTCTCCCAGGCCAACCCCTCCAACCTCCCGCTGGCGTCTCTCCCTCCCTCCTCTTTCCACCACTAGGTCTTCTCTACCACTAGGTCTTTGCAACGAAGCCGTGGAAAGACAAAGCAAAAGTAAGGCCTCTTTTTCTCGTGCCAGCTTCACGTTTCCATCTGGATCTGGAGGTTCGACTTGGGGTGATGATAGGCAATGATGCTGATTGGTAATGAGACTGGAGCAGAGGATGCCTCTCCCAGAGAAGCCAGTCAGGAAAAGCAGAGGGAAGAGGGATGGCAAGCAAGCAGGAGAAGAGGCAGAGGGGCAGGGCAGGGTCACTGGGGGAGCACAGCTGCACATACCATCCCTAGGCCCTATCAGCCAAGTCTCTGCCTGTCCTTTACAGAGCTCAGTTTAATCTCCTAATGCCAGTCTGTCTCCCTGGATTGCTTCTCCCTGACAGCCCTAGACGTGTTCACTCCTTGACACCCCAGTCCTTGCTACCCCTCAAAGTCTGACCCCCATCCTGCCCACTGCTGCCCCTGTTCACACTCCCCCACCCAGTCTTGGAGGGAGGCCCTCCTCTGGGAAGAGTGGTAGCACAAGGTGGCAGCTAAGGTCCTAAAGCTGTATTCTCCCTTCAGACCTGGGCCTGCCTGGGAGCTGAGCCTCCTTCCAACTGTGGATCTTTCCCGGGACCTACCAGGCATCAGGTGCTGTACTGATATTATAGGAGATACAGGGACCCTGGGGAAGTAGGGCACTGGAAAGTACAGGGGCTTTGGCTCCAGTGGACACAAGTGGCACTCCTGGCTGCCACTCTTTTGCTGAGTGAGCTCAGGCCAGTTACTCAACCTCTCTGACCCGCAGTTCTCCTCTTCTGTAAGGCAGGAGTGAAAATGCCTGCCTTGGAGCATTGCCGCATGCAGACTGTTATGCACACAGCTACACTGGAAAGTGAGGCAGGAAAACGACCCTAAGAGAAGCCCAAGGTGCTGTGAAAATACCAAGGCAAGCAGTCAGACTGGCTGCGATGGGCCGCAAGAAGGGCTTTCTGCAGGAGGTAGCAGAGAACATTTATCCCATAAGCAAGTATCAAACTCAGCCAGTAAGCTCTGTTTTGGCTGGGCCCTGGGGCTGCCACGATGTGGACGGGGTTTCTGGTCTGGAGGAGCCAAAGAGCAAACTGAAAATTGGAACTCTGAGGAGGCCATACAATTGCTGGGAGTAGAGGAGGGCTTCCTGGAGGAGGTGACACTTGAGGATAGAGGGAGGAGTGGACAGGGATAAAGAACAGGCCAGGGAAGTGAGATCTGGAGGATTCTGATGGCTCACACAGTTCTCCCAGTACTCCTCTGGGGGTGATAGAGACTTGGAAGCCAGGCGGGGGGGGGGGGGGGGGGGGGGGGGGGGGGGGGGATTAGGGCTTCTTCAGAAACATCTCCAGCTGAAGCCCAGAGGGACAATGCTGCTCCCTCCGGGGGGGTGAGCCCCAGCACTGGTTTCCCCGCCCTCTGGGACAGCATGTCTCTGCTGGAGAATTAAACAAACAAGCAGACACTAGAGATAGGCCCAGCTTGCAACAGTGAGCAGCACTGTTGTTTGCCCAGGAGGGAGAGAGAGAGAGAGGGCAGAGGACACCAGCCTGTGACCAGGGCAGGGCCACTCAGCTGGGGCGGGGCACAAAGCTTCGTTCCTTCCCTATCCCCCAACAGGTGCCCTGAGGTCTCCATCTGTGTGTCACAGACGTGTGAAAACCAGGAAACAGCAGAGGGGAGCGGCGGTCAAGTCTGCTGCATGCCATGTCACCTTGGCCAAGTCACTCCCCTTTCTGGACCTCAGGATCCTCCTAGGTAAGAGCCCGAGGTTACACTCCCTAAGCTTTAAGACTTTGTAACATCCCATCAAACACTCCAGCTGAGTTCATTGACATAAGCTGTCACATCTTCCAGGGGTCTGCATATTTTGAAAGGCCCCTGGAAAAGACAATGCCTAATTCAAAGATGGGTGAAATCTAGGACATGGTGCCAAGTGGTGGAGGGGAGAGATGGTTTCGGGGAACCCCTCAAATCCCAGCAGGTCAGAACAGCTTCCTCTCTCACCTGGGAGACCAGAATCTCTGTCTTTTTTGAAAAGATACTGGCTTGGTGAATCCATACTGTGAAAAGCCCCCACCAGCTACCCTGCCCCATCCCTCCACCCCCGATTTATGTCTGGAGAAAAAGCCCGGCAGGCTGAACTCTATCTTGGAGTCTCCATGTCCCGGCCAAGAGACTTTGGACAAATCATATTATCTGCTTGAGCCTCAGTTTCCTCATCTGTAAAATGGGAGTTGTGGTGCTTTATCGCCCAGGGTTGTGAGAAGATAAATGGAGACTATCAATACAGGTGAAGCTCCTGGTCTAGAGTGTCAGATACATGTTACTTCCCTCCCCTTTCTCTGTTCCAACCCCCCCATGAGTGAGCAAACTCTCAGAGAATATAAACCCACAAGCATCTGGCTCAAGTCAAACAGAAAGGATTAGGGAAATAGGTTAGACTCATGTTTTCCTTCAGGGAAATCCTAGGGGGGCGGGGGGGGGGGGGAAGAGACAGGTACCCAAGTGCCCTTGCCTATTAGCAAGAGGGTCTCTACCCTCCTCCCCCAGGAACCCCCAGGGCCTGAGCCGGGAGCTTGGCCCATGACCCAGGCCCCCCAGGACAGTTCACAGAGATTAAGTTAGTTAATGATTGGTCAGGCCCACCATCCTGCCTGCCTTCCCAGACCTAGAAATTCAGGGAGTGGGGGACACCTCCCCTCCGCTTCAGGAGCAGCCTGGCCTAATATCCTCAAGAAAATTAGTGAAGCAATTAGTGAAGAGGTATCCATGTCAGGAGAACATCAGACCAGGTTCCTGGGAGCCTAGGGAGGTCCCAAGAGGCAGGGCAGGTGGGGGGAGGCTGTAGGAATGGGCAGGCACAGCACACTCAGTTTTATCTGCCTTACTTATCAGTTTCATTTGAGATTTCCTTTGATGAAAAGGCTCCATGACTAAAGAAGTTTGGAAATCCCTTCACCGGCCAGATGAGCAGAATGAGGTCCAGGGTTGTCCGAAGCCACGTGCTATCTAGAGGCAAGACCTCGACTCAGATCTCTTGACTCACAGCTTGGTGCCCTTTCTGTTTCTCCAAGGGCCACTTAATCTCTTAATTGGGGCTCAGCACTGAGCCAGGCACCTTGGGAGGAAATAGGGCATCTGCCCCCCAAGAGTCAACTGGCCAACTGGGACGTGAGGCAGTGCTAGAGAGGGGTGCTGGCACTAGGTGTCCTGTGCATCTGAAGCAGGTCGGCTGCTACATCCAAGACTTTGCTGTTTGCTTTTCCTTCCCATGTGGAGGGGCTCAGCATTACCTCATTCCAGGCAGCCCACGGGCAGAGGGCACAGCTGGTGTGAACCATGGCCCCCGGAGGTCCCCTGGAGATATGGTTCTGCCTATAGCTCCCTGGATGTCAGCCCACTCAGTCCTTCCAAAACGTAGCTGGAGGCATCAGGAGAGGGAGGTAGGGCACACTTGGGGCTGTCATGTCTGCCGCCAGCTTCCCCAAGTCCCAGGACCTGGCCCCCTGCTCGACTCCATGGGGACTAGTCCCCACTGCCCAACTGAAAGTGATGGCCAAAATATTGAACATCCATTATGGCTCAGGCACGAGTTCACACAGAGCTGGGGGTAGAGGCCACACCATGCATAAACCCCACAGGTTCTGGACTGTGGGGAGGTCCAGGGCACCCAGGAAGGGACCAGGGTGGCCAGAGAGGCACACAGAGCTGTGGAGGTAGGGGAGACCAGGTGCTAGAACAGTAGCTATTTACCAATGAGGTGGCCTTGCTGGGGCGCACCAGCTGAATGTCTGCCCTGCCCCAGTCTGCTCTCAACTCTAGGCTGGAATGTATAGCTCCCACCTGAGAATGAGGCCTGTCTGGTCTACATACATGCCTCCATGTCTCCTCCACCCCTAGGAAGACCAGGCCAGGACTCCCCACCTCTCCATACATAAATAGAGTCCATCCAACATGGCAGGGACCTCACCGTTCATGGGTTCCTTCCACTGTTGAAAAAAATAGCAGACACGGCCAGCCCCAGTCCTGGGCTGGAATCCCAACCCCAAGGGCCCAGATCACAGACAGTTATAAGGAATCAGAACATTCTCCTTTTCTCCTTCTCTCTCTTTCTTTGGATATCTCCATCCCTCTCTCCATCCTTCCTACCTGTCCCCATGGTGCCAGGAAGCTTCTTGGACGGTCCTGTTGGCTGAGTGTTCCTCAGCTGTCTAAAGCCTCAGCTTCATCAGAACCCCCACTGCTCCCTAACCCGCATTCTCTGTGGGGGCAGCAGGCTGGGCAGTGGGGGACGAGCTGGGGCAAAGGTGGTCTTCACATCTCCTCAATTCCCACTGGCCCTTCAGGGACTAAGGGAGAACCTGCAAAAGTGAGATTTCTAAGGAGGTGGGATGCACTCTTTCCTATCTGGATGCCAGGGGAGTTGAAGTAGCCACTCTAGAGAGAGCCTCGAGTACAGTGAGGGGTGCTAAGCCCCCTCTCCCAAGCCCTTGGCATGACCTAGGGCTCAAAAGAGGACAGAGGTAGGCGCAGTGAGTCTTATGCTCAGGGGAGCTGCTCCTTCCCCACGGTGTGACCTTCACCCTGTCACTTATCCCCCAAAACCTCCTCCTCTCCACAGCTCCTCAGTTCTCTAGGCTGAAGCCGGCAGAGACTAATCAACCACACACACACCACCACCAACACCACCAACATCACCACCACCACCACCCATGACAGGGCCCCATAGAGAAGAGAAGAGTGTTCCCAGAACCCCCCTGCTCCAGGCAAGCCGACCTGGGTCATGGCACCCTCCCCACTGGGGCTGCAGAGGCTGGGCACCCCCTGAAGAGCCTCTCCCAAAACTACCACAAGAGTTACCTTGAAAGCCCCTCATACAAATAGCATCTCTAAAGCCCGGCCACTAAGCACTGCTGCTCGAGAAGCAGCTCGTCAGATATCCACGTATGGGTTTGTGGCTATGGGTCCCGACACTTGAGTTCAAAACCAGGAAGTGTCGCTGCCTTGCTGTGTGACCTGGAGCAAGGTACTGCTCATCTCTGGCCTCAGTGTCCTCTCTATAGACTGATTTCTGGAGCCCTGTTAGGGCTCCCAGGCCATAGCCATAGGGAACAAGGAGAAAGCAGCAAGGCTGAGCAAGCTGTGAACTCGACCTGTAGCCTGCGGGACTGAAAGGTCTGGAGGGAGGACCAGGGAGCACAGCCTGGGACCACCTTTTAGAAATGTTATAAAGATTACTAGAACAGAGGTGGGTGGCAAGGAGCAAACTCTCCTGTCCATCATCTGACCACCAGCCCCCGTTTGCCTCTGGCCATCAACCAAAACAGCTCGGATGACCACAAGAAGGATTTAAGTTACCTAAGCAGAGGCTCCCCAAACTCCTCTTCTCTGGGGGAATTTAGGGAATGATAGCAGGGGTATGTTTATCTGGAGACTTCTAGGCCCATTTCTGGCCGGGAATAAATGTTGGGGAGTGGGAGAGAAAAGAGAAGAGGCAGGGCGTCAGCTTTTAGGGACCTTGGGAGGTGGGAAGGGTACCCATGATTCTAATCTTTGAGCTGAAGTGGGGGAAGGAATTTGTCAGGGGTGTGGTAGGGCCAGAAGCAGAGCAGTAAGGGAATGGAATGAGAAGGCTGTCAAGTGGCAAAGCAAGTGTTTGTGGGAAATGGAGAGAAAGACCCTTCCCTGGTTGGAGGGGATGAGAGGGAGGTTCAGCCCCCAGCTCCATGCCCTGGGCACCCCAGCCCTTCTCCAGGTACAATGCATCCTCACTGGGGCAGGTCCTGCACCTCCACTGTGACATAAGCTTAGCTAGAGGAGCCCAGAGCCATAGTTTGAGAAGTAAGGATGACACACAGCTAGCCTGGACCCAGGCAGGCACTGGGGAGGTAAGGCTGGTGGTGTCCACAGGGCAGTCTGAGGATAAAGGCTCTTCCTTCCCCCCAACACTGCTGGGATGCTCAGGCCAGACCAGCTTTTCTTCTGGGCGTCACCCCCCCACCCCCACCCCTCACCTCACTTTACCAGCCGGTAAAGCCCAAAAAAGGTCTTCTCTCACTCTACTGCCAGCTGTCTCCTTGCTTCCCTAGGGCTGGCCTGTCACAATTGTGTGACTGACTCATTTCTCCTCTGTCTCACACTCAGGTATCTGTGGGTCTCCTAAGGGAATGGAGGCTGCAGAACCACCCAAGAAGGAGGGCCCTTCCTCTACTGCAGTGAGGATGAGGCAAATGAGAGGATGAGCGCAAGAGGGTAGGGCCGAGCCCCCCAGATACCTCAGCCATGTAATGGACAATTTGAGGTGAGCCTGGGATGCGTTGATGGGGACCAGGTAAGGAGATGCAGTGCTCTGCAAATGATTTATGCATGCGTGTGTATTACAAGGAAGCTGGGTCAGCCCTGCCCAGTTTCCTCTGGAGGCCCAGGTCTCCAGCACCCTGTCTTCCGCGCCGGAAAGGCTCCCATCCTCCCCTGTTCTCCCCACGTCGTCACCTCTCATCTCCATTTCCGTCTGTCCTACCCAACCAGGAGTTGAAGATTTCTCCCACCACCTTCCTGCATTCTGTCCTCACAAAGCCACCTTGGGATACGCTCTTCACCCCTCTGCAACCCCCCCAACCTAAAGCTCCTCAGGGCACCCCTGGCTATCTGGAGCTGTCTCTTTGCTTCCCCGGGGCTGGCAGGGGTAACTTCCAGCCCCTTTGAAGCTTCCCAAGGGGGAGGTAAGATGAGGAGAGGGGCTATCCTGCAAGGCTGGCTGGGCGTAGGCTAGGGAGCTTCCTCTCTGGTCTATAGAAGGACAGACCCTCCACACCCAGAGGTGGGTGGCCTTGAACCCTTTTCTCATGAGCTGACACCGCAAACTTGCTGGGCACCTTCCAGCAATGGGCTTCAAATGAAGCTGCTGTGTGACTGTGGACACCATCCAGACATTCTTGGAAGCGCAGGGCCCCCTCCTCAATCAGGACCCCTCCTAGGTCCCTCCCCCAGTGCCACCCCAAGCCTCTAGAGGGCGTGGGAGAGCAGTGCTTGACTTCCCAGCCCCCAGGGCATAGCACAGTGGCTCTCTGAACAGACCTCTGGGATCAACCAGCTGCCCCCACCCACTGTCCCTGGGGGAAGCCACGCCTTGCTGGAGACTGCAGCCAGGTGCAGGAGAGTATGGGCCTGGACCCAGGAGGACAGCTGCGTGGAGGATGCAGGGACCAGCTGGGCTGTGGGGCACTCTGAACAAGAGTGGGTTCCGTGGAAACAGTGGAAAGAATGATTTGAGACCAATCTGAGATTAGCCCACTGTTCATTGGGGAACAGAAAGGAGAGTGGTGGCCTGAGCGAGCCCTGGGAGTTCCTGCCTGACCTTGGAATAAGGAGGGTCTTCTTGGCCCATGTGGCAAAGCTGCAAAGCCCCCCACACCCGCTCTGTAGGGTCAGAACTAGGGTCAGGCAAGTGAGGCAAGTAGGACACCAAGTGCCCGATTGGCCCCAACCCTGAGCGCCTTCATAACTCCTGCACCCCATCACCTCACTTCCCCCATCTCAGTCCCAGCCCTGCCCTCTGAGCTGTCCTGGGGACAAAAGCCCCAGGAATAGTTGAGGCAGAGGTGGCTGAGGTGAGCAGAGGGGTTACTTTTCCACACTGGATGCCCCAAAGGAAAGAACTAGCACCTAACTCAGCAGTAGGGGAGGGGAAACAAAGAAAGAGGAGAGAGACGACTGTCTGTCACCTGAGCCCGGACCCCAGTGTGTGCCTGTCTGTGTCACTGTCTGTGTGTATTTGTGCATCCAAATTGTGGTTCTGCCAATTTCTAGTTATGTGTCCTTGGGCAAGTTACCCAACCTCTCTAAGCCTTAGTTTTCTTGAAAACTTATGATAATAATAACTACACATATAAGAATACCCCTTAGGGTTGGAGTAAAGATTAAAGGAGGTAATACATGGAAAGGGTGTAGCATGAGCACGTTGTCTGCCCACAGGAAGAACTAAATAAAGGTTGATTGCTATTCCCACTGTTATCGATAATATTGTCTCGTGTGGCCCTAGCTTACTTTGCAACCTTATTCCCACTGCCTCCCTACCCATGCATCCCATTCCAGCCAGACAGGACTTCTGACAACCCCCAATGCGCTTATGTCTTCATCCTCACCTAGGCATCACCAGCCATGAAATTTCACCTCTTCTTCTTTTTTTAAAATTTATTTATTTATTCTTGAGAGACACAGAGAGGCAAAGACATAGGCAGAGGGAGAAGCAGGCTCCCCTCAAGGAGCCCAATGTGAGACTCGATCCCAGACCCTGGGATCACACCCTGAGTCAAAGGCAGACCCTCAACTGCTGAGCCACCCAGGTGTCCCAAATTTCACCTCTTCAAATAAGACTGCCTGGACCACTTCTGTTCAGTGATCTCCCCAAAACTCCTATAGTACTAGCTGTGTATCCCTCGCAAGCCAGCTTCAAATTGTTGATTAATCAATACGTTTAACTTTGCAAGGGAGTGTGTGTGTGTGTGTGTGTGTGTGTGTGTGTGTTGTCTTTCCAAGTACACTTATATAGGAAGAACTATATATTTCCATGATCTGTACACCTCACATCCTAGCCTAAGGACTTGTACGGGCCTGTAGGTCTAGACATCCATATGTAGACCCTGAATGATGGTGGATGATACTCATGGTAAATGCTGCCTTTGGTTGCATTCCTACTGTGCGCCCTACATTTCCTCATTAACCCCATGTTCACCCCATGGAATAGATTATACATGTAAAATTACTGCTTAGAGAATTTAAGTAACTTGCCCACGATCATCTAGCAAATAAACAAGAAAGCTGAGATTTAAACTCAAGTCTATTTTCCAGAGCTCGCACTCTTAATCATTATGGTTTCAATAGAAGACTGAACCAAAACCAGAATTTCCTTTCTGTGATCAAAGATGGAAATAACAAGAATGCAAGGTGATACGAGAACTTCAATCAAATGCTTTCAGGATTTCAAATCAGAGTCCAATGGGGTCAGGTCCCATCACACACTATTCAGAGTAAAGCCAGAGAGCCTCAGTCATCACAGAAAGAGGCACAAATAAGGTTAAAATAAAACTCATCCCAGAGTGAGTCAGAAAAATTGCTTACCTTGATTGATTCTTCAATCACCAGAATGTTTCAGTTGACCTTAGCTCTCTTTCAACTATCATAGGAGAAACTTTTTTTTCTCTTTGTTGATCATCAATTCAGCATCCTTGTGATAATTAAACGGGCAATATTTAATTATCAATATTTGCTGGTCGGTCAGCAAAGATCTCATGGAGTAACCACCAGAAGACCACTCACTGGCTGATTTTCACATATGCTTCATCAATCTCCAGCTTTTATAATAAAATCTGGCCACAGAGAATATATTCCCCTCAGGTCACCATCTTCCTTTGCCATCTACCACTAGTTATTCTGGGGCTAAATTGACTTGAAGTATCTACACTACATTCTTCTCCGTGTGACTTAATTTCCTTACCTGGAAAATGAGGGTAATAAGACTACCAACCCCACAAGGCTATGGCAAAGATCTAATGAGGCAACGTGTGTAAAGTTCAGTGGCTGGCATGAAGTGAGTGCATAATACACAGTTGGGGCCGTTGGTGTTGTCATTTCCAGCCAGAGGGAGGTGCCCAGATTCCTGACCCCGCTTTGGCTTCAGAGAAGCTGCTTCTCCGAACACCTCTTCTCTCTTGCCTACTAGGATGCATGTCCCAGAGAATTGGCCTCCTGCATTCTCTTGCTCCTCTCATCATACGTCAGCCCCCAGCGCCGTAGAATTACCAAACCTCATGGCCAAGAAGGTGGTCATACCTCATCTGCTTCAGCCTTATTTTTTTTCTGAAAGGGAAGGCAGTCTTCTGCAACCTAAGGGCTTGCCCTAAAATCATATACCATTTGCTTCCTTTTGTGAATTGACCTTAGATTTCATTGTATACCAAACAAGGAAATCAGTCTCATAACTTGGTGCCACACCCTGTTTGGGACCCAAAAAAAAAAAAAAAAAAAAAAAGGTGTTGTTATTATCTACTTAACTTTGCTCACTCTCCTCGTTTACACATCTTGGCACTAAACAACCTTTGGCTGTTTCCACATACTATTCAGTTCCCAAAGATGAAGTCTTGACATCACTGAGGAAGTTTTTTAATGTAATAAAGGCTCTGAAGGCAGCTCATTTGTGTATTTGTTGATTTATACATTTACTAAATATTTATTGATGCTTTCAGGGGTGCCTGGGTGGCTCAGTCGGTAAAGCGTCCAACTCCTGGTTTCGGCTCAGATCATGATCTGATGTTTGTGGGATAGAGCCCCACCTCACGTTCTGTGCTCAGTGCAGAGTCTGCTTCAGATTCTCTCTACCTCTCCCTCTCACTCACTCTCTCTCTCAAATGAATTAATTAATTAATTTAAAATATCTGTTGATACTTTCTTACATGTCAAGCCCGGTATAGGGGAATGAAATGCCACAGTAAAGCAAACTGACATAGGTCCTGCACTCTTGGAATATACAGGTTAGCACCTGAGCAAAGCACACCTGGTCTGTTATTTTAGTATGATTACATAAAATTGACAATAATAAAAGTCTCTAATAATGGATTAAGGGACTTCTAGGAAAAGATAGCAGCCTGAACATTTGCGTCCACTTTGCTGTTCCCTGAAACTCTGCTAAAACAAAGTTAAAGGCTCTTTACATGTTTCTTTCACTTCTATTTTGTTTTTAAAAGTATATACCCGCAAGGACAGGAAGAACAGGAGAGAAGATAACAACAAAACTTTGAAAGCTAGAAAGCAGGTGGAAGAGAGAAAGAAGGGACAGGTGGTGAGGAAAACCATAACCACCCAATCTACACCCCAGAATTTCGAGAAGGCTCAGGAAATAGTGATGCCAGTTCCCTCTGGAAGTAGGAACGAAAGGGATTTAGTAAATAGAGAGAACTGGTCAAAGGTGTTTTTAAAAAGCAGTCAGGGGATCCCTGGGTGGTGCAGCGGTTTAGCGCCTGCCTCTGGCCCAGGGCACGATCCTGGAGACCCGGGATCGAATCCCACGTCGGGCTCCTGGTGCATGGAGCCTGCTTCTCCCTCTGCCTGTGTCTCTGCCTCTCTCTCTCTCTCTCTCTCTCTGTGACTATCATAAATAAATAAAAATTAAAAAAAAAAAAAAGCAGTCCGATCTTCAGATTCTTCCCCTACCCCACACAGCCAGGCAAAAGGCTTACTCCCTAGTGAGGGGAAAACAGAATGAATGTCTTTGGACAAGGGTCCCCAGGATACTTAGAGCAGAAATATCTTACTGAAAATGATCATATGGTGGATTCTGATACCCAGGCTCCCTGGAATCTCAGAAAACTGGCAGGAAACTGGAAGGTGCATTATCTGAGGAATCTAACTAACCTGAAAGGAAGAAAAGATCCAAGATACCAACATCTGAAGCTTTAAAATGTAATATCCTAATCAGATCATCCTAGTGTGAGGCTCACAGATGACAAACTATACGCACACGCACACTTAGAGCGCCCAACCAGCTTTTCAGATAGCCATGTTTAAAAGCAACCAAACAACCAGGATTATGAGACACCTGAGATAAGTTTCTAACACAAAAGACAGACCAAAACAAAGCAAGTAACTTGGAGGAAGATGAGACTATGTAGCAAGAAGAAACTTAAAAATAACAACACTATCATTTTATTCTAAGAATGATAAGGAAAACTATTGCAAAAATGAAACAAAAACAGAATAGGTTTTTCTAAAAGAATAAGAGAGAAGTCTTGAAAAATCAAATGTGTGATAGCAGAAATAAGAAATTTAGTAGCAGTTTGGAAGAGAAAGCTGAGGAAATGTCTGTAAAACGGAGGGACAATAACAAAAGGCTGTAAAAATATGAATGAATATATAATAAAATTAGAGGACTAGTTCAGGCAATAATATCCAAATAAGAGAAAAATATCCCAATAGGAGAGGAATCAAACTAAAGGAAAGATATCACTAATGACATAATCTAAGAAAATTTCCCAAAACCGAAGAACTGAGAGCCCAGGGCAATAGATACTCACTTTTAAAAGTATTATTTTGGGGCAGCCCAGGTGGCTCAGCGGTTTAGCTCCGCCTTCAGCCCCGGGGGCGTGACCCTGGAGACCCGGGATCGAGTCCCACATCGGGTTCCCTGCATGGGGCCTGCTTCTCCCTCTGCCTGTGTCTCTGCCTCTCTCTCTCTCTGTGACTATCATAAATAAATAAAAATTTTTTTAAAAAAGTATTATTTTTAAATTTCAGTTTCCAATTGTTACTATTAATGTTGTTACTATTAATTATTGTTACTATAAATTTCCAAATGTTACTATTAATATATGCGAATACGACTGATTTTTGTGTATCTATCTTGTATATTGCAAACTTACTAAATCTAAATCCGTTTATTAGTTCTAGTAGCTTCTTTGTATATTCCATCAGATTTTCTACACAGATTGTCCTGTCATCAACAAATGATGACAGTTTTATTTCTTCCTTTCCTATATAAATGCCTTGTATTTCTTTTTCTTCCCTTACTGCACTGGTTAGAGTTTCTTGTACAATGTTGAAAAGACACAGTAAGAGTCTTATCCTTGTCTTATCCCTGATATTAAAGGGGAAACATTCAATCTTTTACCATCAGTTTTCTTTTGTAAAGGTTCACTATCAGGCTGTGGAAAATCCTTTCTATGCCTGACTTGCTGAAATTCTTTTATGAGGAAGAGATATCGAATTTTGCTGAATGCTTTTTCTACATCTACTAAGATGATCTTTTATTTTTCTTTTTAAATATGATGAATTACATTGCTTGATTTTTTTAATGGTACAAACCTTGCATTCCTAGGGTAAATCTCATTTAGTCATGGTATATTATCATGGAGGGAAGGAAAGACTGGGATTCAATTTACAAATATTTTGTTGAGAATTTTTGCATTGATGTTCATGGGAGATTTTTTTTTTAAGTAGGCTCCACACCCAAAATGGGCTTGAACTTATGACCCTGAGATCAGAAGTTGCGTGCTCTATCAGCTGAGCCAGCCAGGTGCCCCTCATGAGAGATACTGATCTACGGTTTTCTTTTCTTATAATATATTTGTCTAGTTTGGGTATCAGAATAATGTTGGCCTCATAGGATGAATTGGGAAGTATTCCCTCCTCTATAATTTTCTAGAAAAGATTGTGTAGAATTGGTATTTCTTCCTTAAATGTTTGGCAATGCTCATCAGTTAAACCATCTAGGCCTGGAATTTTCTTTGTGGGAAAGCTTTAACTACAAATCTAGCTTTTAAAAAACAGATATAGATCTATTCAAGCTGTTTCTTCTTGAGTAAACTTCTGTAGTTTGTGCCTTTAGGGGATTTGTTTATTTCATCTAAGTCATGGAGATTTTTGAAGCAAAATTGTTCATAATATTCTCTTATTAACTTTTCAGTATTTGTATACTCTATAGTGAAGACATCATTTTCATTCTTGACATTGGTAATCTGTGTGTTTTCTTTTCTTCTGACCAATATGGCTAGAGGTTTATCAATTTACGATCTTCTTGGGAAAAAAAGCGGCTTTTAGTTTCACTGATTTATGTCTTTCTGCTACTTCATTAATTTTCTTTATCTTTCTTCTACTTACTTTGTGCTTACTTTGCCCTAAAGATTTTCGAAGTTATTAGAAGTTTTAAACTGTGAAACAAAAATAATACAGGAACAATTTTTCATCTATTTTGTGCTCTGGAAGAACCTTTCCATTTCAAAAGCTCTCAGTAGGTATAAAAACACATGCAATTATTCATCCATCAAATATTTATTGAGTACCTACTATGTGTTGGGCAGTATTCTAGGTACTGGATATAGAATAGTGAATAAAATAAAGGTATTGCCTCACTAAACTTCTAATGAGAGGACACAGGCAACAAATAAATAGACATATACATATATGATACATCAGGTGGTAATAAATGCTATGCAGAAAAATAAAGCAATTTGAAGGAATAGAGATTGAGATGGGGTCAGCAAAGGTCTGTGTCTAGGACAGAAACCTGAAGGAAATAAGGTAAAAGGCCAGGGAAATGTCTGAGGGAGAGTACTCTAGAGTGAGAGAACTATAAGTGCAAAGTCCCTATAGTTAGAACATGCTTGTCTTTTAAGGGAAAGTAAGAATGGCTAAATGGCAGGGAAGAGAAGTAGCTAGGAGTCAGAACAGTCTTATAGGCTGCTGTAGAAATTCATATCTAATTCTGAGTGCAGTAGGAAGAATTCTAAGATGGACTCCCAGCATTCCCTGACGCTCTATACAATCCCTGGACTATGAATATGATAGCTGGCACTCCTGTGATTAGCTTATGTTATATGGCAAATTGACTCTAGAAGTGGGAGTTTATCCCAATGGGCCTGACCGAATCACATGAACCCTGGAGGGTTTTATCAACAACAAAAAACAACCCAATTCAAAAATGGGCAAGAGACTTAAGAGACATTTCTTCAAAAAAGACATACAGGGATCCCTGGGTGGCGCAGCCGTTTGACACCTGCCTTTGGCCCGGGGCGCGATCCTGGAGACCCGGGATCGAATCCCACATCGGGCTCCCGGTGCATGGAGCCTGCTTCTCCCCCTGCCTGTGTCTCTGCCTCTGTCTCTCCCTCTCTCTCTCTCTCTCTCTCTCTCTCTCTATCAAAAATAAATTTAAAAAAAAAATAAAAAAAAAAAGATATACAAATGACCAATAAGCACATGAAAAGATGCTTTACATCACTAATCATTAGGAGCATGCAAAACAAAATTTGATTTTGATGAGATTACTACTCACTTCCATTAGGATGGCTATCATCAAAAATTTTTTCTAAAAAAAAATAAAGTTAAATATTTTTTCTAATTATTTTATTTATTTATTTATTTAAAAATATTTTATTTACTCATTCATGAGAGACACACAGAGAGAGGCAGAGACACAGGCAGAGGAAGAAGCAGGCTCCATGCAAGGAGCCCGACATGGGACTCGATTCCGGGACTCCAGGATCACCCCCTGGGCTAAAGGCGGCGTTAAACTCCTGAGCCACAGGGACTGCCCAAGAAATTTTTCTATAACAAAAAATAAGTGTAGGTAAAGATGTAAAGGAATTGTAACACTTGTGCACTGCTGGTGGAAATGTAAACTGGTGCAGACACTGTGGAAAACAGAATAGAGCTTCCTCAAAAAATTAAAAATAATTATCATATGACCCACCAATCCCATTCCTGGGTATATACCCAAAAAAATTGAGAGCAAGGTCTCAAAAAGATATTTGTACACTCATGTTCATAGCAGCATTATTCATAATAGCTAGAACATGGAGCAACCTAAGTATCAATCGATAGGTGAATGGATAAGCAAAATGTGGTCTATACATACAATGAAATACCATTCAGCCTTAAAAAGAGTAGAAATTCTGAAATATGGTACAATATGGATGAAACTTGAGGACATTGTACTAAATTAAATAAGGCAGGCACAAAAGATAAATACTGCATGATCCCACTTATACCAACTACTTAGAGCAGTCAAACTCATAGAGACAGAAAGTACTATGGTGGTTACCAGGGGTCAGGAGAGGGGAGAATGGAGAGTTAGTGTTTAATGGGAACAGTTTCAGTTTTACAAGATGAAAAGAGTTCTGGGAATGGATGGTGGTGACGGTTGCACAACGTGACGAATGTATTTAATACAGCTGAAAGATACACTTAAAATGGCTAAGATGGTAAGTTTTATGTTATATGTATTTCACCACAATTTAAAAAGTTGAAAAAGAATTTAAAAAGCAAAGAGTTTTCTTTGGTTGGCCAAAGAAGAGGAAGTCAAAGATTTAAAGCACAAGAAGGAGTTGACAAGCCCTTGCTGCTGCAACATGGAAGGGGCCATGTGGCAAGGAATACAGGCAGACTTCGGGAACTGCATGCAGCCCTGGCTGACAGCCAGCAGGGAAATGAAGGCTCAGTTCCCAGTCACAAAGAACAGAATTCTGCAACAATAAGAACGAGCTTAGAGGTGGATTTTTCCCCCAGAGCCTCCAGATAAAAACCTCAGTCCATGTTTTTGACTGAAACTTGGTTTCAGCCATGGGATACCCTAAGCAGAGAACCTAACTCTACCGCACCAGACTTCTGACCTTCAAACTGTGGTCTAATAAATGGATGTTGTTTTGAGGCGCTAAGTTTGTGGCCATTTATTGTACAACAGACAACTAACATACTCGGTAGCATGGGAAACCATAGGCATATGTAGCCTCTTTCAACAAGTTTTACTTTCATGTCACCTCAGTTAGATAGTAAATTCCCTGAAGGCATAAACCCAACAGTCTGCATGTCCTTACATAAGACTGGACCAGGTGCCTAGTGGACACTCAGGAACTACTCCACCAATGGATAAAACATTTTGATCAAATGCAAGCTATTTAGGAAAATGTCTAGACCCTTGTACTAGCCACTTTGAAGAACTGCTGATATTTATAGTCCTTTTTTTTTTAAGATTTTATTTATTTATTCATTAGAGACACACACACACACACAGAGGCAGATTCACAGGCAGAGGGAGAAGCAGGCTCCATGCAGGGAGCCTGATGTGGGACTTAATCCCGGGACTCCAGGATCAGGCCCTGGGCCTAATGCAGGCGCTAAACCTCTGAGCCACCCAGGGATCCCCTTTATAGAAGTTCTTTAAGAAAAAATCATACTCTGTATCTGTATGACTTGCCTGCAATCTTGCCCTCTCCTAGGAGGATGACTTGTCTTCAAATGCAACATGCTGAAGTAGAATATGCCTTCTATCCAAACACAGTTCCAACAGACTTTCCCTTCCCTTGCCAGTAACACCACCATCACCCAGGTCCTCAAGCTCTGAACCCCAGACTCATACTCAATTCCTCCTTCTCCCATCTCCTCCATAGCCAGAGTCCTAGAGATTAGTTTTCCAAAATGCCTCTCCTTAAGTCCAGCTTGGTCCTACCACTATCAGCCTAACTGACAGTTAGCTCTCACCTGCATCGTCCCCTCTTCCCTGCCTCAAATCTCCATGGTCACTGCCAACCTTGCTAATCTCCCTAAGAGAATTCTTGGCACATGTAAGCCCTCTCTCTGAAACCTCCATAGGCTCTTCACTGGTCACTCAGGTGAGCTAGGTGTCCCACACTAGGCTGTGAGCATCTTGAGAGCAAGGACCATGTGTTGGGCATCTTTGTAGCATCACTAGTGTTCAGTACCTGTAGGAGGCTATGGATAATAATGGTCATGACCATGCAAATTCGGAGGCTTCCTTTTTTTTTTTTTTTTTTTTTTTAATATATATTTTTTTTTTAGGCCAGGGAGGACCAGCCTGAGTTCTCATTCTCTGTGGCTCTAAAGACTTAATCAGAAGCCAAGGAAAGCTGTGAAGTGAATCTATTCTTTTCTATAAACCTGATACCACTCGAGAACCCTGGCAAGCCAGGTCCCCCGCCTCCATCCCAGTTACCTGTTTATCAATATCAGCTATCAGATCTTTTAAAGGGGTTCCCTTCCCAAAGGAATTTGCAATTTAACAAGGAGACAATCTTAAAGGAAGCAAATGTTAAATGTTAATTGGTGAAGTTTCAAGTATCAGCTGGTGGGTGGAGTGAGATGTTTAGACAGGGATATAGAGCTTTGCTCTTGCATCCAAAAACACACCCCCACCCATGTGGTAGGACTGATGTTAGTAAAAGAACAGCATCAAAAAAAAAAAAAAAAAGAACGGTATCAAACATGTGTACTTCCCCCTACAGCTGGGAACAGAACAAGAGTCCACAAAATGGGCAGGATCCAGAGTAGGCTGCTAGGAGGAATCCCCAGTGAAATGATGGAGAGGAAATGTGCGGGATGCCAGTGCCCCCAGAGAACTTCACGGAATGAAAGCTCTTCCCTGTCTTCCCCAACTGAGACCCTTCTTTTACACCTCTAAGGGTCAAGCTGGGTTGGGGAGGGGAATGTCCCTCATTCTAAAAGCACAGGGAAGGTTACTGTGGCCTTTTCTATGCCCCTAAGCTCAATACCAACTTCAAAGAGAGTGGACCCCCCTTCCACCACCCACTGGATAATGGAGAAAGCATCTTCAAGATCCAGTGGCTTCTCCCTACTTTGTCTACCCTGTTCCCCCTAGTGAAGCCCAGAGGAGGGACCCCTTTGCAATGCTTTCCTCCCCATAATTGTAGCCCACAGCTTCCCAGGTCCAGAGAGGGGAAGACTCTGTGTGTGTGTGTGTGTGTGTGTGTGTGCATGAACACTCACACAAGTGGGGAGGGGTGGGGTGGGGAAATGGCAAAGGAGGAAGGGAGGAAGATGTGCGCAGGTCGGGGGCTGGCCCTCTGGCATCCTGGGGGAGTCTTCCTCCTTAATTGCTTGAGTTCTACAGCTGTCATCGCTAACAAGAAATTAAAAAGCACCCTGACCCCTGCCCCCACCCCTGCCCCCAAGCCTCACAAGTGCTCTCTCAGCACTTTGCTCTCAGAGAAGCACCCAACGGAGGATGCTGTAGAGATTCAGTCGCCTGGACAGACCTTTTCCAGCCCCCTGATGGGGAGGCAGGAGGCCACAGCACGAAAGGGAGGTGGGAGTGGGCTCCAGCTTCTCCACTTGCTCTGCTCCAGGTTCTGATTTTCTGAACAGCCCTGACTATCTTATATGTCCTGTTTCAGAATCTCCATAGCTCTCATGGGACTTGTCAGACCTCAGGCCCAGATTTGGGATTTGGGAATAGGGTCCCTGGAACTGCCGCTTGAAGATCTACATCCAGCTGCCCTGGGCAAGATGAGCAATTATATAAAATGGAGAGAAACAAAGACGAGATGGGTCAGAAACAACAGCAAGAAGGACTTCAGCACAGGGAGGGACTCCCTAGCTGTCTTGCTCCATATCTAGAGAAGCAGTCTCCTCTCTAAGGTTAAGGAGCCTGGCTTAGCATCACCAGGAGAGTCTGAATGATCTGGCCCCTGCCTGCCTCCTCTCCCCACCCCCACTCCAAACTCAAGGTCAAACACAAAGGTACTTGTTCTCAGAATGGACTCCCCTGGATCTACAGATCTGAGACATCACTACAGCTCCTCTCCGCCACCCAACCTCCCCCTCCTCCCCTAAGGACCACTGAATCTTCCCAAGCAAAATTCTAGTGTCTCCCCATTGCATTTCTCACATGCACTGCCCCCCACAGTGGGACAGTTAAATAGGGCATCATGTCACCAGCTTACAGATGACTTCCCCCCACCCCCGTAATGGATCCCAGTCCCTCCACTTGAAATAATAACATGAACGGGATCCCTGGGTGGCGCAGCGGTTTGGCACCTGCCTTTGGCCCAGGGCACGATCCTGGAGACCCGGGATCGAATCCCACGTCGGACTCCCGGTGCATGGAGCCTGCTTCTCCCTCTGCCTGTGTCTCTGCCTCTCTCTCTCTCTCTCTCTCTGTGTGTGTGTGTGTGACTATCATAAATAAATAAAAATTAAAAAAAAAAAGAAATAATAACATGAACATCTTTGCTCCCATAGTGGAATGAGTATTATTCCTCCATATAGTTGCTATTTTTGTTTGGGACTTGTGCAGATTCTAGAGAGATTAATGATACCTGGTTTCATCTCAAATTATTCCTCACCTCACTATAGCTTGCTGCCTTCACAGACTTTCCCGAATGATGGATCCCTGTCTTTACAACAACTGCCCTTTGGAGTTCTGTTCCATTTTGGAATTTTTTAGTGTTAAGATAGGGTTTTCCAGCTGCAGGTACAGTAGGCATCTGTACACGAAGGCAACCAACCACTATTATACACACGCGGTGCCCCAACCAGGTTAGTATTCTGTTCTGGCCAATCTTATGTAAGTCCTTTTTTTTTTTTTTTTTTTTGTAAGTCCATTTTTACATAAGTCAGAATCCTTGCAAATCAGGAGATAAACGAAGGCAGGTATCTGCTTGGCAGCAATGTAAACATGGGGGGAGGATGGAAACCTGCCTAGTGAGGGTGCCACCAGCCCTCCTTGCGTGACACACAAGTTTACACCCTGTCGGCTGGCTGCTGCGCTCTCTCCGCCAAGGCTGCTGGAAAAGCTTGACTCAGGCTGAGTTTACATAAGCCAGCCTTGCGTAAGCATATACCTATAAAGATGTTGGAAGGTACAAGGAGAAATGTAAATAGCTGGGATTATGGGTATGAGTTTACTTTGGGGTACCTGATATTGCAAGACCGCTTTAAAAATAATTTCAGTATACTCACGACCAGGCTTGGGTAGAATGCCTACTATGCACCCAGCCCTGTGGAGGGGTTGTCAGATAATTAAGAGAAGTTATGAGATAGTCCTTGCCTTAGCCAAGCTTATATTCAAGTTGTGGAAGAGAGATCTAGATACCTTGAAGCAGGCTTTCATCCTCCCACTCAGCAGGGCCCAGGGTCCAGGCCACTGTTTCTCACTCTTAATGCCCTCCCCCTTCCCCTACATTGCTCCCTAGCTGATCCCTTCCTTCATACTGCCCTCTACCTTGTCCCCACAGAGAAGTCCTCTTCATTTGGGAAGAGGGATATTCCTTTGCATGTCACCAATATTCATGGCTATGATTGGGTCAAAGGTCACACACACACATCCCCCCCCCTCAGCTTTCTTCCTTGTGTCCCCAATATCTTTGGGGGGACACCAGTGTTTCTGACTTCTATCCCCAAGGTCCTTCTCAAATACAGCCCAGCAGACAGGGAATGGGGCTGCGGGGAGGGAGGGACAGCGGGCCTTCACCATCTGCATGTTCTCAACAATCAGGCCTCCCCAACACCCATCCCTGAGCTGGGAGCCGGGCGGAGGGAGGGGGGGGTGGGGGGGGTGGGGGGGGTGACTGCTGAGTCAGGATATTCCTCACATTCCCTCCCTTCTCCCCTGCCGGCCCACATACCACAAACCCTGCCTCTGAGTGACGGGCCTCAGCTGAGTGGCCGCTCCCTCGACCCTGACCCCAGACCGAGAGCAGCCCTCCTCACTCACACCCTGAGGGGGCAGCCCACTCTCCTCTGGGGCCCTGCAGGGAGGAGCAGAGGAGCCTGTGGCCAGACTGCCTCCTGATGGCCCCCTTTTCTTCCCTCACTTCTGGCTCCTTTGCCACCCCCAACCAGTCTCACCTACAGACTCTGCTGCCTCTGATCAGGAAAGGACAGAGAAGGTGGCAGACGACCCAGGAGTACCCCACAACATGCACAGCCAACAGGGCACCAGCACAGGGGCACAGTCACCCCTTGGGGCAACTTCTGAAGTTCCTCCACTGAGGGCAAGCAGTGGCCAGCCCAGAGTGGGGCCAGGAACTGCCAACTGCAGAGAGTCCCAGTCTGAATGAAGGGCCTACCTTGTCCACAGAGAGCTCCTAGTCTTTTTCTTTCTTTCTTTCTTTCTTTCTTTCTTTCTTTCTTTCTTTCTTTCTTTCTTTCTTTCTTTCTTTCTTTCTTTCTTTTTTTTTAGGTGAGAGTCTAGTCTTGAAGAGAAAGACCTGGAAAGGTCTGGTGGGTCTGGTGGGATAAGGGTCTGGAGGCCCTTATCTCTCATTAACATAGACTAACACATCAATAAAGATGCAGAAGTTCAAGTGCAAGGCTGTGTGAGTGAGCCTGGAAGGGGTAAGAAGCACTGTAATAATCAGCAGGTAAAACTGGTCTAAACAGGAAATGAGGCTCCCTGAAAGAGAAGAGCCCCTGGGCGGGGGGACAGAGGATCATTCTGGAGGCTCAGAAGCAGAGGGTGGAGGACAGGGCAAATGAGAAGGCCCAGGATGGAGAGAAGGCCTTGCTAGGGCAGTGCAGCCCAGGAACGAGCACGGGACAGGGAGCAGGAGTCCAAGTCTCCATCCCGAGGTGGCAGCTACCGCTGGGCCACAAACCTGTCCTTGGCACAACGTGAGGCTCAGCGGCAGGACTCCCAGGGTGCCTCCAGTAGGGTATGTGATGTGTCCCCATGCTCAGCTGAATGTTCTGTTGTTGAACAAAAGACCTGCATTTTCGTTTTGAAACCACTCTGGCCCCCCCCCCCCCCCCAGCTAGGAGTGTCATATCCTCCAGAGAAGCCCCTGTGGGAAGGAAAGCAGGAGGGAGGCAGCCCAAGGGGCTTGGCTCCCCACTCTGCCAGGGCTCCCTCCTGCTCCTAGAGTCTTTGTGCTGGGAGGAGATGGGCCCTCCCTAAGCCTGAGGCCTGAGCCCTGGCTCCCGCAGGTCCCCAGCCTGACCCTTGGCAGCCTGCAGTGGCCCACTCAGCCCACAAATGGCCTCATCTCTTGGAGGGCCCAGCAGGATCATTTCACAACTGTAAGCACTCAATGGAGACTGTTCTTGGAAAGCTGAGGACAGGACAGCTCAGTCCTGGGTGTGAGAAAGGCTTCGGCCCCTGGGGTCTGCCCTTGTACAATAAACAACAGAGGGCTTGCTTGGGCAGGGAGGGAGAGCGAGGACAGAGTTTAGCCAGTGCTCTGTGGCTGGCTGGTGGGAGTCAAGGGTGTCCTGAAGAGTTTAGCACAAAGCCTGTCTCCCTCGAGAGGAATACCCCCATCTGACAGGGAGGGGGGCACAAGATGGGTCTCCACTGGAGGAAGCTGGGATTTAGGGCTTGAGGAAGTAGTATGACAGGAGAGAGCATTACCACCCAGTAGGTTGAGAGGCCTCTGAGGACAGGGTCACCCCTGCCTGTCACTGTGCCTGGTTCCCATGAGCACAACACAGGGGTTTGGGAGGTAGACACTCAGAATTAAAGGAGGGGTTGGCAGGGGGTGTTGTGTCCTAGTGCCAGGTGACCTATCCTTGCGCTGCTGGCATATGACATTCTGAGCAGGAACTCAGAGGCAGGAAAGAAGCCCACATCTCAGAAGGGTTCAGTCTGTAGGGTACAGACAAAGTCCTAAAGGCACTAAGAAATAAGGTATACTAAGAGGGATCCCTGGGTGGCGCAGCGGTTTGGCGCCTGCCTTTGGCCCAGGGCACGATCCTGGAGACCCAGGATCGAATCCCACATCGGGCCCCCGGTGCATGGAGCCTGCTTCTCCCTCTGCCTGTGTCTCTGCCTCTCTCTCTCTCTCTCTCTCTGTGACTATCATGAATAAATAAATAAAAATCTTTAAAAAAAAAAAAAAAAAAAGGTATACTAAGAAATAGATGAGTAGGAGCCAGGCATTCTCAGAGAAGCTTCCTGAAGAAAGGTCTTAAAAGCTCTTTGCTAGGGACACCTGGGTGGCTCAGTGGTTGAGTGTCTGCCTTTGGCTCAGGTGATCCCGGGTCCTGGGATCGAGTCCTGCATCAGCCTCCTAGCAAGGAGCCTGCTTCTCCCTCTGCCTAAGTCTCTGTGTCTCTCATCTCATGAATAAATAAATAAAATCTTTTAAAAAAATCTTTGCTAATAATATAGTATATATTAATCAAATTGAATTTAAATAAACAATTTTTAAAAACCCTTTTAGTAGCAAACAGGAGGCTTTGCACAGAACATGGCTGAGAATGTACTGGCAGACAGCAGCATCTATAAAGGCCTAGGAGCATCTGGGAAATGAAGGGGTCCTCCCCTGTCATGGGTGAGATTAGGGATGGTGAGAGACGGGAGGAGCTGCCCCTCTCGGCTGATCTATGGGAAAAAAAAAAAAAAAAACCTAATGAGGAGTCAGGGCCATTCCACCTTTGATGTGCCAGTTCAAATAGCTGAGGCCTGGGTACCACCCCTAACAGGCAGAGGCCAGGCTGGGGCCACTTGGGGGATGCTGGAGGCGGGGATCTAGCGGTGCCACCCAAGGCACAGGTGTTCAAGAAATGTCTTAATGAATGAATTGACCCAATGATTGATTGATTGACAGGGGTCATGAGTCAGGGTGGCACTTTTCAGAAAGGCTAGCAACTGCAGTCTTTGGGCTCATCTGAAGGGGGCTGAGCCCTTCTGATGGGGGTTGTAAGGACACTGTAGTTTTCACCCAAGGAATAGCACCCCCTCCACACTGCTTCCTTGGCTCTCCTGGCTCCTCTGCCTCTAGCCACTTGTGTCCTCAGAGATCTTGGCCTCTAAACAGTACAAAATTAGCAAAAAGGACTTTCGTGTAAATAGAAACAGCAAAAGCAACGATAGAGACCATCTAGTGATCGTTTCCTGTGTGCCAGGCTCATTGCTAATTTTCATGCCTAATCCCCTAAAAACCTCAGAACAACCCTTCTGAGTAAACGCTATTAGATGCAGGGAAACGTGTGGCCAAGAGAAATGTTTTTAACTTTTATTTTTGTTCTCTGACACACATTTTTGACATTTTAACATCACTGAAATCAGGATGCGCCTTGCAATCAGTAACAAGAAGGCACTGTGTCATAGTTTAATTAGCAGTGTTCTTTCTTTTCGGTGGGGCGGAAATGGACCATGTGTCTTGCTTTTGACAAGATATAGTTGATTATGTCCACAGTCTACGTAACGGACCACCTGCCCTTTTGAATCAACAGTGGATGACACACAGTATAGGTTTCTGTTTGCAAGCCCGTGTCTCAGCCCATCGGCCTGGGAGCTAGCTGCCTGATGATAGGCTGTTGTCTCTCCCTGGAATCTCTGACGGCCCCCAGCCCAGCACCCCCAGCTAGCACCGGGTAGACATGGGGGATGGGTGGGCACTGAGAACCTCCGGCCTCCCAGTGAAGCCCATTTTAGGCATTATTGAAAGAAGAGCCCTGGGAAGCTGCTCTCAGCCGCCTGGGGGAGGAGGAGGAATGGAGGTAAAAGGGAAGGAGCAGGATTGCTCCACACTCCACCAGGAAGCTCTAGGCCAATGGAAATGGAAGGTACAGGCCAGCACTGGGCCATAGGACCAGGAGCCAATTGCCAATGCTGGCCCCAGCCTCCTCCAGCACTTGCTATGCTTACCTGCCAAAGGGTGCGTTCCCCTTGGCCTTCCCCTCTGCCCTCATGCCTAGCCCCAGGAGGGGAGGAGAGAGCAAGTGAGGAAGTGATCACCCCCATTGAGGAAACCAAGGGACCCCAGCCTGGCTCCCGGGCCTTCACTGCTCTGCTGTACCACAGGTGCCGAGTTGGGTGCCCACGCCAGCCCTGTAGGCACCCCTCAGTGGGGGATCTCCAGGGTGGCAAGGGGCAAAGGCAAGGGAGAAGTGTTGTTTGCCAGGGACTCTCCCACTTGGTCAGAACATTGCCACCACCTCCTCTTTTCCCTCTTTTCCTGGGACGGCCCTCAGAGCCCGGTCTTCTCCTTCCTCTACTTCCCAGAAGCACCACCCTGGGATCCTGGTGGCCCCCAGATGCCCATTGGCGGCTCAGTCAGGTGCCCAAGTCCAGTCTTCTTGGTGGGGGTCGGGGAGGGGACAAGGAATCCATAGTTGTTGTGCCCTCCCCACTAGACCTGGGGGCAGAGGCCTCTGCATCTGCAGCCAGGGGGCAGGTAGAAGGATTAGGGTCTTTAATGAGGACCAAGGATTTATGGGGTTATGGGAGGGAGCCTGCATTCTGCCCTGGGTGCAGAGGGGAGCCTACACTTTCAGCACCCCCGTCCCTTTCACCTGACAGATCCTGCAGAGCTTTAGGTGTGAGGCCAAAATAACGTGGCCCCTCCAGTCTGTGGCCCACCAGGACTCAGATAGGGCCTGCCAGAGCCACACAAGCAGAATCCCACTCACAGCCATGGCCCTTAATGACCAAGCTGCCCCTCCTGCCCATCTCAGACTTCAGATCCCTGCAGGTGAGCTTCAGAGGTACTTTCCCTTCTCTCCTTGCCTCCTGGCTGCTGCTTTGGGTGACATCGAGCTTAGCCCCATGTATACAGGGAAGTGGGGAAAGAGGAGTTCAGGGTTCAAGGCAGGCCATGGGGACTCAAGTCCTGAGACTGAAGCTGGAACTGGGGAATTGGTTCTGGGATCCCTGGGATGTGAGTGGATCAGGTCTCTCTATTTGACAGGGAGAAATCGGTCCCTGGGAAGGGAGAAGGCAAGCCCCATTTGCAGGGGCTGGACCCCAGGGAGAGAATCCTAAGTTCCACGGTTCTCAGAGGCAAAAGGAGCCTTGGAGATGAGTACATACCACTCCCAATCTCACAGCCTGGGAGACTTAGGCCCAGACAGGGAAAACAGCTTATCCACAGTCCCACAGGGTATAAGCAGTGGGCCAGAAATCACCCTTGGGTTACTACCTCCCAGCCTAGTGCAAGTAACCCAAAATAATGCAAACAAATTATCTAGGTATTAACTCACATAATTCCTCTTATGAGAAAATTGAGGCCCAGAAAGGCCAAGTATCTTACTGAAGTCATACTCAGGTACCTGGCTCTAGAGCTTGTAAGCATCTGGTTCCCAATTCTCTCTCCAGGTCACACCATGAATCCAAAGTTAAAGCTGAATGTCTCTGGGGATGCAGGGGTGCAGGAACCTGGGGCTGACACAGGAGCTGGGGGTGGTTTCCACCCAGCTTGAGCACTGGACCTGCCAGGACCATCCCAATCCCCACCTGGAGGACCCAAGGCAGACAAGGAGACCTGGCACCCCACCTCCTGCCTGCTCACCGCTGCTTGAGAGCCAAGCTCAACCTTGCTGTCTTAGCACAGAAGGGCTGCACTGTGGGTAGAGCTGCCCCTCAGTGGTCAGCGGAGCCTGGGCTTTGCTGGGCTCTAACCCTCCACCCTGTTCCAGCCCACCCCATTCCAGCCCACTTCCAGCGATGCAAGGAGACACCAGGTAGCTGGAAGAAGGGGACTGCGAAGACTGACCCAGGCACAGAGCCAAGCACTATAAGGGATATATCTTTCACCAGTGTATCTCCAACGCCCTGGCACGGTGCCTGGCTTTTGAAGGCACTCAATAACTGCTGCATGAATGACTGAGAAACACAAAGATCAGCGAGGCATAGACTTGCCCTCCAAGAGGTGACAGTCCTTTTTTTTTTTTTTAAGATTTTATTTATTTACTTGACAGAGAAAGAACACAAGCAGGGGGAGCGGCAGGCCAAGGGAGAGGGAGAAGCAGGCTCTCTGGCCAAGCAGGGAGCTTTATGCAAGCCTTATGCAAGGCTCGATCCCGGCACCCTGGGATCATAACCTGAGCAGAAGGCAGACCCTTAACTGACTGAGCCACCCGGGCACCCCCTCCCCCCGCACCCTTTTCAAAGATTTTATTTCAAGAGGTGACAATCTGCTGGGAGAGTCAAATACAGACTATTAATTATAACACAAGGCAGCCAAAGTACAGCAGGATCCAATGAAGGGAGAGATTCATTCTGACTACAAGACTGGGGAAGGCTTCATGGAGGAGGCAGCAGTTGAGCTTTGCCAATAACAAGATGGATGATGATGATGATGGCTTCTACTTATGGGATGTGTTTGGCACACTTCTTAGTGCTTCTTGCACATTAACACATTTATCCTTCAGACTATCACCAGATGTACATACTACTAATATACCCATTTTACAAATGAGGGAGTTAAAGCTCAGACGATGTAAGCTGCCCTAAGTCACATAGCTATCATAAACTCGCGGGGCCATGATCTGAGCCCTTCTGACTCAAAGGGATTGGGGCGGGGGTGGGGGGTGGGGGGAGTGGTTACTTTTGCCCCTCCGACATTCATTCAACAATTATTTACTGAATGCCGCTCTGTGCCAGGCAGTCAGAAGTTAATTGACCACAGAACCAACCCTGACAGGTAATTCAACAGGAATATAAATAACCTTAACGTACAGCAGGAAGTTATTTGGGTCATAAAAGGTGTCCGGAGGATGGCGGGATCAGGCAGGCGGAGAGCTATAGGGGCCTCATGGGCCAGTGGCCTGTGAGCTGGCCTCTGAAAGATGGATGGGATTGGGGCACCCAGAGATGGCAGAGGGCATTCGGGGCCAAGGGAACAGCTGAAGCAAAGGCACGGAGGCAGGAATGGGAGGGGCGTATATGCAAGAAACAGGAAAGGTGCAATTTGGCCAGAGGGGAGGTTGCAAACTGGCACCCGGGGACCACATCCGGCCCTCAGACGTGTTCTGTCTGGCCCACCCGCACTGGCCTGCGCAGCGTCCTTGAAAAAGGCGCAGTCCATCCTCAGAGCCAGAAGGTAAACAATGAGGCTGGGGGTGGGAGAGGACGGGCTCTGGAGGTTTAAATTCCAGAAATGCAACAACCATTGAGAAGCTGAGTAGCACACCCCCCCCCCCAGTCCAGTCCACTTCCCTTGTCCCCGGTTACCTGTCTGGCCCCTGTAAGGCATTCGAGCTTGAGGACCTGGACGGGAGCCCAGGGCACCTGAAAGGAGCAGCCCTGGATAACCAACCCCGGGAAGGTGCTTTGAGGTCTGAACACAAAGGGCCTTGAACATCAGGCTAAAGAACATGGGCTTTATGTTGGCAACAGCGCTGAAATTACAGCCCCTCCAGCAACTGGATGAGAAGCGCAGGCCTGCACGTGGGCACATGTGCACACACACACACACACACACACACATATGCATGCTGGAGCTCAGGACATTCTAAATTGGTGTCAGCTGAACCAGAACCAGAGTGGCCTCAATGTGCCTTTATCCACATTGTCCTTGGCTCAGCCTTGGATATCACATCTCTGCTGTCCCCAGGCCCAGGCCCCGGCCCAGCACCGACCCCCCCCCCCCCCCCGCCCCCCGCACCCTCCCGACCCCCAGGAGTCATCCAGCTGCACCCACAGCAGCCTTCCTTAAGCAAGCTGCTCTCCTCCTGATGCAGAAGGGAGTCCCAGGGGTGTCCCCTGGCCCCAGTAGCTCCCCAACCCCCAACGCAGACTTGGCTGGCCAGGGTGAGGATTCCGGACAGGATTTAGGACTGGAATTTCCCCTCTGTGTGGGCGGGGCTGATCAGGTGAGCCGTGGTACCGGGCTGGGGGCTGAGTGGAAAAATTTGGTCTGTCCCATCCCCTTGCCTCAATGACTCAGGGCCCCAAGTGGTGGTGAGTCTGGGGAGGGGACAAGACAGGAACCCACAGAAAAATTTTCCCTTGTCTCTCTGGCTCAGCCAGTGCCTGGTTCCCCTCCCCCATTCCACACACACCCTGCCTCGCCGCTCACCACAGCCACCGTCGGTACGTGCAGCACCAGACACCAGCCCCGGAGCCAGCACGGGGCCCTTCTCAGCCTGGCTGGGAGCAGGGCGGCCAGCCCACGAGAGCCCGGGCCTTCCCCGCTTCCAGGCGGCCCTAGGGAGACAGGTGTCCTTACAAAGGCCATGGTGGGTGTAGGGCTAGGATTGCCAGGTTTAGCAAATCAAAATACAGGACACAGGAATGCCTGGGTGGCTTAGTGGTTGAGAGTCTTCTTTTGGCTCAGGTTGTGATCCCAGGATCCTGGGATTGAGTCCCACATCTCCCTCTGCTTACGTCTCTGCCTATGTCTCTGCCTCTCTCTCTGCGTCTCCCATGAATAAATAAATTTTTAAAAATACAGGACACCTATTGTCCCTTGCAATATTTGAGATATACTAAAAATTATTTGTTATTTATTCTCAATGCAGGGAGCCTCCCACCCCACCCTACTGAGCCAAGGACTCTAAAATTCAAATATAACTGAGAACCCTGCATTTCAACTGGCAATTTTTTGTGAGGGGGGTGAGAGTGAGGATAGGGAATACCCAAGGCACTCCCCACCAGTCAGGCCCACCTATTGTCTAAGACCTTCCCCACCCACACCCCCTCATATGCATCCCTGCTAGACCTTATTATGCTCCTTTGGCCTCCAGGCCTCCCTTAGACCTTCTAAGTCCCCAGCACCAGGTTCTTTCTCCCAAAGAGAGAGTCTTGGGACCTCAACCCCCCCATGCCAAACGGGGAGCCAGCAAGGATGTGAGGTAGTAGTTTCCTGGGAGTAAATGTTTATACCTGAGGACTCGCCACGCTTATAGCATTCAGCTTCAAGCTAGAAGAATTGCAGGAAGGAGAAGGGTCCACAGCTTGAGGGGATCTCCTAGGGGACCTCTTTGACACCCTACCTTCCACCTTCTTCTGAGTGTCTACCCATCTTTCCCTCTGGTTGAAACTCTTTCTCATATCCTCCCTTCTCTGGATCCCACACCCTCCCAAAACACACTTGCCCGTGATCTTGTAATATTATACTATTCCCCCTAACTGAAGTATTTGAGCCCAGGCCAGGAGCTATGTCCAGGATCCAGGGAAGCAGGCAGGGACTGGGTGCCACCAGCCATCCCTGCCTGCACCAAGTTAGCATCTCTCATGGCAGACATCGCACTAGCCCCCAGGACAGCAGCCGCCAAGGTGCTCGCAAGTGCTCTCAGCCTGCAAGGGAGACAGAGTTCATTCACCAGCGGTGAAGGAGGGGTAGAAAGAGATAAGAGCAGGACAAAGGACATGGCTGCCTTGGGGGCTAGTCCAGGAAGGCCTTCTGTGGTTTTAGGAAGTAGATGTATCTGGCCAGCCACTGCGTCTAGGCAGTAGCAGTGGGGGCTCCTCCTTCCCCTCCTCCTCAGGTCTAAACCAGGCCTCTGCCCTAGCCTGTAACCTCTGACTGGTTCTGACAGTAAACTCTCAGAGGGCAGGGCCCACAGCCTGCCCACTGCTGTGTCAGATGTTCTCTGGAGATGGAGCTGTTCTGACTCAGGATTAATTGACAATTATCTCTTTGGCGGAGGCTGCCTCAGGCCTTGGAGTGAGGAGAGGTGGGTAAATGCTAAAGGACCATCTCGTCCCAAGAACCCATCCTCTCCTTCCTAGAGATTTCTACACCTACTCGAGGGCAGGGCAAGGACCTATTGTGCAGATGGAGAGGCAAAGTCCCAGTGACTCTGGGCACCTGGGTGCTCAGTCATTAAGCATCCGACTCTTGATGTGGGGCTCAGGTCGTGATCTTGGGGTCATGAGATTGAGCCCACGTTGCATCCTCACTTAGGGAGGAGGCTGCTTGAAGATTTTCTCCCTCTCTCCCTACCTTCCCCCCTCTCAAATGAATACATAAATCTTTTTTTAAAAAGTCCCAGTGACTCACCTAAAGTCATGCAGCCTGGGGTAGGGGGTGGTGTGGAGCCCAGAGAAGAGCCCCGGGGTCCCAGAGCACACCCTAGGGCTCCTACAGCCTTCCTCCCTCAACTCACCGGCGTCTGGTGATGCTGGTCAAAAAGGAAGATATTGGCTGTTCTTGTCGTGAGGGCCTTGCACTCCTTCAAACAGGACAACAGGGAAGCATTTTTCTGAACTTAGGGACCCCTCTAGACTCCAGCCTAGGTTCTGACCCTCAGGGGGGTATGGGGCAGGGCAACATCAGCCTGGACCGTCAGATATGTGATTCTGAGTTTGGCTTAGTCACCCCTTCCCTACCCACTCTATTTGGGATCCTGACTCCCCCATGGATCCTGTCTGGGTCACTGCTTCCATAGCTGTACACACCTTCCCCACACCTTGGGGTTGCCCTAAACAATCATATGCTGCCAGAAGTCAAATATATCAGGCATCTGTCAGAGTCTAGGCTGGATCGGCCAGTGGGCAGATCGCTGAGCCGTGAACCCAACAGAACGAATCTGGCCATTGTCCAGACCAGGTACTCCCCTACACAATTACCCCTGGTCCGCAGCAGGGCAGGTATATTGTTGAAAACAGAGGCTGAACCTACTGGAAGGGTCCTTCTCCCTCACCCCACCCCCTGCCACCTCCACCAGCAAACCTGGGCACTTCAGCAGGGAAAAATCAGAGGCAAAGAGGAGAGACTCTCAGCAGACCCACAGTATCAGAGCTAGAAGAGAGTCAGTAATCCTTCCCTTCAGCAGTCCTTCCATACACAGATGGGGAAGCCAAGGCTGCAAGTTAAGGGAAAGAAAAGTCACATCTGGAGGTGTCGGGGGGGGGGGGGGCTCAGTTGGTTAAGCATGTGACTCTTGATTTTGGCTCAGGTCATGATCTCAGGGTCATGAGATAGAGCCCCATGTCAGGCTCTGCACTCAGCATGGAGTCTGCTTGAGATTCTCTCTCTCCTGCTGCCCCTCCTCCTTCCCCTCTCTATCACTCACTCACTGTTTCTCTCTCTCAAATAAATAAATAAATCTTTAAACACAAAAAGAAAGAAAATAGCATCTGGAGCTCTAGGTTCTAGCATTAACCCAGCCATTGTGTGACCCTGGATGTATGCCTTCCCCACTTTGTGCTCTGGGGTCCTGCCACCACCATGCTGTTCCAGGGTTCTAGTTTTTTTGTTTTTGTTTTTGTTTTATAAAGCAAATCAGGTTTTTTTTTAATATTTTATTTATTTATTCATGAGAGACAAACAGAGAGAGAGAGAAAGGCAGAGGCACAGGCAGAGGAAGAAGCAGGCTCCATGCAGGGAGCCCGACTTGGGACTCCATCCCGGGTCTCCAGGATCAGGCCCTGGGCTGGAGGCAGGCGTTAAACCACTGAGCCACCCGGGCTGCCCCAGGGTTCCAGTTAAAGCATCTTGCCTAAGGAGCTCAGGCCTGACCACTGCAGTCAGCCTCCCGTGGGCTCCTCTCCTGCTGACCCCTCCAGCTACCACCCTAGCCAGGTCCTGGGGACTCAGGGCAGGCGGGGTGGGGGAGGGGAGGAGGTAGTGTCACCCCAGGGAAGGGCAGCAAAAGAAGGGAAACTGAGTGTGTTCCTGGCTTGCCCCAGCCTGTCCCCTGCATCCGGGGAAGGATAGGAGTGACTGTCATCTGGGGAAGGGGGGCAAGAGGAGCAGGCCGGGAGGGGCAGGGAACCCCCGTCTGGACTTGTTGACTTGTCGGGGCAGCCGGGCGCAGCTGTTTCCGGCTGATGAAAGGGCCCTGATTGATATGGCAGCAGTGACTGATGCTCACCCCCAATCCAAGGCTTTCCCATCCTCCCCAACCTGGGCACGCCCAGGGGCCCACTTTAAGGACCGGCAAAAGCCAGGGAGAAAAGAAGAGTGGGGCTTCTGCTGCCACTGGGGATGACATCCCAAAGACAGGGAGGCAGTATTGTCTCATCTTCCCTGCCCACCCCAGCAGGGGTGGGAGGCTGGGGCTGGGCCGTCTGCCCAGGAGGACAGGGCCAGGGAAGAGGAGCAAAGGGCTTGCTCCTGTCTCTCCCCATTCTGGGGTACATCCCCACACATTTGAACATTCAATTGCTTACAACAGAGAGATAGATCCTATCCATCCATCCTCTGGGGATGGCTGGGAGGAGAGCAAGGATTGTTACTGCATTCATTTTCTAGTCTAGCCATCTATGTTTTGCTAAACAATAGCTAATGTTGATGGAGCAGGTCCTGTGTGCCTAGTATCCTTCTAAGACCTTTATTTAGGTGCACAGCCCTGAGAAGTAAGTGCTCTCATCACCCCCATGTTATTGATGAGGATGTAGAAGCCCAGAGTGGTTAAGGAATTTGCCAGTAGCCACACAGTGGTCAGAGGCAGGGTGGAGATATGAACTTATTCTCTAAGCCGTGGGGTCCTAACCACTGTGCTACACTGTCCACAGGGAACACATGATGGGGTGGGGGAGACAGGGCCAACTTCTAACCAGCTTGTAAACAAATAATGACCTTATAATTGGGAAAGGTTTTAAATAGAGATGCACAAGGTACAATGAGTCCTCAGAGGAGGGGCACTGTGGGTGGGGGGAGGAGAGAAAAGGGAAAACCTGGAGAGGCTTCCAGGACAGTAAACATATAAAGTGAAATTGAAGGGTTTTCTCTAGGTTAGTTATTTTTTTAATTTTTTTTTTATAGTAAAGTATACAAAACATAAAATTTACCATTTTAAGTGTATAATTTGGTGGTAGCTTTTAATTTTCATGAAGTCCAATTAATCTTTTTTCTTTTGTTGCCTGTGTTTTTGGCATCATACTAAAGAAATTACTACCAAATACAAGGTCTTAATATTTCTCCCTAGGTTTTCTTCTAAGAGTTTTTTTTTTTTTTTAAGATTTTATTTATTCATGAGAGACACAGAGAGAGGCAGAGACACAGGCAGAGGGAGAAGCAGGCTCCCTGTAGGGAGCCTGATGCGGGACTTGATCCCAGGACCCTGGGATCACAACTTCAGCCAAAGGCAGACGCTCAACCACTGAGCCACCCAGGTGCCCCTCTTCTAAGAGTTTTAAAGTTTTAGCTCTTAAATTTGGGTGACTAATCCATTTTGAGGTAATTTTTATATATAGGACGGTAAGGACATCAATAAACAGATCGTTTTACTTCTTTCATTCCAACTGGATGTCTTTTATTTCTTTTTCTTGCCTAATTGCTCTAGCTGGAATTTCCATTATAGTATAGAAGAGAAGTGACAAAAAGCAGGTATCTTTGTTTTGTTTCAGGTTGCAGGGGCAAAACGTTCTGTCTTTCACCATTGAGTGGAATGTTAACTGTGGGTTTTTCATAAATGGTTTCTCTCATGTTGAGAAATTTTCCTTTTATTCCTAGTTTATTGACTGTTTTTAATCATGAAAGTTTTTGTATTTTTTCAAATGTGTTTTCCCACATCAATTGATGATCATGTGTCTTTTTTCCCCATTATTCTATTAACATGGTGTATTACACTGACTCGTTTTTTTTAAAGATTTACTTATTTATTCAAGAGAGAGAACATGTCTGTACTCACATATACACAAGTCGGGGAGGGACAGAGGGCAAGGGAGAGAGAGAATCTCAAGCAGACTTCCCGCTGAGTGCAGAGTCTGACACAGGGCTTGATCCCAGGACTCTGAGGTCATGACCTAAACTGAAACCTAGAGTTGGATTCTTAAGTGACTGAGCCACCCAGGTACCCCTGATTTTTTTTTATATTGAGCCATCTTTGCATTGTTGGGATAAATCTCAGTTGGTTGGACTTAATTATTTTAACTATTTTAATAAAATGCTGAATTTGGTTTGCTGGTATTTTGTTAAGGAGTTTTGCGTCTATATGCTTATGGAAGGCTGGCCTGTGGTTCTCTTTTTTTGTATTGTTTTTGTCTGGTTTTGATACCACGGTAATGCTGGCCTCATAGAATGAATTGGAAATGTTCCCTCTTCTTCAATGTTTTGTAAGAATCTGAGAAGGATTGGTGTTAATCCTTTACCTGGTTGGTAGAACCCACTAGTAAAACCATCAGGTCCTGGATATTTTTTTTTTTTTTTTTTTTGGATGGGGTTTGATTATTGATTCAATCTTTTTGTTATACTTTCTATTTCTGTTTAAGTCAATTTTGGAAGTTTACATGAGTCTATAAATATGTCCATTTCATCTAGGTTATCCAATTTGTAGCATATAATTGTTCATAGTATTCTCTCCCTTTTTTTTTTTTTTTTTTTTTAGCTTTAGCTATTTAAGTAATCTGTACACCCAACCTGGGGCTCGAACTCATGACCCCAAGATCAAGAGTCACGTGCTCTTCTGACTGAGCCAGCCAGGCACCCCCACAGTATTCTCTTATAATTTTTTTTTTTATTTCTGTAAGGTCAGTAGTAATGTCCCCACTTTCATTTCTAATTTTAGTCATTTAGGTCTTCTTTCTTTCTTAGTCAATCTAGTTAATGTTGTTGATGTTTACAAAGAATTTTTGGTTTTGTTTATTTTCCTTATTGTATTTCTATCCTCTATTTCATTTATCTCTAATATTTATTAGCTCCTTCTTCTGTTAGCTTTAAGGTTACTTTGCTCTTCTTTTTCTAGTTCTTTAAGGTGTACACTTAGCTTGTTGATTTGAGATCTTTTTCTTTTTCTTTATTTAAAGTAGGCATTGGGAATCCCTGGGTGGCTCAGCAGGTTAGTGCCTGCCTTCGGCCCAGGGCATGATTCTGGAGTCCCAGGATCAAGTCCCACATCGGGCTCCCTGCATGGAACCTGCTTCTCCCTCTGCCTGTGTCTCTGCCTCTCTCTCTCTCTATGTCTCTCATGAATAAATAAATAAAATCTTTAAAAAAAAAAGTAGGTATTTTTTACTATAAATTCCTGAGAACTTTCTCTGCATCCCATAAGTTTTTATATGCTGTGTTTTCATTTTCATTAATTTTGATATATTTTCTAATTTTCCTTGCCATTTCTTCTTTGATCCAATGGTTGTTCAAGAGTGTGTTGTTTGGGATCCCTGGGTGGCGCAGCGGTTTAGCACCTGCCTTTGGCCCAGGGTGCGATCCTGGAGACCTGGGATTGAATCCCACGTCAGGCTTCCTGCATGGAGCCTCCTTCTCCCTCTGCCTATATCTCTGCCTCTCTCTCTCTCTCTCTGTGACTATCATGAATGAATAATAAAATCTTTTTTTAAAAGTGTGTTGTTTGATTTCCACATATTTGTGGATTTTTCCCTTTTTCTTCTGATACTAGTTTCTAGTTTCATCTCATTGCAATCAGAAGAGTTGCTTTGCATGATTTCAATCTTTTAAAATTTGTTAAGACTTGTTTTGTGGCAAACATATTGATCTATCCTAGAGAATTTTCTGTGTACACTTGAGAAGAATGTGTACTTTGCTATTATCAAATGGATGTTCTATATATGTCTGTTAGGCCTAATTGGCTCATAGTGTTGTTGAAGTCCACTACTATTCCTTTATTGGCTTTGTCCAATTGTTCTACATGCTATTGAAGGTGGGTTATTGAAGTCTCTGACTATTATTGTAGAATTATCTATTTCTCCCTTCAACTGTGTTAATTTTTGCTTTGGGGGCTCTGCTTTTAGGTGTATAGAGATTTATAATTGTTCTACTTGCTGAAATGAACCTTTTATTAATATATAATGCCCTCTGTCTCTTAAATATTTTTGATTGATAGTCTCTTTTATATGGCAGTATTAGGCCACCCAACGCTCTTTTAGCTACTATTAGCATGGGATATCTTTTTCATCCTTTTACTTTCAATCTCTGTGCCCTTTGAGCTTCTTATAGACAACATGTAATTTTTTAAAATCTAATCTCTGTCCTTTAATGGAGAATTTAATTCATCTGCATTTACTGTGAATACTGATAAAGAGTGACTTACTTTTGCCATTTAGCTATTTTCTGTATGTCATACTTTTTTGTTCCCCAAGTCTTTCATTACTGCCTTTTTCTTCACTTAGTTGATTTTTTATAGTGTACTGTTTTGATACCCTTCTTTTTTATGTATTTTTATTATTTATTTAGTGGTTACCTTGGAATTACAATTAATATCTTTAAGATTTATTTTAGAGAGAGAGAGAGAGTGCAAACAGGGGGAGGGACAGAGGGAGAGGGAGAGGAAAAGAAGCAGCACCCCCCACCCCACCACCACTGAATGCAGAGCCCAACATGGGGCTCAATCCCAGGACCCTGAGACCATAACCTGAGCCAAAATCAGCAGTCAGACACTAAACCCACTGAGCCACCCAAGTGCCCCTACAATTAACAACTTAAACTTATAACAACCTATTTTTTTAAGTTTTATTTATTTATTTTAGAGAGATAGAGGAAGTGTGAGTAGGGAAGGGAGAGAGGAGAGAATCTCAAGCTGACTCCCCTCTGAGCCAGAAGCCTGAGGCAGGGCCCCATCCCATTGACTCCATGAGCTGAAATCACAAGTTGGGAGTTCAACTGACTGAGCCACCCAGAAGCCCCTATAATAACCTAGTTTTGGCACACGTGGGTGACTCAGTGGTTGAGTGTCTGCCTTCGGCTCAAGTCGTGATCCCAGGGTCCTGGGATCAAATTCCACATCGGGCTCCCCATGGGGAGCCTGTTTCTCCCTCTGCCTATGTCTATGCTTCTCTCTGTCTCTCATGAATAAATAAAAATTTTTTAAAAACCTAGTTTTAATAATACCAACTTAGTTTCAACATACAAACACTCTGCTCCTTTACATTTCCATCTCTCTCTCTTTATGTCATTGTCACAGATGATATCTTTATACGTTGTGTGCCCATTAACATAGATTTATGATTACTATTTTGTTCATTTGCCTTTTATATCAAATGATGACACAGCAGGAAAGGTTTCAAAGAAAGAGGTACAAGGTACAATGAGTCCTAGGAGGAGGGGCACTGTCGGTGAGGGCTGAAGAAGGGGAGAACCAGGAGCACCTTCCAGGACAGTAAACATTTGAATTGGAATTGAGGTGGGGTTTTTAAAAATATTTATTTGAGAGAGAGCAGCATGAGCAGGAGAGCCAGAGGGAGAGAGAATCTCAAGCAGACTCCGTGCTGAGTGCAGGGCTCAACATGGGGCTCAACCTCACCACCTGGAGATCACAACTTGAGCCAAAACCAAGAGTCAGATGCTTAACCGACTGCACCACTCAGGCATCCATTGAAATTGAGTTTTGAAGAACAAAACAACTATTATGTAAAACTGCTTATTCACAAGAAAAGATCCAAAATATTTCACTTAGGGCACAGAGTAGGTTACCAAATAGCACAAATGATCTCATTTTTGTATGTGTGTATTTACATGCATTTCAAGATATATGCATATATCTGCACAGAAAAAAATTCATGACAATGCTCATTGTACTTTAACAATCGTTGTCTCCAATTGTTGGAACTGTGGGAAGAGAAAATATCGCCTTTTATTTTTCCTGGTGTAATCTATATTGTTTGAGTTGTTTACAATAAACACGTGTCACTTTTACAACCAGAAAGGGCAACTATGCCTTTTTTGTTCTGAGGGGAAAATGAATGACTGGGCATTCACCGTAGAGACAAAGTTGGGAAAGACCTGCTAGGCAGAGGGAACAGCACAAACAAAGGCAAAAAGGTATGAAAATCATGCTCTATTATAGGAACTAGCAGCATATCGCATGGCTGGAGGACCCTGGGGAGCCTGGAAAAGAGGTGTTTCCAGGGGCCACATTACTGAAAAAAATTTTAGACAGTTCCTGGAGTAAGGGCAAGAGAGTGACAGGTTTTGATTTACATATTAAGCAAATTAGTTAATGGCAATGCGAAAGAGCCCAGAGGCTGAGAGGCCAGTAGGGAAGACTGTTGCAATCAGCAATCATTGAGGGAAGAGAAGATGGAGGTGGTACGGACTGAGGGCTTGGAGAGTGGAGAAAAATGAATACATGAAAGAAGTGGAACCCAAATCAGACAGCAATTATCTCTGAATGGGAAGTGGATTTGTCTGTCTCCAGGGTCTCCAGTATTTGGCATACCAATGGCAAGAGACCAGGTCTGAAGATGAGCCTGAGCATAATCACGATGAAGATAATAGTGATTCGTGGGGAGGAAGAGGAAAATCCCATTGCAAGACCTCTGTAGCTTCTTTACAGCTCTCAAAGTCCTCTGACTTTGGTCTCCTGGCCCATCACAATGTGCATTCCCATTCTACAGTTGAAGAAAGAGGCCTGTGGCGGTGATGCAACCAAAGCAAGACCCAGAGAACATCATTTACTAGGAACCTTGGTCTGGTTCACTAAGGTTGTAGGGTCCTTCGCAAGACCCACCTTTTCTATTCATTTCCATATTTCTGGGTACCAACTTGTTCCTTTTGGCACTCATTCGTCCATTCATTCATTCAGCAAACATGTACCAAGCCATGATGTGGGCCTATGGTGGTGGCTAAGGCTACAAAGAAAAGTTATGCCTGTGCCTGTCCTCGAGAAGCTCACTGTGCCACTGACTCACTCACTTCCTCCCTCATGTATTCGTCACTTACTAGGAGCCTCCTCTGGGCCACACACATATATGCTCTGTTTATATCTCTTGCCTTTGGATCTGAAGCAACTAGAGTCTTCTCCCAGGGGTTGTTTGTCATACATTCCCCTTTTGTGTACCCAGTGCCCACACACAAAATCACACAGAGAAACCAAAACAGACACCCAGGAAGAATAAATTCTTCCCCCATATTTCCTGTGGCTGAAGATCTTTCCCTAGTTCCTGGAGTCTGAAGAGCAGTTCTGAGTTCTCTGGACCCCCTTCCATTCTTCTATTCATCTAGCAAACTGCTGATTGAGCACTGTGTTGGCCAGGGTCTGTGCTGGGCAATGTGACCATAACACGGTGGACAGCCACACAGCATACCCTCAAGGAGTTGCCACTGAGCGGCTCAGTGGCTCATTCTTTCCACAAATATTTATTGAGCATCTACCATCTGCGAGGAAAGACTTTGGAATGCGAATAAGAGAGACAAAGCCCCTGGCCCCGTGGAGCTTGCTGTATAGATAGAGATAAACAATGGGCAAGCAAACACATGAATAGAAGACAACGATCTATGATCAAGGTTCTAAAGAAAATAAACCAGGGTGATAAGACAGTGATGAGATTAACACAAGCTATTTGAATTTGAGCAAGACACTTCCCTTCTCTGAGCTTCAGCTTCCTCGCAGATAATAATTGTACATACCTGTGCTGTAAGGAAATGAGTTAATATATGTGAAGCCTAGCACACACACCAAGTACTCTATGTTATCTATCATTATTTTAAAATAGATACATAAACATCATCAAAACACTAGGCAGTTAGTGCAGGATAAAGTGATAGACACAAAGCATTCTGGGAGTACTGAGGAGGAGACCCCCCCCAGGGGGGGTGCGCGCACAGGTGTAGCCCAGCCAGGGAAGGTGAGGACACTGTTCACAGATGCCCTTCTTCCCCTTCCTTTCCTAGTCCTGCAACCCCCTGGTCACACAGAAGCATGCCACCTCTCTGAGAGACTGCAGCAGGTGGAAAGAGATAGAAGAAACAAACATACCTCACCTCTTGGAGGACAAGGGAGGGAGGAAGGTTCGCAGGGGACCACGGAGAGCCTCACCAGGCACAGTGCCGGCAGGATAGCGACTGCTCTTACCGCTCATCACCTTCCACGGCCCCTAGCTCTTTAAAGTGCCCAGTGGAGATGCTGTGAGTGAGGGGGCCCAGATGCTCGATTCTTGTGGGACTAAGTGAAAGGGCAACTCTCATTCACGGGATCCCTTCCTAGATATCCTAGGATGCCTCTCAACAGCCCTGTGGCAGAAGTATCATTGCTCCCATCCCTCATCTGAGCACACAGAGGCTGGGAAAGAACACAGATCATTCTCATTCTGTTCAGAAGTAGCAGTGGGCAGTTGGAATCTCGCCTGGCTGCAGTGTGGCTGCTTCTTATCCTCCTCCATTCTGCTTGGAGAACCCCAGGGGAGAGTGTGCAGGAAAGACCATGGTGGGGAGAGGCCTGGGGGATTCAGGAAGGTGGAGGTAGTGAAAGACAGATGTTGCTGTGCAAAACAACCTGGACGAGGTGAGGACTCCAGGACTGGGGATGGGGGGCGGGGGTCAGTTTTACAACCAGGAAGAGATGGAAGAGATGGAACCAGAGGGAGGAAGCCCTGCCTGCCCCCACCCCCATCACAACAGGCATCCAGGCAAACAGGATGAGGATGGGGCAAATCCCCCCTCTCTGCACCAGCCCCCCACCCCCAGCATCAGCTGGCCAGGCAGCCCCATTTGAAGCTCTGTGCCCACAGGGACCAGGATGTGGGCACCCAGGAATGGACAAGCCCTGACGCAGACAGCCCTGCGACCCCCGTGCCGGCCTCCGCAACCACAAGCCAAATCCTCCTTGTGGTCTGGGCCGCAGCCAAGCGCCCACACCCCGGCTCACGGGACCGCGACTTCCCTGTTGCATCAGGTTACGGAGCGCGTGCACACACTCCAGAGCTCGTTACACAACCGTAGTGCGCGCGCCCGGCACCCACACACCCCGGGTGGCCCGAGCGGCCCGCGGAGGAAACCGCAGCCTTGCTCGGGGGCACCGGCCCCTGCGTACAGCCTCCTGGCATCAGGAGCTGCGGGAGCGGTGGGGAGGGCGCCTGGCCAGGACCCAGGAGTCTGCGGGCTCCAGCGCGGGCTCTTGTGAAACCCCACTAAGCCATGTCCCCTCTCAGGGCCCGTTTCCCCACCTAGATCGGAAGATCTTCCACGCTCAGGACCCAAAGGCCCGTGACTCCTGCACGCCGCTCAACACCCGCTAAGCCACCACCAACATCCTCTTCTTACCCCTGGGAATGTCCCCAAGAAAGGGAGGCAAGAACTGCACAGGGTGGAGACGCAGGGTTGGATAAATTGACCTCTAAAAGGGACCTCTTCTGGGACGCCTGGGTGGCTCAGTGGTTGAGCGTCTGCTTTTGACTCGGGGCATCATCCTGGGGTCCTGGGATCGAGTCCCCCATCAGGGTCCACGGAGAGCCTGCTTCTCCCTCTGCTTATGTCTCTGTGTCTCTCATGATAAATAAAATCTTAAAAAATAAATAAAGGGCCCTCTTCTGATGGGGCTTCTCTGCAGCCAAAGTGGGTATGCCCAGAAGGGAGCCCCACAGGTCACTTCCTCCTCCCCAGGATGAGAGGGGGCAGTGCCCAGAGCTTTCTGAGGTAATGCTAAGGAGCAGCAGGTGGGGGAAGCAATTTTCTTCTTTGTGCTTTTGATTTTTTTTTTTTCCAATTCTCCACAACAGACATGTGTTCCATATTACTTTGCAATAAAAGGTCGGAGAGCTGGGGTTTGACACATTAACCTCCCAGGGCATGTGCCCTCTGCCCAGGACGATGCCTCAGACCAGTGTTTCCCTCAGTGTGTTGTGAAAGGGCTCCCATAAGCCCAGGAATCCAGGGCCAAAGTCTGACAGGTTTTCTCGCCTGCAGGACTCCTCTGAGCCTCAAACACGCTAATCTGGGCCACGACCCTCTGAGAAGAGGAAGGAGACAAGGAAGCTCATTTGGTCTCAGAGCTCTTTATGGGGAAGCATCTCAAAAGATACTTTCTAGGTACTGCCAGAACTCAGGGTCCCAGTGAGGCAGAAATCTAGGCACACACCTAACATTAGGGCCTCCATTGAGGAGCAACAGCCCAGGCCCACCAAGGGCAGCTGCCCTAGATGGCCACCTCCAACTGTGTGAGCCAAATCCCAATCCCACTGCCCAGAACTGGCCTGAGCCCTGCATCCCAGTGATGGCAGTTACAAAGGCAGGGAGTAGTGTCGAAGGGCCCTTGGGTGGCCACAGCCTCCCTGAGGTTACTTAGATCTGCAGTGACCCCTGCTGGCTGTGCCCAAAATCACCCCTCCCCATAGTCCTCCCCCTCCTCCCCCATCTCTGGCCCTCCATTCTTCCTGCTGGCCTCCATGCAGCCCTATTGGGATTCACCCTGGTCACACCCTTCCACCAGGTCTCCACTCTTTTCCCCATCCCTGGGTTTGGAACCTGGCTGGGCTGTGATAGAGCCTACTAGTGAATTCTGAGGTCTGAACCAGGGAATTCTGATGGCATGACCAATGGGGGACTCCAAAGACTGCCTGCTCTCCTACCAAGGGGGTGAAACAAAATCCCAAGGTCATTATAATAATAGCAAACATTCTGGGGTGCCTGGCTGGCTCAGTCGGTGGAGCATCTGGCCCTTGATCTCAGGGTTGTGAGTTCAATTCCCACATTGAGTGTAGAGATTACTTAATTAAAAAAAAATTAGCACTCATTGAATGCTTACTGTCTTCTAGGAACACAGCTAAACCCTTAATGTAGATTATTCCATTTAATTCTCATAAGAATTTTAAGAGGTAAGCATTATTCTGTATTAACCCAGTTTTCAGATAAGAGCCAAGACTCCAAAGTAAAATAGTAAATGGCAAATCCAGGTGGATTCAAATACAGTCACTGACCTCAGAGCTCATCCACATATCAACTACACTTATTTTATTATTCTTGCACCTGCCCACCACGGAGACTACCTACACATGCAAGTGTCTGCCTAGTACCCACTGCCTTGAGGAAGTATGCCTCAATGGGCCTTGCCCCATGCCCTCTGGGTATGGCCCTGTGACCCAAATGTGGCCATCTGCAACCTTCCCCCTGGTGAAATGGACTGCAAATTTGGTTGTCAAGCCCAGGACCCATCCCCTTTGCTGAATTGTGTCTAGATTTATTTTAGGCAAACCACAGGCCCTCAGTAAAAGTGTTTCAGATGGAGAGGACTCCGCCCCCTAGCTCCAGGAGTCACGTGATTCAAGACCAGCCACTCGGGCACCAAAAACCTCCTGGCTACAGTGATTGGTTCAAGAAAGACATATGACCCAAACCAGGCGGTAGAGCTACTCCAAGGAGTTTACTGGAAGAGTCACTGGTTTTCCACTCTGGATGTGGAATGTGGGCATGTGTCTGGCAGAAACTGCCAGGAGTGCTGCCTGAGGGGGTGACACCTGAGAAGGGAGCTGACACAGGAGAGCAGAGACCAGACCTGATGACATTATTCGCACTGTGCCAAAGACAGGTCCACCCCTGGACTTTTCAGTGATCATGAGCCAATAAATTTCTTTTGTGTTGTTCTTGTCTTAAGCAAGTATGAGTTGAGTTCCTTCCTTTGAAACAGAGATCTAGCAAAGCCTCCCCATCATTGTTAATCATTGTTAACAACTGTGTCTCCTTCTTGCCTTTTCCTCCTATGCTTATTTAGACATACTGGACATTTTTTAAATAAAAATTGATACCACTGGCTACTCCTTCCTTCAAGATATACTCTTTTGCTTATTTTTGTGAACTCTCACTCCCCTGGTTTTTCTCGGGCCTCTCTGAAGTCCTGTCCGGCTCATTTTCCTTTGCTGGCTCCTCTTTGTTTGCAAGTAACAGAAACCAACCCTGGCATTTACAAGCCAAAAAAGTTTTTTGAAGAATTTACTGGAAAAATATTGAGGACTTAGCTAGGGAATTGACTGGAAGGCTAGAATACCTCACTTGGAAATTGGACAGAAATTACCTGGCTGAACTCTAAAGGTCTCTTCCATGCTAAAGTCAGGTGTTCAAGATAGCTCGGTCCCAGGGGAGAGTCTGTCCAGCTGAGATTAGGTCATATGGCAGTCCCTGGGCCATCCCATGGAGGTGAGAGGGAGGGTCTGGAGGAGCAGGTCTCTAGGGATCCTTCCAAATTCTGGAGTGGGGGAGCAGATCATCTGATTTACTGCCCCACAAGATGGTGGAAAGAATGCTCCAAAAGGGAACCAGAGACCAGGGGGCCATAAAATGAGAGTGAACATATTCTCTGGGTTCTTGGTGTTGTGCCCTAGGTTTTTTCTCTTCTCTACACTGTTCTCTCGGCCTTCTCATTCCCTCTTATAATGGCCGCGGTTGCCACTGATATGTCAACAATTCCCAATATAGACCTGTCTCCTGAGTCCAGACTGTGTAATGATGAGCCTCCCTCATGGATGGCTCACAGGCCCTTCATCTCAATGGGTCCAACACTGAACTTGTCCTGATCACCAAACCTGCTCCTTCTTCTTGGTCCCTTAGCTCAGCAAATACAATCACCATTCAGTCAGCTGACCACACCAGGAACAGGGAGTCACTGAGTCATTCTCAATGCCCTATTTGCTTAAGGGGCTTCAAACATGGCAGTCCCTCCTTCTGACACTCTTATCTTAATCACCCCATCTTCCACCCAGCTAATTCCTTGTGGCATAGACTTTTACCTGTCATCTCCTTTTCTTCTTGAGTAATAGAACTGCTGATATGTAGCTAGATCCATGGCTGCCCAGAATAAAGACAAATTCCCCAGCCTCCTTTCTAGCTAGGTATATAACCAAAATCTGGACAGTGGTATACAAGTAGAAATGATGTGTCTACTGACAAAGATATGTCCTTAAAAGAAGGGGCATGCCTTCTCCCTCTTCCTTTCTCCTCCCACTGACCATGGACATAATGGCTGGAGTTGGAGCAGCCATTTTGCGCCATGAGTTGGAAGCTGTGTATTTGAGAATGGCAGAGTGACATCATTAGATAGAAGAAACCTAAGTACCTGATAGCTGTGGAGATGCCCCAGCAGTTCTGGAGTACCTAGCTCTGGGCTTCATTCATGTGAGAGATAAATAAACTTTTATTTTGTTTACTCCACCGTTATTTGTGAAATTCTTCTGTCACAGCTGAACCTGAACCTAACACACTGTTCTCATTCTATGTCACACTAAAGTCTCAGCTTAAGTGTCCTTTCTCAGGGAAGTTTTCCCCAGTCACACAGACTCAGATAGGATGAACCGCTATAAATTCTCATAGCATAGCATCCTATTGTTTTTTCTAACACTTTTCAAATTTGTATCGAAGTCAACTGTTCATATAGTAAACAATATATTGTCTTTCTCTCTACTTGAACACAATTTCCAAGCGGGCAGGAGCTGAATCTTTTTATCACTAAATCCTTGTTGCCTAATATAGTGCCGGGAATAAAGCGGTCACTCAATAAGCCTTGTTGATGAAATGAATGGATGAATGAACTTAATATTATAAATGAGATTATTACCCATTTCACAAGTCCCTAGAGTTGCTTGCCATAACAGATTAACCCAACCAGATCCAACTCCTCAGACTCACCAGCTTCTCTAATGAAGTCTAACTCCCCTACCTAGAAATTTGCCCTCCCTTGCCTCCATCCCAGCTCTATGACTCTACTTCTCTTTCCCTTAAAGAGGTGATCATCTGGGATTATCTGTTTGCCACAGCCAAGTTGGCCCCAACAGATCTCAGGATCCCAGCTCAGCAAACAGGCTATTGTCTTGCTAGAAGTCTCTTCCAGTGAGAAGGAAGATAGCACCCATAATCCTCCTCCCACTCAGGCACTAGCCCAGGAAGCTGTCCAAATAAAGGGGTTCCAGGGCCTGGTACATCTGTTGTGGGGCCTGCCATCTCCAGCTCCCATTCTTGCTGCTTGCCCTGGTGCCCCCAGGTCTCCTCTGAGCTTCAGACCCAGAAAATCCCTTTCTCCATCTCTGTCCTCCACCTTTGGTGATCCTCCAAAGGCATGAGGGTGTGTATTAACCGATGAAGTATAAAGAGTAAGGAATGAGGACCTGGTTTGAGCTCCTCAGGGCAGGATTCAAGCTTTATTGATCCCTGTCTCTTACACCTGGCATGGTACCTAGCACATAGCGGGCACTTAGCAAATGTCTACTGGAGAAATAGAAAAGCTCTCCAGGATGTGTGGTTTGGAGCAGAAGAAAAAGCTTAGTGCATGAGGAGGATAATTTGAGATGTTGCCCACCAGGTGCTCTGGGGACCAGAGGAGAAAAGATGATGGAAGGGTAGTGAGAACCGAGGGTCTGACCCTATCCCTACCACTGCTTTTGTGGGGGAAGGCCAGGGGTAGTCCAGGCCTGGAGAGGACTGGATGCCAGCAGACCCTCTTCCTGTCCCACCCCACACCCAGATGGGGGTCTGGGTAAGTGAGAAAATTTGGCAATTATCTCTGATCTGTGACACTGCTCCTCCTCTTGACAGAGAAGAATGAAAGAGGCGGCTGCCACAGGGACACACAAGGGCTGTCCAGGCACACAGATCTTTTGGGCCACTGTCTCCTCCCTAACTCCCAGCCATTCCCAGGGGCAGGCTGATACCAGGGAGGCCTGACAAACAGGAGTAGTTCCAAGCTAGGGTGGCTCAACTCCAGTTAGCACCTGGAAAGGGCTTCAGGAAGTAGCAGGTTCAATGTAAGGACTTCACAGAGAAGATAAGGATATTGAGGCAGAGAGCAAGGACTGGCCAACAGCCACACAGCATGCTAGAGGTGCAAAGCCTGGCTCCCATTTTTTTTTTAAAGATTTATTTAGGAGCTCCTGCGAGGGTCAGTCAATTAAGCATCTGCCCTCAGCTCAGGTCATGATCTCAGGGTCCTGGGATCGAACCCTGCATTGGGCTCCCTGCTCAGTGGGGAGTCTTCTTCTCCCTCTCTCTGCCACTCCCCCTGCTTATACTCTCTCACTGTCTCAAATAAATAAGTAAAATCATTTTTTTTAAAGAGAGATTTATTTATTTATTTTAGAGAGGGCAGGGCAGGAGAGGCAGAGGAAAAGAAACTTGAAGCAGATTCCCTCCTGAATGTAGAGCCCTACTCAGGGCTCAAGCCCATGACCCATGAGATAATGACCTGAACCAATACCAAGATTGGACACCTAACCGACTGAGCCACTCAGTCGCCCCACCTGGCTCCCAATTCTGTGCTGTTTACCACACCGGGTAGTACACTGGGGAAGGGGCAGGGGTCTGCAGGTTTGGAGTGGGGACTCAGGACTTTACAGGAGGGCACCTACCCCCACCCCACCCTGGAGTAGAGAAGAGTATAAGCTCTGAAGTTCAGAAAGATGGGGCACAAATCCCAGGCTCACTTCTCATTAACACTATAACCTTCTTTGGAATGTTATAACCTTCTGTGCCTCAGTTTCCTCTACTGTAAGATACAGATAACAGTAATTGTACTACTCTCAAAGAGATATTAGGGGGATTAAATGAATCAATACGCACTTGGAAAGGGATTGATTATGTAGTAAGTGCCTCATAAACACCTGCTGTCACTATCGTGTGGACATCATAAAGTTCTCCTGACCTGCCAAAGTCTTTCCCAACCCAGTAAAAGGCCTTCCCCTGAGGAATGATTTGTAGTGGCAAGTGGGCGGTGGCTCAGCCACACATACTTCCCAGGGTGGGGGGCAAGCCAAGGCCCCTCCACAGTGGTCACTGACCCCACTCTCCAATCCCCTGTCTCTGGGACTCAGTGGCCCCACAGCCCCTCCAGTCGCCAGCCAGTCTGCCGGGTTCTCACGCCTGATGCAGAGATAAACACATCCCACAATAGCATTGTTTCCCACTTCCCCCTAGAGGGTGGATTAGCCAGGCATTTGGGCAGCTCAGGGGTTTGGAAGGATTGAGAGAGGCTGTTCCCAGAGCTGATCAGTTCCATCCTTAAAGGTGATGGAAATAGCTGGGCATGCAGGGAAGGGGTGAGGGGGGCAGCTGTGGCCTGAGCCTCTGGAATATCCTGCCACACCTCCACACCCGCCCCCACCCACCCCCACCACCACCCACACACACACTCTTGGCCTGATGTGGAATGTGGGGCTGCAGCTGAGTAGAGAAATGGGACATCCCGCTCTCATAGTCAAGCCTCTCCCTGTCCCCCAAATCAGAGCTGTCTGGTCCAGGAGCTCCCTTGGGTGGCTGAACTGAAGAGCCAGGTGTCTCAGAGAGAGAAACTCAGAGCCCATAGCACCAGAGCCTGTGAGGAGCCAGGCAGGCAGAGGGGAGGAGGGTCTGAGGCAATGAGCATCAAGACATGCTTACTTCATCATTTTTGATGAAGAGTCAGCCTGGGGAGAGAGGCCTTCTTCCTCTTCCAGCCAGGGCGGGCCCCCTCCTCCTGTCCCTGCTCCTCAGTGCTCCCAGTACAGCCACTCACATGACCTCACTGCCATGGTCAGTCAGGCCAAGCAGGTGGCCAGGAGCCAGGGACCCGCCAAAATCCACATCCCCGGAGACTAGCATGAGCCAGGCAGGGCCTGGATATGTCACTCAAACAACCTCCACCCGCTGAACCCACGCCTGTGAAGACAGCCTGTCCCGCTAAGTGTTTACTCCAGCCACGCAGGCTCACCTCCTCTCACAAGACTGAACTCAGAACAGTCCTCTACTATGGATCATGTCTGTCAGCCAGACACATCCTGACTCTTACTTCTCCCCTGCTAAATTCTGCTCAGCTGTCCCATCACAGGACATCCCCCCTGAATCCCTTTACCCACCTCTAGCCTCTCAGTGATTTCCCACAGCAAGGGCAATTGTGGTGGTGGCGGCAGGGGTAGAGCAGAAGTAATGGAGGTGACTACCAGGATGTGGAAGTGCCGGCTCTGACAGTGGTTCTAGCAGTTTTGGTGGTAGTTATGGTGACGGAGGTGGTTTGATGGTGGGAATGGTACTAGTGATTTTGGTGGGGGAGGTGCCGGTGGTGAGAGGGGTTGGTGCTGGGGTTGCAGCAGCTAGAACAAGGTAAGTAGAAGCAGGCTTATCTCTCCCCTCCCTAAGGCTTAGGGATGTGAACAGACCATCACAAGTGTCCCTGGGGGCTACAGAAGCAGTGGTGAGTCACAGAAGGCCCCAGAAAAATGGGGTAATGACTCCTTGCCCTCTTCCACAATGAGACCCAACACATTCCCCTCCTAAACCTCTGGAGGCCTTCCCCCCAACCTGAAGCACGTACCATCTGACCTAGAAGCTGCTGAGGCTCCCCTTAAGAGAAAGTGGGAAGAGGCCAGGCTTGGGTGGGAGACAGAGGATGCAGTACTGGGATCTCAGCTATTAGAAAACAAATGTGGGTCTCAACCTCACCAAAGAATGGGGATCATAATTCTTACTGGCAGGATCATTGTAAGGACTGAGATAAACATCTTTAAAAGTGCCTGGCACAGAATTGTAGCACAATAAATAATAAATCTTTTTCACTCTGTTTTCCAAGCCTTTCTTATCGAGCCCTGGTATACTCACCTGCCCCCAACCTTTGCCCCATATACTTCCCTATACTAGTTTTCTGGAGCTGTGATAGCAAATTGCCGCAAATCTGGTGGTTGGAAACAACAGAAATATATTCACTTCGTAGTTCTGGAAGCCAGAAGTCTGAAATCAAGGTGTCAGCAGGGTTATGCTCCCTCCCAAGGCTCTAGGGGAGAACCCTCCCTGTCTCTTCCAGCTTCCAGTGACTCAAGGCATTCCTGGCTTGGAGCTCCAACCTCGGCCCCTGTCTTCTTGGGGATCTTCACATAGTCTTCTCCCCCACATGGTCTTTTCCTGTTTCTTACACAGATTCTTTCACTAGATTTAGGGCCCACCCTAATCCAGCATGATGCCGTCTCAATCCTTACCTTAATTATGTCTGCAAAGACCCTATTTCCTTTTTTTATTTTTTTTAAGATTTTATTTATTTATTCATGAGAGACACAGAGAGAGAGGCAGAGACACAGGCAGAGGGAGAAGTAGGCTCCATGCAGGGAGCCCGACATGGGACTCGATCCCGGGTCTCCAGGATCACGCCCTGGGCTGAAGGCAGCGCTAAACTGCTGAGCCACCCCGGCTGCCCAAAGACCCTATTTCCAAGTAAGATCACTCTGAGGTTTCAGGTGGATATGAATTTGGAGGGGAGGGGTCTATTCCACCCACTACTCCCACATACCCCCACCTCTGAGTGAGCCAAACCTAATTCCCCAACCTTCTGACCACCTGGCACAGTCATGGTCCCTGTTCCTCTGTCCCTCCCCAAGCCTGCTCCTGGACAGACCACCCCCACCTCCATGGCATCCCAGATCCTCGGATCCCGTGCCCAGGCTCTCTGGTGCCACGCTTGCATGCCTGTATGCATGTCTACAGACTCTCTTTCTCACTTGGCGGTGATAAAAGGGGGATTCTAGGCTTGAGTCGGAGTCCACAGGGGCCTCACTGCTCGGAAATGCTTCTTCCTCTCCCCCTGGCAGCTGTTTAGCTTGGCGGGGGCCCAGTTGGCAGGCCGTGCAGCCAAGGAGCCCTGGGGGGCAGGGGGAGGGAATGGTGAGGGGCAGGCAGCTCCCTCCTCAGCCGGGCCCTGGGAGCTAGGCCAATCGCGGGCCTCCCTGCTGGCCATCTCTGGCCCCCCTCACTCTTGGTTCTCCTCCTCCCTGCTCTCCTGTCCTCCCCATTCGACAAAGGGGAATTCTGGAGACCCTCCACCACCCCGCCCCAGCCAAGGAGAAGACGTGCAGAAGGGGAGCAGCAACTGGCAAAGCCAGAAACACACACTGAGAGAAAGAGCGGTCAATGGACCCTGGGGCTTTGCTCAGGGGGGCTCCGGGTACTCTTTGGGGCCACCCTAGGACAACCTGGACTCCTTCCAACTTCTGGACACCCTGTCCCCTGCTCCTTCCACGTTCCTGAAAACTCCTGTTCTCACAGCCCCTTTCTAGGGCATTTGCTTTTTCCTTCCAGGGCCCCTCAAACCCCCAAACTCTTACTGATTTTTCTGAATCATTCATCTCTTCAGATAAGCAGGAATGAAAATGATGAGCCACCCCTCCCAGCCCCTAGCAGGTCCTATGACTTTTTTTTTTTTTTTTTTTTACCATGGATGGAAAAATAGTAAAGAAACACACAGGGAGGGATATGGTGTACTGAGCCTGGGTTTTAGGCCTTGATGTCACAGCCCTGCCACTTAACACCTGTGTGACCCTGAACAGGTAATTTAACCTCTCCGAGCCTTGATTTCCTCTCATAAGAATGGGAGTACTCATAACTAACTACCAAGGTGCAGAGACAAGGTGCATAGCTTCCAAAACAAGGTAGGCATCCTCTAAACGATAATAACAGACCACATGCCAGGCACCGAGCTAAGTGTTCTGCATAGATTATGACATTTAACCCTAATACTAACTTCAAGAAATAGAAACCACTTTTTGGCTAAGGGAGCTGCACAATTTACCTTGAATGTCAGGGCTGGTAAGCCGCTGAGCAGGGACCAAGCCGCTGGCAGCATAGCCAATGGACAGGGTCAGTATAAACCTGTTAGGGAAAAGGTGTGTTTTGTGTTAATTTCAGAAGGAGGAACGCCTGGGTGGCTCAGCAGTTGACCTTCAGCTCAGGTCGTGATCCTGGGGTCCTGGGATCAAGTCCCGCGGCTTCTCCCTCTGCCTGTCTCTTCCTCTCTCTTTGTGTTTCTCATGAATAAATAAAATAAAATAAAATAAAACGAAAGGAAACTGTGAGAAGAGCATGGTTTTACACTTATTTGGGCTTCATTTTTTTAAAAAAAATTTAACCCAGTTATTTCACTTGATTTGCTAGCTTCAGAGAAGAGATCCGAATGTTCGACACGTGCTAAAGGTTCAGTGTTTGCATGGCTCGTGTCGGCCATGGCACTGCGGTCCTGATGGGGATGAACCATAGCACCAGAGCACGTTCTTCTGTGTCAGTCTTGGCCCAGAGATGTCACCATTCCTAGTTATTTGTCACCACTTAATTGGTGTTGATTGGAAACTTTTCCTGAAATGGGGCAGAGCTGCTGGGTTGTCTCTTCCATGTAACTTCAGGATAGTAATATAAATAAAATAATAGTTGGATTTAAAAAAAAAAAAAAAGCAAAAAACCAAGCCACAGAGAGCAGCTGGGCCGCAGGGGTTTTCCCATAGGCCCCTGCAGGTGCAGCACGGAGGGTTCCCCCACTCCGCACACATGGACGTGCATGCAGTTTTCGAGGAGGGGATCTGCCCAGCTGCCTTGGCAACTCTGAAGTCCTGGTCGTGGGGGCTAGCCCATCCCAGCCTTCCCGCCACAGCAGGAGACCATTGGACCGGAGGCTCCCTTGGCTTTCATGCCCTGGCACATCTGGAAGCAGTTAGCTTCCATCTCTTCTCCCACATCCCCCCTCCCTTCTCCAGCTGTTCTTGGTGGCTAATTCTGGGAAAGTACCCCTCAGTCATGGATGCTTGCAGAGGACAGGGTTGGAGGAGGAGGTCCTCACCAACTGTGTTGGTGGGTGGGAGGGAGGTGGGCAGGCTGCAGAGGGTTCATGTGAGTCACCCAGAGGAGCCTGTCTCCTCCCCCCTGGCCCTGCAGACAGCTGGTAGGGTTACTAGGGGTTGAGTAATGAGGAGGGAAAGATGGGGAGGAGGCAGGGGCAAGCGTGGAGGGAGACTAGGAGCAGAGACTGAGAGAATGTTTCTGCCGGAAGAGATTGCCAAAGGGTCATCTGACAGTATCCAGCTCTCTGCTGCCTGGGGGTCACAACGTCCATGTGGTGTAGTGGAGAGAAGGCAGCCTTTGTGGTAGAGTAGAGCTGGGTTGCAATCCCAGCTGCTTCACTGTTGCTCTATGTGATCTTGAGCAAGGTCCTAATAATCTCCTCAGGCCTGGGCAGCCCGGGTGGCTCAGCGGTTTAGCGCCGCCTTCAGCCCAGGGCCTGATCCTGGAGACCCAGGATCGAGTCCCATGTCAGGCTCCCTGCATGGAGCCTGCTTCTCCCTCTGCCTGTGTCTCTACCTCTCCCTGCATGTGTCTCTCATGAGTAAATAAATAAAATCTTTAAAAAAAATCTCTCCAGGCCTGAGCAGCCTCATCGGTACAATTGGAGGGACAGCACCTCCCTGGCAGAAGAGTTCCATGGTCTGGTCTACACTTACAGACACTCGCTCCCTTCTCTCTAAGAGCTGCTAGGAAGCTGGTGGGACACATTCCCATCGCTCCCACCCCTGGCCCACTTTTTGGAGTCTCACTCCCTAGGGCCTCTACCCTACACCTGGGCCAGCTCTGAAAGGCATGCCTTCCCCAGATGGAGTCTGACCCTTCCTCCTCTCTGCTCAGCTCTGCCTTCCTCACTTCCTAAACTGGTGGAAGATGCCCTCCTGAAGGAGATTTCCCCACACCTCCTTCTACCCCATAGCACCTGTGGCCTCAGGGAAACTGTTGAACATCTCTCTGAGACTCGATTATCCCAGAGGTTAAATGTCATCACCACTGTAAAGATGCTTCCTTATATGCTTTTGCATGCCATCTTCACAGCAATTCTGGAAGACAGTTCTCCTAGCCACCTTTTTATAGATGTGGAGGGAAGAACAGATATTAGTATTCATCGAAGGCTTACTGTACACCAGGCCATGTGCTGAGCCTGAAAGAAAAGCAAAGGAAATCCTACATTCTCCTCTTCGAACACATGTGTCTTCAAAAGCTGAGGACTGGTTAACAGCTCCTATGGGTAAAACCATAAAGGGGCAGTGTCCCCAGGCAACCAGACAGCCTGCTACTCATCATCCTGGCTGGGACACTCAGAATAGTCACTCAGTCCCAACCCAAGGAGCTGTTCTGTCATCTGCAGTTGGATGGCCCCTATACTCCCATCCAGAGTGGCCCCCCTTCTTGTTGCCCCACAAGCTCCAGTCCCCTGGAATAATGAAGTCACACACCCCCTGCTCCAGCCTCATTCTTGACTTTTCCTCTCCCAGCTCCCTGGTCTGAACTCCCTTAACTCATCCAATGACTGGTCTGTGGGAGCTGATCCAAGTTGGTTCTTCATTATATTTTAGCTACCATTTGAGTGTGAAATGCTTTGTGGCTACTAACTCATTCAACCCCCCTCCACAGCCCCCCAAATGATGATTATCATACCATTCTTGCCAAAGAGGAAACCAAGCCTTAGAAGCGGGGCCACCCCATCCTCCATGGGCTCTCAGTCTATGGGAACAGCACCCTCTGTGCCTGGCAGCATCGCTGCACAGGTGCTAAAGAACACACTTAAGTTCATTCACAGCAAAGGATCCCAGGCCTGAATAATCAACTGCCTATGCATCAGCGCCACCAGGTGCCCACTAGACTGCTCAAATTCAACATGTCCAAAACCAAACTTCTGATCTTTCCCTCTAGATGCACTTCACTCACAGCTTCCCCAGCACAACTAATAGCAACTCCATCCTTCCAACCTCTTGGGCCAGAAATCTTGGAGCTACCATTGACACATGTCCCCAAGATCTCACCTTCAATCATCTGAAAGCCTTGTTGGCTCTACCTTCAAAATATATTCAGTAGGCACCACTCCCAACCACTGCTTGCACCAACCTGGCATCCCCTCTCTGTGGATTATTTCAATGGCCTCTCACAGGTCTCCCTTCTTCTGCTGTTGAGCCCTACTGTCTATACAGTAACCAGAGTTAGGATTAACCCTTTAATCCAACCTCATCCTTCTTCTCAATACCTTTCAGTGTTATTTGCCATTCAGAGTAAAAGCCAAGGCCTCACAATGAGCTCCAGAACCCATACCACCTGATCTCCTTTTCCCCCAACTCTTCCCTCTGCTCCAGCCCTGCCAGCCTCAAACACTCCAGATATACTCCTGCCTCAGGGCCTTTGCTTCAGCTATTTTCCTGGCCTGTCCTTCCCCCAAATATCCCCATGGCTCTCTCCTTCAATCATAAATCTCACCTCTCAATTAGGCCTACTCCGACCAAGCTGTTTTTTTTCCATAACCACTCCTCCATCAATACTCTCAATCTTCTCCTTTTATCCTATTCAATTTGATTTACAAAGCCCTTATTGGTTTCCAATTTGCCCTATGATTTACTTATTTTTATGTTTTCTTCTTTATTGTCTCCCTTGTCCACTAGAATGTCAGTTCCATGTGAGCAGGCAAATCCATTTGTTTGTTCCTGCCTCCCAAGTACCTAGAACCATGATTAGCCCATAGTAGGTGCTTAATAAATATTTCTTGAATGAATGAGGCAACTGAGCTAGTATATATCCTCAAGACACCTTTAGCACAGCACATCTTAGGGGATTCAGGTAAATCCATTCTTTTGGTCAACACTTTTGGAGGGCTGCCATGTGTCATCCTGTGCTAAGTAAGCCCAGGAAAATGATCAGGGACAGACATAGTCCCTACTCTGGAGACTCTTTACCCAGAAGAGGGTACAAGTATGCCTCCAGTATCTCTAGCAATATACTGTTGTGGGGGGAAGGGTGGTCATTCAACTTAATGCAAACAGTAATCATTGAGCACACAGCATACATAAGTTGCCCTGCTTAGACACCAGTTTTACTTTACCCTTAAAATATATTTCACGGGATCCCTGGGTGGCGCAGCGGTTTGGCGCCTGCCTTTGGCCCAGGGCGCGATCCTGGAGACCCGGGATCGAATCCCACATCGGGCTCCCGGTGCATGGAGCCTGCTTCTCCCTCTGCCTGTGTCTCTGCCTCTCTCTCTCTCTCTCTCTCTCTGTGACTATCATAAATAAATAAAAAATTTAAATATATATATATATTTCACAATTGAAAACACCTATGCATCCATATCTCCTGGATCCTCACAGAACACTTCCTGAGCACCTGCTCCTTCCGCAACACAGCAAGGTACATGTTGCAGGCCACCAATGTGGTTCCAGAGTCCCAGGAGATTTGGAACTGTACCCATAGCAACTTCTATAACAAGAACATGCTGTTAGATAAGGAGCAGGACAATCTGTAGCCCTCCAGAGCAGGTAGGCTTGATCAAAGATACAGGGAGTTCTCGTGGAGAAAGTAGATCTAAGCCAGATCCTTTAAAAAAGAATTTTCGGATATTCCCATATTGAAAGGAGGAAGGAAAAGGATGCCCAGTGAAAGGCACAGCTTGAACAAAGGCCTGAAGAAAAAAATGAGCCTGGCATGAAAGGCATTAATCTGATTGCAACAGCAAGGTCATTTGAGGGGTGGTAGGATTCAAGGAGCCCCTCGCCCAAATAATGAATGGGAAAGTCAGCAGGTTGGCTGTGCAGCTGGTTTTGTAGCAAAGATGGTATGCAGCTGGGCAGAGCATCAACTCTGCATTCATGCAGACCTGAGTTCAAATCCTTACCACACCCCTTGGGCAAGTCACTTTCTGTCTTGGATCTCTTGCCTCTAAACTGGAGATAATGATTCTAAGCTCACACAGTATTTGTGAAGATTAAATGAGAATATATATATATGAAAACCTCTGGCAGAGCACTCTGTAGATGTTTTTCTAAAATGTTTATTGATATATGTTGGCTACTTGAATTTAAGTTTAAAAAAATTTTAAGTAAAAAAATGTTTATTGAATCTGAGAGAAAATTAAGGCAGTGGGTGGGAACCACTCATTCAAGAAGTTTAGTCATGAAGAGAGAGAAACATATTGCACAATGGCCACAGAGTGCAGAGCAGGGTCAAGAGAGGCCTTTTTTTTTTTTTTTAAGCTGAGGAAGACCTGTGAGTGTTTGAAACCTAAAGAGGGTGAGTGCTGCCAAAAGACAGGCGGATTGGTGATAAAAGTGATCTAAAACTGATTGTGGTGATGGTTGCACAACTTTGCAACTAGACCGAAACCACTGGACCATTACTTTCAGTGAGTGAATTGTGTGGCATGTGAATTACATCTCAATAAAGCTTTAAAAAAAAAAAAAAGAAAGGCAGGATGGATAGAACCATGAGCTCCTTTGGGAGTCAGGAATGGGGGTACTCAGCAAGGACCAGATTTAGAGAACAGAAAGTATGCAGCCTTCCTCTAAGACCCAGTGGCAGGCCGGAGGACTCACTCATCACCCTCACTTCCTGGGGCATTCATGATTGCCTACTAAGTGCCAAGCACTGTTGGTGGGGGTTGGGAGACTCATATGTCCTTGAGTTGTTCGCAGCACTTGAATGAGTCCAACATGAGCAAAACTATGGAAGGGCACAGGGAGTGTGCTGGGAGCAGAGACAGGACAGCCACCCTGACTGGCATCAGAGTCTTCACCAGCCAGAATGGGCTTGATCTCTCAATCACAGATAGACTTGCAGGTGGGCTCAGAGCTACAGCAGACAGATGCTTGGGCTCTAACTGGGGATCAGGGACTAGCAAGGTGGGGAGCTCCATAGCCTAACTAGGAGAACAGTTGGATGTGCCCCATTTTGGAAGCGGTCAGAGAGTCCTGAAGCTATCATCTCCAACCCCCAAGTCACTTCCATTACTTCGGTGCAGGGACAGGGGGGATGCTGAGAACATTAGGAGTCTTCACAGTGTATGCAGTTCTAACCTGCATGTGGTTTCTTTGTTTCCTTGAGTGAATGCCTCCTACCCCCAAAACCCCTGTGGGGCCTGCTCATGTGGTAAGTGATACCACTGATGGTAGGTGGGGAGAGAGGGACCTGGTGTGTTTAGGGACAGGGCAAGGAGCCCATTTGGGCCACAGAGAAGCCACCAAGTGGATAAACCACACTTGGAAGAGCACTGAGAGTCAGATATATGTCTTGAATCAACAGTAGAGATCTTCAGGATGCATTCCAGACCAACCTGCATTGTTGGCTATTCAACATGACTCCAAGCACCAGGATGTCCCCGTGATCACCACCTAGAACTAATCACAGCCTTTCTCTTCAACTCCACAGAGCCAAACTCATGCTGGTCCTCTCCCGACACCACTCTGCTCCCCAGTTCTCCAGGCAAGCTGAGACAGTATGCTGGAGAGAAGATTCTAGAAGGGATCATGGATTCTAGACCCTCCCTGGCTCTGCCCTCAACTTGCCATGTAGCAAGACATGGGGCTCCTCCGGACTCTTCCTCACCTCTACCTCCTGTGTAAGAGATAGAACATGGGACGTTTCAAAGCATGGGTTCCACGCTAGACTCCCAAGTTTTAACTTCTAGCTCTTCACTTACTACCTTTGTGAACTTGGGAATGTTACATATTCTCTTTGAGTCTCATTTTCTTTATCTAAAATGGGGACAGTGGTAGCCTCCACCTCAAAGCTTAGTGTGAGGATATAATGGGTTAATGGGTACAAAGCACTTGGAATGCTGCCTGGCACAGAGTAAGGGCCCAGTAAATGCTAGATATCTATGTTATTATGATCATGAGAAAGGAGTGCTCAGTGGTCTCCAAGGACCCTTCTAGCTCTGGCATTCTCTGACCTTGCAATTCAGCCTGTACTATCATATTTGTCTGCATTTCTAATTATGTTATCATTATTTGAGTACCCTGGGTGTCTCAAATTTGAATGCTTGCTTAACCATGAGCCTCCTTGACTTACCTTTTCCTATGACATCCTGGACAAAACCTTGAACCGCCATCCACACACTGTGGGAAGTCAGAGCCCTTTCCAGCATCTTCAAGGGCTGAGAATGGGGCGTTCTCTCAAACCTCTTCTCACAAAGTCCTCTGCCATGTGGTGATGTGCTCCTAAGCCTCACCAAGCCCACATCTATGTGGCTGACTTTCCTGAAGTTTCTAGGGTATAGATGGAAATTACAGCACAGAGCAGGAAGCGACCTGACCATGGGGGTGAGACAGCAAGAATCTGGGTAAATAAACCTCAGGGCACAAACACAGTGGAACACGGCACTGCTGTCAGAAAATGAGAAAGCTCGGCTGCTCATGGGCTGATCACTAAGGAAATAGAAAGCTAAGCAAATGTTGAGTAAATACAGAGCTAGGTGCAGGGTACTGTGAATGACATATTTGCAAAAGAAAAGAGGAGAAGCGGGAAGAAAAATATGTTTATGCACAGTTTCCCTATATACATAGAAGATCTCTGAGAAGCCACATGAGAAATTGGCAGTAAGCTTAGTGGCCCGGGGCAGGGATGGAGGGAGACTGTTCATTATATGGATACACGTATAATGACATACACATGTCCGTACACTTAACTTTTTGAAATACGCAAATACACTTCCTACTAGCAAAAAATAATTTTTAAAAAATCAAGATGAGACTTACTTCTCCTTAGAGATTTCTTTGCTGGTCTTCACCCACCGGTCCTCTTTGGAGGGCCCTCCTCACAGCGCTTTCGGCCCAGCTGCCCCAGACGTGGAAGTTTCCTGAATGCCTCAGGTCATGTGAAACTTTCTCTGCCCTCACTTCATCGTCACCCACTCTGGCCACACCTTTCTCACCCAAAGAGCCCATTACTGAGTGCTCCCCACAAAAGAACCACTTCCCCAACACGAAACATACCACATTTCTAGAAAGCAGAAAGAATGGCAGGCACTTCTGTCTTAAACAGCCCTTCAGTTTTTCTGCCTCCCATCTGGACTGTGAGTTTCTCGAGGGCAGAAACCTGTCTCGTTCACCCTTTACCTCCGGCCTCCCAAGTGCTTGTGTGCACACCACGGCAAGTCTCCAGGAAGACAGCTGCTGTGGAATTAGAACAGCTCACATTTATTGAACATTTTACTATGTGCTGAATACTCTTCTAGGTGCTTTTCGTGCACTAACTCCTTCAATCTTTACAACGACCCTAACATCAGCCTTATTATCATCCCCATTGTAGAGATAAGAAAACAGAGACACAGAAGATTAAGGAACTTACCTGGCATCACGGCTAACAGGTGGCAGAGCTGGGATTTGAACCCACTCTGAACCCAGAACATATGCTCCCAGTTACTCAAGTTGTCTCGTGTGGCCACAATATAAGCCATACGCTATCCAGAGAGAAGTTGGCCTGGCTGCCGCACACCCAGGATGGAGGGGCCCAGCTCAGCCAGAGCTTGGGATTGAGAAGTGGGGAAAGACCTTAAGGAGTCTCCCTCTCCAGAGACTTTTTGTTTTAAGATGTTATATATCCATTTATTTTAGAGAGAACATGGGGTGGGGGAGGGACATAGAGATAGAATCTCAAGCAGACTTTCTGCGGAGTGTGGAGCCCAACTCAGGACTCAAACTCATGACTCTGAGATCATGAAACCAAGAGGCAGAAGCTTAGTCGCCTGTGCCACCTAGGCATCCCTGCAGAGACTTTTGAAGGAAAGGGCAGACAGCTCTCAGTCCAGGCCTGACTGGAAGCAGGAAGCTGGAAAATATCACCTTCCAAGGTTTTCACCATCTTCTGACTCCCGCCTACGCTGAGAGCCCTAATGGCAGAGGCCTACATGTGGCGTTCCTCACTGGGTCCAGCATGGAGATAGCTCCAATGCCAGGGGTTAAAGGTAGGGAGTAGCACAGCTCCTGAAGAAAGACAAATATTGGTCTGATCCCAAATCCCTGCTTAGCAGTCAGAGGCCATGGGGAGGCCACCAGGAAGCAGGCAAAAAAAAAAAAAAATGGCAGGGCCTGCCAGCTCCCAAACTGCCAACCCCAAGGTGGCCCAACCCCCTTCCCCACTGTCCATGCTCTCAAGTTTGTGCACACAGAAGTGCCAGCCCAAGCACAGGTGACTCATGTCCCCCGAGGATGCAACGACCCTCAGCTTTGATATATACCAGTGAGTACGTGGGCCAGCAAATCCCGCCAGCCAGCCATTCTTCATCTTATAAACTTTCACCGAGCTCACTAAGCTACAAGCCCCACATCAGGCACCAGAGATGCAGGCCCACTAAGCAGGGACCCTTCTAGTGGAAAAAAACACCACCTGAACAGGGAAGCACAATAAGTAAATAATCTGTGAGCCCAGTCAATGCAGGAGCCAGGAAAGGCCTCTTAGAAGAGGCAATGTTGGTGCTGAACCTTACAAGAAAAGTAAATTAAGGCAGGGGAGCAAGGGTGGACATGAGCTTTCCAGGCAGCAGCCAGAACCCACCTCTCTCTGGATAGAATATGTTTCATGTTATGTCAGACAGCTGGGGAGGAGAGGTGATCTGGATTTGCCCAAGAGTAACAGCCACAGACAAGACAGAGAGAGGAGGAAAACAGAAAGCTGGGAGCCACACAGGCCCCTGTAGAGTCCCAAGCTTATGCTGCAAGAGCCAGGGAAGCATGGAGGTGTTGCAAGCTAGGGCCTGACATGGTCTTCTTTCTGGCTTAGAAAGACCATTCTGGAAGGGTATAGAAGGATCTGAAGGGGAGAACCCTGACTTTGTCAGTCAACCTCACAGTCTGCAGGCCCCTCCTGCTCTTTGCAACACGCAGGACTCTGACTCTATGTGTTTGAACCATGTTTTCACCCATAAGCATACTAAGAGAAGGGAGAGGAAGATAGCCCTATACATTGCTGGTCTGGCCCCAAAGATGTGCAATGCTGGATCTAGCTAGCTCCCCTTAGTATCAGCTGTAACCTCAGCAGGGGCTCAAAGAGAGTAAGAGAGAGGAAGGTGGAGCCAGAAAATAAGGTTAGAGATTTAAAATGGCAGCAAACGGGACGCCTCGGTGGCTCAGTGGTTGAGTGCCTGCCTTGAACTCGTGTCCCTGCGCTGTGCCCCACACCTGTGTCTTCAGCCTTTTCTTCTCACTCAGACTCCTTTCTGTACTTCTAACTGTCCCTGGAAGAGTGGGCATTGCTAATACCTTGCCATCACCCCAAATTTAACCTGCCAAAGATTTAACTTATCATTCACTCTGTCCTTTACATCAGGCGTTCCCTCACCTTAACTCCTTCTACCCCAGGATTCTGCTTCTCCTCCTGGCCCAGCCTGGGCCTTTCAGCTCCTCTTTGACCCTCGCCTCGCTGAAGCTCGGGTCGTGATCCCAGGGTCCGGAATTGGGTCCCTCATCGGGCTCCCTGTGAGGAGCCTGCTTTTCCCTCTGCCTGTGTCTCTGCCTCTCTCTTGGTCTGTCTCTCTCATGAATGAATAAATAAATCTTTAAAAAAATAAAATAAGCAGAAAAAGGGATCCCTGGGTGGTGCAGCGGTTTAGCGCCTGCCTTTGGCCCAGGGCGCGATCCTGGAGACCCGGGATCGAATCCCACATCGGGCTCCCGGAGCATGGAGCCTGCTTCTCCCTCTGCCTGTGTCTCTGCCTCTCTCTCTCTCTCTGTGACTATCATAAATAAATAAAAATTAAAAAAAATAAAATAAAATAAAATAAAATAAAATAAAATAAAATAAAATGGCAGCAATCATTTATTGAGTGCTCAGCTGTCTCAAGGCTTCATACATATGAATCCTATGAAGTAGGTTCTATTTACTGTCCCCATGTTGCAGAACAAAGCAAGTAAAGCACAGAAAGGTCCCACACTGTCTACTTTGGGGATTCAAACCCAGAGTCTCGCTCCTTTTATTCAATAAATACTTGCTGAACATTTACTATGTGCCAGGCACTGTCTAAACACTTATTACACAATGGTGGGTAAATAATAAATTTACATGGGATCCCTGGGTGGCGCAGCGGTTTGGCGCCTGCCTTTGGCCCAGGGCGCGATCCTGGAGACCCGGGATCGAATCCCACGTCGGGCTCCCGGTGCATGGAGCCTGCTTCTCCCTCTGCCTGTGTCTCTGCCTCTCTCTCTCTCTGTGACTATCATAAATAAATAAAAATTAAAAAAAAATAAAATAAAATAAATTTACAAATATGCTGTACTACCTCCCTGAGGTTGCGTGAACAGAAGCTAAGGTCATCTTCATGGTTAGAGAGGATGCTCAGTACTCTAGAGCACTATTGGTCCAGTTACCAAAGAAAAGGAGTAGGAGTAGCCACTCTGCTGAGAAGGTGGTAGGCCCTGGGGCTCATGACCCCTATCTGATAGGGTGGTCAGCAGCCAGCTCTGCCACAGTCACTCAGGGGCTGGCAGCTAAAGGCAGAGCAAGGGAGAGAGGGCTACCATCTTGCACCAGCTGCTCCAGGCAGGTGGGCTAGGGGCCATGTCACCCTCAAAGGTATGGACTAGGGTTGGCACGTGTGTTAGAGAGATCTTTGGAGGCTTTCTTCAATTCATAGGCCAAGGGAAGAAAGACATTGTCTGAGTCTGTGGCAGGCTCTATAGAGCCCCTGCCCATGCCCTTCTACTCAGTTCCTTTCTTCTCTCCCTTTGCCCAAGAACCTCCCTGAAATGCTGCCTCCTCCAAAAAGCCTTCCAGAAATGACAGGAGTTAATGCTTTTCCTTGCGTCTGATCCATGTGCTGATGGATAGACCGACCCAGGGCTTCTCCAGTGTTTTTGTCAAACTGTCAATCCAAGTCAGGGAGTATGACCCCTTATCCACGTGTAGGTCCATGCCTCCTGACACGATGATCAAAATTTTTGATACTTGATTGTTTACCTTCAAATATATATATATGTGTGTGTGTGTATATATATATATATATATATATATATATATATAATTTTTTTAATATTTTATCTGGGGCACCTCGGTGGCCCAGTGGTTTAGCATCTGCCTTCAGCTCAGGGCATGATCTCAGGGTCCTGGGACTTGATCCAACAAGGAACCTGGTTCTCCCTCTGCCTACATCTCTGCCTCTCTCTCTCTGTGTTTCTCATGAATAAATAAACAAAATCTTTTTTAAAAATAAAATATTTTATTTATTTATAAGAGAGACAGAATGTGTATATGTAAGACAGAGCACAAGGGGGTTAGGGGAGGAGGGAGAAGGAGAAGCAGACTCCCCACTGAGCCAGGAGCCTGAGGACACTGAGGCCAGGCTGGATCCCAGCACCTGAGCTGGGATCATGACCTGAGCTGCAGGTAGATACTTAATCGACTGAGCCACCTAGGCACCCCATTTAAGTATGTATGTATGTATGTATGTATTTGAGAGAGTGAGTGATTGAAGGGGGAGGAAGGAGCAGAGGAGGAGGGAGATGGAGGGGGAAAGAATCTCAAGCAGACCTGTGCTGAGCAGAGTCCAACCACAGCAGTGGCTAACCTGTCTTCCAGAACCGGGACAGGCCTCCTTCTGTGGTACCCCCACCCCCACCCTGCATGTTGCTGTGAGAACCAAGCTGACCCACTGCTATTCTCACACTGACCCTGATCTCAGACCTCAAAGTTCTTGGCTCAAGGCTGGCTCAGAGGAAAGAATCCAGGACAGGCTGACTGACAGAGGCCCCTTACCCCTCTGTGCTCTCGGTCAAGCAGCCCCTGAGGCTGGTTACCTTAAGCCAGAGCCCAGTCTGCAGGTTCCCTAGGCCTCCGATACCAGCCTGGATTTCACAGGTCATCAGGGATGGGAGGGGGGTGGCGGGTGGGACTTGGGGCAGGGACACCAAGGAGAGATGTGCTATAGTCACAGGGGAGAGCTGGGGGTGGGGATAGATGATGACTGCCCTGACCCCACCCTGTGGGGCCCCAGCACTCCCCACTCCCTCAGCTCCCCACCCTCCTAATGACGCACTGACCCCTGCCCTCCACCTCACTGCCCTCACCCTTGATGGGGAGGTGGCGGAAATGCTGGCAGCCAGAGGCCTGTCAGAAACCCTTTAGTTCTGGGGTCTGACCAGGCTTCATGGGTCCATCTGGGGCCCCAGAGGGCCCTGTGTCCAGGCTGCCCTGTCTGTGGGGCAAACATCCACTGAACAGAACCTCTGGAGGCAGAGGAGGAGGTGTCCCAGGGGTTCTGAACCATTGGACTTCGGGCATTTGTGACTTTGCTTCTCAACCCCGGCAGCACAGAGATGCACCTGGGGAAGTTTTTAAAGCCCTGATGGCTAGGCGTCAGCCCCAAGGAAACTGGTGGACTCAACTCTGGGAAGAAGCTAGGGCAATCTTCTGCTTTTAAAGCTCTGCAGGTGAGGGGCACCTGGGTGGCTCAATGGTTGAGCATCTGCCTTCAGCTCAGGTCCTGATCCCGGGGTTCTGAGATCGAGTCCTACATTGGGCTCCCTGCAGGGAGCCTGCTCCTCTCTCTGTCTCTGTCCATGTCTAATGAATAAATAAATAAAATCTTTTAAAAATAAATAAATAAAGCTCTGCAGGTAATTCTAATGCACAGCCAGGAGCAAGAATCCCTGCCTGATGGAATCATGCAGACAGGAGGATGGAGACTCTCACTGGGCAGAGGGTCAGGGAAAGATGCTGCCCTTTCTGGGGCTTCAGGGCAGGTAATATACCCTGAGACTCCTTCTTTAAGTCCATTATCAACACAGTGCAGTAAAAGGTTGTGGCTAGAAGCATGAGCAGGTGCTGGCTCTTGCTCCCCCTTTCTCTGCCTTGAGCAAACTGGCTTTTCAGGGCCTTAATTTCTTTATCCATAAAACAGAGAATAGTTGCCACGTGGCAAATACTCGTGATAATTAAGTGATTAAGGCTACATACTCCTGAGTGTATAGCAAGTAATCAATAAAAGGTATCCATTTGGGGGCACCTGGGTGGCTCAATCAGTTGGGTGTCTGCCTTCGGCTCGGGTCACGATCCTGGGGTCCTGGGATCGAGCCACACATTGGGCTCCCTGCTCAGTGGGGAGCCTGCTTCTCCCTCTCCCTCTGCCACTCTATCAGCTTGTGCTCTCTTGCTCTCTCGAACTTGCTCTGTCAAATAAATAAATAAAATCTTTCTAAAAATGGTAGTCTTTTGTCATAAAAAAAAGAAAACCTCATTTTTATACCTCTGTTCATAGCAGCATCAGTCACAATAGTTAAAAAGTGGAACCACCAAATGTCGATGGCAGGTAAAGGGATGAGCAAAATGCAGTTGTACACACAACAGAATATTATTCAGCCTTAAAAAAGGAAGGAAATCCTAACTTACACTACCACACTACCTCAAGGATTAACCTTGGGGACATTTTGCTAAGTGAAGTAAGCCAGTCATTAAAAAATAGTACTGTGTGATTCCACTCACATGAGTACTTGGAGTAATAAGTATCATAGAGATAGAGAGTAGAATGTGATTCCCTGGGACTGAGAGGAGAATAGAATGGGGCCTTAGTATTTACGGGGACAGAATTTCAGTTTTACAAGACAAAAGATATCTGGAGGTGAATGGTTGTGATGGTTGCACAACGTTATGAAAGTATTTAAGACAGCTGAGCTTTACACTCAGACGTTAAACTTTATGTTATACCTACTTTACCAAAATAAAACAAAATGTGAAGGGGAAACAAACCAAAGCCAGAATTGGCGATCCAGCTGACTACAAGCTTGAGGAAGGCTGCTCCCAGGGAAGAGCAGACACATGGACCCGCCTTCAGGCCTCCCGTTCTGAGACAGATACAGCAGGGCAGATGCACAATGAATGAACCCAGGATTTACACAGCCAATAAACAGGAAATAATAGATAGGTTTAAATATTTACACGGCATGCAGGCTTCTGGGTGAGGACGTCGTTGGGGAGGGCAGAGAGGAAGAGGGGGAGGAAGGGGAGGAGACCCAAGGAGAATGGAAGCCTCAATTTAAAAAATGGGGGTTGAAGCCGCCCAAAGGCATTTCAAGTGCACCAGGAAAAGAAGGACAGCTGTAGGAGGGGGAAACCCCTGTCCAGACCCAGGAGAGTGCGACAGAAGCCTGGGTCATGCTGTCCCTTCCTTCCACGGAGATCCTTGTTTACCCTGCAAGGCTGGAAGAGAATGTAATCAAATTATGACTCGTTATTCTAAATTACTGTCTCCAGTGGGGAAGGCAAGCAGGCAGGGAGCCTGGAAACGGGGAAACAAGTTGTTTTCCAGGACATCGTTTATTTGCTCATTCTCCGGCTCCCTCTGTCCCCAAGCCCTTTCCCTTCCTTTCTGCCTTTCCCCATCCTGGCCTCTCCCTCCTTCCTCCCTGGGCTCTCTTCCCTCTACCTCAACCCCCAGTTCCAGGGCAGACTCAGGGTGAGGGGAGCAGAGCAGGCCCTGCTTAGTCTCAGCAGGTGACCACTGGGAGGACCACAGGAATACCCTGTCCCCCAGGACTACCTGACCAACCAAACAGAATGTTCTCAGCCCCTCCCACCTCCCAGCCACAGAGAACAAATACAATCTATTTCTAGACGACAGGTCATTTGATTGACTAGGACTCTGACTCTAACTGGCTATGTCACTTGAAGCAAGTCATTTGTCTTATCTGGAGCTGGGAGGTCATTCCAGAAAGGGGAACACCCTCTGCCTGCCACTTCCTGCCTCCCGGGACATGGTGAGACAAGGGGTGATTCCACCATCAGAGACCCTAGGGGCCTGGGAGCCTGAGGCAGATGACATGCACAGGCCTTCAGGGTCAGGGGCCGCTGGGGTTGTAGAATAGCCCTGTGCCCTGGCACCCCACCCCTCCCTGAGACCCCAGGACAGACCAGGACTGGTAGGCATGAGCTCAATGCCAGACCCCACCCCGGGGAGCATCCCGTCTATCTCCCTTCTGCACTCAAGCCTAATTGAAGTTCCTCAGAGAGGAGGGGAGCAGGATGTAGGTTCCACAGAAAGGTCAGATGGGCTAGAAATGAGAAAGGAAAGAAAGGAGTTTCCCTCTCCTTCTACTCAGTGCCTTCTAGTCACCCAGAGGAGGGAGCAGAGAGGTTGGCGCTGCTTCCTCCCCTGGGTTCTCACATCCCAAGGCTGGCAACTATTTGGTAATAAATCCAAACAAAAATCTTCTCAGGGGTCAAAAGGAAAGGTGAACAAAGGAGAAAGGTGGCTTTTTCCAAACATCAAGTTATGACAGATCTCCCTTTTCTTTCTCATTCTCTCCATCACACACACACACACACACACACATGCGCGCGCGCGCGCGAGCTGGGCACAGAGCATATACCATGTGGTCATGAGTACACATGTCACAGATAGAATCTAGTTTATATTCTTTTATTATTAATACCCTTAACTTTAATAAATTCACTCTGAAACCGTCAGATCCAAAGTTCACCCAGAAGTTGCCACAAGCCAGGAAGGATGGTACTGAAGGAGGGTTATGGCCACTGGCCCTGCTGTCTTTTCATCTCCCGTACTACCTCCACCCAAAGACAGTCTTCCTGAGGTCCCCGGAAAAGCTTCTGCAGGAACAGCAGGACCAGAGTGAAGGAAAAGAGGAGGAAGCTTGCTCCCCTGGTTCCCAGTCTCCCCTTCTGCCCACCCTAGCCCTGGCACCCAAAGAGCAAAGGAAGGACATTAGCTCTAGAATGAGGGAATCATAAAGTTAGAGAAAAGCTCAGAGACTTCCTATCAGGCCTCATTCTTCAGAGGAGGTCCCTGGAGTCCAGAGCAGGCCAGGGGCATGCCCCTGTCACAAAGGCAAGCGAGGGGCAGACCTGTCACTGAGATTCAGGTCTCCTGACTACTCCTTGGCGGTGAGCCCCAGAGGTTTTTCAGCTGCTTTCCTCCTCGCCTTCCACCACCACTGTCCTAATCAGCTCGGCCTGCTGCCAGAGGGCTTCACACACAGCCTTTTCTTTGTCATGGTTCTAGGGGCTGGGAAGCCCGAGATCAAGGTGTCAACAGACATGACTCTGGGTGAGGGTCTGCTTCCTGGCTTGCAGATGGCTCCATTCTTGCCAGGTCCTCACAAGGCAGAGAGAGAGGAAGCACTGCTGTCTCAACCTCTTCTTTTTTTTTTTTTTTTTTTAAGATTTTATTTATTTATAGAGACACAGAGAGAGAGAGAGAGAGAGAGAGAGAGAGAGAGAGGCAGAGATACAGCCAGAGGGAGAAGCAGGCTCCATGCAGAGAGCCTGACGTGGGACTTGATCCAAGGTCTCCAGGATCACGCCCTGGGCTGCAGGCGGCGCTAAACCGCTGCGCCACCAGGGCTGCCCTCAACCTCTTCTTATAAGGGCACAATTCTCACCATTGGGGCTCCACCTTCATGACTCATCTAAACCTAATCACCTCCCAAAGACCCCTACCTCCTAATACTATCACATTGGGGGTTAGTGCTCTAACATATAAATTAGGAGGTGGGGGAGGGACACAAAAATTCAGACCCTGACAACTGCTCTGTGACTTTTGTCCCCCACCAGGACTTTTCGGGACTCTGCAGTAAACCATTCCAGGTAGTAGAGTTCCCCAGCTGCTTCCTCAGGCAGCACTCCCTCCAGCACATCTAGAAGCCATCCCTGGCCTGGGACCCTAATAACATCCTGTAAACACAGTAAACCAGATAAAGCTGGACATTGGGAAGGCATGGAAATCACCTCTGGATTCAGAGCAGGCCTCTTAGGCAGAGCCCCTACCATAGCTGGAACCTGGCCCACTCTCGGCCCATCCCACCTGGTGACTCCCCAGATATCATTTTTTATAAGAGAAACTGGGCTCAGCAAAGTGAAAAGACTGATCCAGACTGACCCAGCTGGTCAGCAGCAGTTGTAGAGACCCCAGGTCTTCCACTCTGGGGTAGATGCCATGATACACCATTCAGACCCCATTTCAGGAATATAGGACCTATTTTTCCAGCTGCTTAGAGTGTCACAGACCAAAAGCCCTGAGCTGCCAACTCCTGTGGAGAATGTCTAGCTAAGGAGGGATCCACATCCAATGGCTCATAATCATCAGAATAGAAAGATCTGGCCTTTTCGGGGTGCCTGGATGGCTCAGTTAGTTGAGCACCTGACTTTGGCTTGGCTCATGATAGGCTTTGTGCTCAGCAGCAGCTCTCTCCCTCTCTCGCTCATCCTCTCTCTCTCTCTCTCTAAAATAAATAAAATCTTAAAAAAAAAAAATTGAAAGACCTGGCCCTCTTGTTGCTACTTGAGACAATCCTGAAGGCTCATCCCAGCAGCCGAGTTCCCTGTGGGAGGCTGCAACATTTCACTGAGACCCCACTGCGGCTTGACCCCTCCCTAGGTCTGAGCTTCCTTCCTTCCCTCCCTTTAGCAAACATGGGTCCTAAGAGCACTCCCTAAAAAAATCCATTCCGTGCTAACCTCCCCCTCAGAGTCCACTTCTAAGGAACCCAATCTGCATGCTTTCATTGCTCTGAAAGACCTTTTACCTTACTTAGGGAAAAAAATCTTACCCAAAGGAAGACAAAAAATAAACAGCTCCATGAGAAACATGGAAGATGGTTCCCAACCCTGGCAGAAGTCAAAAGGAAAAGCAAATCCACCAGCTGACAGTCAAGGTATTAAGTGAAAGCTCTGGACACTTGGAAAGACCTGCTGCATGGTCAGCCTGCCAGAGGAGCAGAGTGAAGAGTGCGAACATCTTGGCAACTATGACAAGCACATGAGGGTAAGTGTGAAGTTAGTTGGCAATTAGCCCATCAGACATGAGAAATCACATTTTCTTTCAATCTTGGGTATGTTAACAGACGTAGGGGGTTGAAATGGGGGGGTACCAAAAGCCCCCACTTCAATGATATCCTCTACGGGTCACAGAATATCTGGAACACTGACCCCAGCCAGCTTAAGGATTCACATTTTTAAGGAAGATACTGACCAGCCACAGCTGTACACCAGGGTGCTGAGGTCTGAAATTTATGAGAAAAAAAACAGATATTAAGCATTATAGGACCAAATCTGACTTGGATGTCAGTGTTATCTTCTAAAAACTAAAATATCATAGTGTAGAAAAGAGAGGGCAGAGCAAGAACCAGTCGGTATAAGTCACAGAGGGGTGGATTTGGGCTGTCCCAAAATGGAGAAGGTCACCTTGCATATAGCACTGGGCTCCCCATCAGCTGGAAATCCCCCCTCAGCACCTCATGGATTATGGTCATGGCACAGGCTGCTAATTATCCATCCCATCCCTCTTCCTCAGTGTGTAATAGAACCCCTGACACCCCTTAGCTGTGCACATGGCTGCCCAGAATTAAGGCATTTCTCAGAAACTCTCAAAGCTAAGACAGCTGTAAAACTAAATAAGTTCTGGCATTACAAGGGATATAAGCTGAAGTGTGTGCATGCATAGCTGACTCAACTCCTAACTAACATAGTTACTGTGATGAATGGGTGACCATTGGTTAATTTTTTTGTCCACCATTTCCTTTTTTCTTGAAAAAAGGTATTCCTCTTTCTTTGGGGAAACATCTCCTCTTTTGCCTTTTCTGCAGCTTCTCATATAGTTCCTCTGTGGCCTGCCATTCTTAGTATCTCTACCCCTGCCTCAAGGCTAGGAACCATGAGCAGCCTTACAGAGAGAGGAGAAAGAATGAGTGAATAAAGCCACAATGCAGAGAGAAACACAGACAGAGAAGGAGAGGATGGGCCCAGTGTTTCTGAGTTTCTGGCTCCAGTTGCCTCGAGGCCCCACTAAATCCTGCCTGTTCTGGTTATAAGAGGTTGCAAAAGTCCTCCTACAGGATTGATGAATGTCACTTACAACCCATGGAGTCCTGGCTTGTGTGGAATAGCATGTAAACCAGTAGCCAGAGGTAGGAGCAGCCTAGCACTGGAGTGGCAGTAGGCAAGAGAGAATACCCAGAAAGATCGGATATTCTGACAAAGGAGGGGAGAGTGGGCCAGGCCTTGAAAGAAGGGATGGCAGCCCTGAAGAGGAACATGGTGGGAGTTACGGGGCGGAGGGACACAGGGTAGGCTTTGAGAGTCTGTGGGAGAGAAGGGGGAAAGAAGGGGGGCACAGCCTGGAAGGCCCCCCGTATGTCAAGCTGCGGAGTTGGGACTTTAGTTCCCTTGGTCAGCAACTTTCAGACTTTAGTATTCCAGGACTTCTTTAAAAATGCAGATTCAGGGCAGCCCTGGTGGCTCAGCGGTTTAGTGCAGCCTCCCGCCCAGGGCGTGATCCTGGAGACCCGGATCGAGTCCCACGTCGGGCTCCCTGCATGGAGCCTGCTTCTCCCTCTGCCTGTGTCTCTGCCTCTCTCTCTCTCTCTCTCTCTCTCATAAATAAATAAAGTCTTAAAAAAAAAAAAAAAAAGGAAAGGGGGAAAGAAGGCAAAAGGCAAGGCAAGCCAAGGTATTGGAAAGTGACAGAAACAGAGATGATGAGGAAGAGGGGAAACCAGGATGTGAACTTTGAAATATTAAAGCTTGGATGGGGGCAATAGATGGTGATGCTGTGAACGACAGAGAGACTAACAGAACTGCTGGCATTTATCAGGCAGGTGGCAGTGGCCTTCCTTAGACATGTGTATATTTAAACTCCTGTAGAAAACCAAATAGAAATTTCTATAGACAGCTGGAGACAGAGGCTGGAGCTCAGGCTGGAGCTCAGGCTGGAGCATGACTGTCGGTTTCAGACTCACCAGCATCAAGGTGCAAGGTGAGAGCCGAAGAGTCAAAGTGAGTGAGATCTATACCAGTTCCCATTCTCACCAACAGTGTAAGAGGGTTCCCCTTCTCCACATCCTCTCCAACATTTGCTGTTTCCTGTCCTGTTAATTTTCCCCATTCTCACTGGGGTGAGGTGTATCTCATTGTGGTTTTGATTTGTATTTCCCTGACGGCAGAGCATTTTCTCATGTGCTTGTTGGCCATGTGTATGTCTTCTTTGGTGAAATTTCTGTTCATGTCTTTTGCCCATTTCATGATTGGATTGTTTGCTTCTTTGCTGTTGAGTTTAATAAGTTCTTTATAGATCTTGGAGACTAGCCCTTTATCTGATACGCCATTTGCAAGTATCTTCTCCCCTTCTGTAGGTTGTCTTTTAGTTTTGTTGATGGTTTCTTTTGCTGTGCAGAAGCTTTTTAACTTGATTAAGTCCCAATAGTTCATTTCTGCTTTTGTTTCCCTTGCCTTCATAGATATATCTTGGAAGAAGTTGCTGTGGCCAAGTTCAAAAAGGGTCCTCAAAGAGTTAAAAATAGAGCTACCCTATGACCCACCAATTACACTACTGGGGATTTACCCCAAAGATACAGATGCAGTGAAAAGCCAAGACACCTGCACCCCAATGTTTACAGCAGCAATGTCCACAATAGCCAAACTGTGGAAGGAGCCTCGGTGTCCATCAAAAGATGAGTGGATAAAGAAGATGTGGTTTATATATACAATGGAGTATTACTTAGCCATTACAAATGACGAATACCCATCATTTGCTTCGAGGTGGATAGAACTGGAAGGTATTATGCTGAGTGAAGTCAATCAGAGAAGGACAATCTTTATATAGTTTTACTCATACGAGGAATACAAAAAGTAGTGAAAAGGATGATAGGGGAAAGGAGAGAAAATGAGTGGGAAAAATCAGAGAGGGTGACAAAACATGAGAGACTCCTAACTCTGGGAAAGGAACAAGGGGTAGTGGAAGGGGAGGTGGGCAGGGGGATGGGGTGACTGGGTGACAGGCACTGAGGGGGGCAGTTGGCGGGATGAGCACTGGGTCTTATATGTTGGCAAATTGAACTCCAATAAAAAAATATACCAAAAAAAAAAAAATAAGTGAGTGAGATCTCTGAATGGGAGCAGAGTAGGCAGGAGGAAGCTAAGGACTGACCTCTCTCGCTCTGTGTCTGTATGGAATCAGAATTCTAGAACCAGATAGGCCTCCTTACTGAGGGGGAAACTGAGGCCCAGAGAGTGTAACTGACTTAAGGTGGCCAGCAGGTAGAGCGGAGCCTCATTTTCAGGCTGCAACTCTTCCCTTTTGCTTTTGTATGTGTTCCCATGTGTGAGCAGGAGGCAGCATCTGCCCAGGGCACCATTTTGTACCTACTAGCAAAAATCTGCCAAGAGTTCCAAAGTGCTCTAAAAGGTAAAAATCTCCTCCGTATGCAAGAATTGAACTCAGGCACCCAGAGAAAGAAATCCAACAAGTTCCTAAGCCGATTGGGGATGTAAAGACCCCTTCTGAAGGGGCGCTCTCTGCACAAAGGTCCAGCCACAGCTGAGATTGCTTCAATTTCGAGGACACAGAGTTGAGCAGGTCTCACTAGCCCCAACCATTGGCTGAAGCTGAAGTGAGCTAATGCCAGCTGAGCTCTGGGAGTCCCTAGTAGGGTGCACTCACTGGGAGAGGATTCCAGCCTATGCCCAGGGAATACATACAAAGGGCACAGCAGGCTTTCTCTCCTTCAGCAGTTTTGTCTGGAGCCTCCTTCCACTGGCCTCACTTTTCAGAAGGGTTCTGGGGTCCTAAACACCTCTAAAGCTGCTTTCACTGATTCCACTTTCTTTCATATCCCCTGCCCCCCCAGCTGTTTTAAGGCAGCAGCATGCCCTAGTGATCCAGCATAGAAACGAATCCGTTTTGCCTTAAATTAATCTGTTATATAGTACATTTAAGTTGCATGTGCTTTTTCTGAACATGTTTTATTTGACTAATAAAAAATGGGTTTTTTTAACTTGGGGGAGGGGAAAGGAAGCAAATAGATCCCAGGGCAATCATCCAGTTCACAAAATGTTTCTTTGTCAGACAAGAGCTTCCACCCCTGGAGAGTATCCCCTGGAGCCTGTAATCATTTGTTTACAAAAGACACGTAGTAGCTACTCAGTTGATACTTGCAGGCCACACTAATCCTTGAACAAATGAGAGGATGAGATGAATAACTTGGACAGGATAAAAGTCCCATTGAGAAAGAGAAGCAACTGAAAAACTGATGGAACACATTGAATTTCCCAGGACTCTAGACACAGCTGAGTTGTTTGTAGGACCATTGAGTCAAACAGAGCATGCCTGTAGAAAGGCCACCACCAAGCAAGGGGTTCTCTGCCCAAGGTTTCCTCACCCACCCCTATTCATACCTGTTTGGAGGCAGCCGCCCAGAGAGCAAGAAACCGCCCTTTTTTAAAGGTCATGGGAAACACAGGTGAGCACTCAGGTGAGCCCAAAGCAAGCAGTATCTGGCTGTCCCCCAACCTCTCATGCTCTCTGGTGAGGGGCTGTCCCTTCCCTCATCCGCACAAAGCCGGTTGGGGAGGAGGGGTGGCTGCTGCAAATGAAACCAGACCCTTCTTGGGAGGCTCACAGCCTGGGCTCCTGGCCTGGGCAGGGCAGGCCACGTGTTGTTATGGTTGAGTCAACCAGCTGGGAATCAGCAGGGGTTTGTAAGGAAACCACATTAATTAGGAGAAAGCAAACATGACAGTCATTCACTCTGTCGGCCCTTTCCCTTGGCTTCTCTTGCAGACCCCTCCCATCTTGATCTCTACTAGATCAGCTCTTCCTTCCCGTGCCTTTTCACTGCTCCTGTCATTCACAGGGAACATCTGTGTGGCTCTTGGCTCCCACCCATTCTTCCTGGGCGAGGTGGGAGGAAGGCTGGAAGAGCATCTCCATCTACAGCTGGGACCAGAGCTTCCTCTGCCCCGAAGCCATGGATAGGCTGACCCGCCCGTGGCTTCCCAGCTCTTGCCTTTGTTCTGGCCCCATCTGGCTGGCCCGGTGACTGGCGGCAAGTGTCTAGACCAGATCATCTCTGCTGCCAGTTTAAGTTTCTCTTGGAAAAAAAATGAGCATTTCTGCTTCTCATCCCTTGTGAATGTTTCCCTGAACATCTTCATTAGGACAGTTTACTTGGGACTTGAATTATCTCCAGATTTAAGATATAGGATCCAGGACAAGTAACGGACAAAAGAAGGATGATTTCCCTGGCAAATGGGGTGGAAGCAAGGGGGCTGGGTTGCTCTGAAGAAGGAGCAGATAGGAAATTTTGTCAGGCTAAGGAGTGGCCGGTTTACCACCTCCCTTGTCTCATATCCGAGCATCCAGGGTCACTGCTGCTCTCCAGGTTCCAGGATTGCTACTGCAGCTGCAAACAGCTTGCCCTAGGCATGAGGGTGACTAGCCAACAGCCTCAGACACTCTGGTTTTGCATAGCAGCTACCATTCTGCAGCCCCCAGAGAAGGGCGCTTGCTCCTTCTTAGTCTCAGTACTTTTACTTTACTTTTTAAAAAATATTTTATTTATTTGACAGAGAGAGAGAGAGAGAGAGAGAGAGAAAGCACAAACAGGGGGAAGGACACAGGGAAAGGGAGAAGCAAGCTTCCCACTGAGCAGGGAGCCCGACGGCATGGGACCTGAGCCCAAGGAAGATGCTTAACCAACTGAGCCACTGAGGTGCCCTTCACAGGTTTTTTTTTTTTTTTTTTTTTTTTTTTTTAAGATTGTATTTATTAATGAGAGACACACACACAGAGAGAGAGGCAGAGACACAGGCAGAGGGAGAAGCAGGCTCCATGCAGGGAGCCCAACATGGGACTCGATTCCGGGTCTCCAGGATCAGGCCCTGGGCTGAAGCAGCACTAAACCACTGAGCCACCAGGGCTGCCTGGTTTATTTTTTTAAAAAAGGGACGCCTGGGTGGCTCAGTGGTTGAGTGTCTGCCTCCAGCTCAGGGAGTGATCCTGGATTCTGGGATCGAGTCCCACATGGGGATCCCTGCAGCGAGCCTGCTTCTCCCTCTGCCTATGTCTCTGCCTCTCTCTCTCTGTCTCTCATGAATAAATAAATAAAATCTTTTTAAAAAAATCAAGGGGCACCTAGGTGGCTCAGTTAGTTTAGCATCAGACTCTTGGCTTTGGCCCAGTCATGATTTCAGGGTTGTGGGATCAAGCTTCAAGCCTAGAGTCTGGCTTTGCGCTCAGCTGAGGGTCTGCTCCAAATTCTCTCTCTTCCTCCCCTCTCTGCTCCTCCCCACATGTTCGTTCTCTTTCTCTCTCTCTCTCTCTTTTTTTCAAATAAATAAATAAATAAATAAATAAATAAATAAATAAATAAATTCTTTTTAAAAAATTCCACAGTACACCCAAATGGGGAGAGGAGTATTAAGACTCACTGATGAAATAAATAGAAGATGCTATTCTTGGAGTAGGGAGATAGGTCTTAGAAAATATGTTTGAGGTAAATTCCTAACAACCAGGGATTGGCCAAGTAAGTTATGACACTTCCAGACAATGAAATAGCATATAGCCATTTAAAATAATGCTAAAGGACAGAAAAAAAGACCAAAGAGAAATTCCAGAAACAGATTTACACCAGATAAAATGCAATGGAAGAATGTGTGATCCTTTTAATAAATGGTGCCAGGTCAGTTAAATATCGCTATGGGTTGGGGCGCCTGGGTGGCTCAGTTGGTGAAGCATCTGCCTTTGGCTTGGGTCATGATCCCAGGGTCCTGGGATCGAGCCCATGTCACCAGACTCCCTGCTTGTGGGGCACCTGCTTCTCTCTCTCCCTTTGCCTGTCATTCCCCCTGCTGTGCTTTTTCTCTGTCAAATAAATAAAATCATTTTAAAAAATGAATAAATAAATATCACTATGAAAAAAATGAATCTTAATCTCAATCTCAGACCATATAATAAAACAATTCCAGGTGAGTTTTGATCTAATGTAAAAGGTAAAACAATACAGTTTTTGGAAGAAAACATAAGAGAACATCCTCATGATTTTGAAGAGAAAACAAATTTAAATAAGAAATCACAGAGGCAGGGCAGCCTGGGTGGTTCAGCGGTTTAGTGCTGCCTTCAGCCCAGGCCATGATCCTGGAGATCTGGATCGAGTCCCATGTCAGGCTCCCTGCATGGAGCCTGTTTCTCCTTCTGCCTCTCTCTCTGTGTGTGTCTCACATGAATAAATAAATAAAATCTTAAAAAATAAAAAAGAAAGAAAGCAATCACAGAGGCACCTGGCTGGCTCAGTTGGTAGAGTGTGTGATTCTCAATTTTAGGGTCATGAGTTCAAGTCCCAAGTTGACCATAGAGCCTACTTAAAATGCCAAAAATGGCAACCACAAAAGAAAAAACTGATAAATTACACTGTATTAAAAAATTGAAAGTACTACTCATCAAAAAATATACTATAGAAGGCAACTCAGAGAGGGAGATGACATTTGCAGTACTTATATCCAACAAAAGACAAATATCCAGAATATATAAAGAACTTCTACAAAGCAGTAATAAAAATACAGGCAACCAAATATAAAATGGGTCAAAGACTTGAACAGACATTTTACAGAAGAAAATGTCTAAATGGGGCAGCCCCGGTGACTCAGTGGTTTAGTGCCACCTTTAGCCCAGGGTGTGATCCTGGAGACCCAGGATCAAGTCCCATGTCAGGCTCCCTGCATGGAGCCTGCTTCTCCCTCTGCCTGTGTCTCTGCCTCTCTCTCTCTCTCTCTCTGTGTGTGTCTCTCATGAATAAATAAATAAAATCTTTTTTTAAAAAAAGAAAATCTCTAAATGGCTTACAAACATATGAAAAATGACTCATTTTTATTAGGCATCAGAGAAATGTAAATTAAATATATAATGAAATCCTATGACATATTCACCAGAATGGCCAAGATGAAAATTACAAAAGATATCAAATATTGATAAGGATGTGGAGCAACTAGAATGCTTATATACAATTGGTACCAGAATATACTGTTTTTCAGTATCTGTGATCCAACAGTTCCACTGTTAGATATATTCCTGAGAGACATTTGTTCTTGTGTTCACCAAAAATCATACCAGAAGAGTGTTCATCACAGCACAATTTGTAAAAGACCCAACTGGAAAGCTTCCAAATCCTATTAAAAAAGAAAGGATAAGTTGTAGTATAACCACAGTGGAACATTATATAGCAATGAGAATGAATAAATGACAAGTATACATAACAATATGGGTGAATCTCACAAACATGTTGTTGATGAGTAGATGAAAGCAGACACAAGAGTACATGGTATGTAAGATTCTATCTACACAAAGTTCAAATGCAGGAAAAAGTGATTTGTGATGCCAAAAGTTAGGATAATGATTATCTTTGAAGAGGGGATAGTGTCTGGAAGGGAACATCAGGGGGTCTTCTGAACTGCTATTAATGTTCAACTTGTTGGTGTGGATAATGTATTCCCTTTGTGAAAATTTATCAAGCTGCACACTGACAATTTGTGTACTTTTTTATATAGGTTATTCTTTATTTTAAAAATAATTAAGGCTAATCTCCATAGCAAAATCTGGTCTCAAAGAATTTTTTTCATGTAGGGACTAATAATAAACAGGTTCAGGGGATCCCTGGGTGGCGCAGCGGTTTGGCGCCTGCCTTTGGCCCAGGGCGCGATCCTGGAGACCCGGGATCGAGTCCCACATCAGGCTCCCGGTGCATGGAGCCTGCTTCTCCCTCCTCCTGTGTCTCTGCCTCTCTCTCTCTCTGTGACTATCATAAATAAATAAAAATTAAAAAAAAAAATAAACAGGTTCAGAAAAATAAGATATTACAAAATAAAGTATTATTTCAGTATTATTTCATTTTGCTAAATGTAAATAATGTTTATCTCTGGATTATGGATGATATTTTCTTTTTACTTTATTGTTCTATTTGTTCTACAATAATCACATTACTCATCACTGTATAAAATGCAAGCTGTTTTTCAAAATAAAATTTGATTATATTAAGTCAGGAATAGATAATGAAGGCAGGGTTGGCACTTGAATACTTCAGCTCACTGTATCCAAAATAAGCTCTGGGTAGAGGCTCCCTTACTGCTCTGGTTGCTACAGGATCACCAGTAGCTGGGGGCTCGTAAAGAAACATGGGATATGGTACAAGCAGGAAGGACTCACAGTCCTCATACAGAAGGAAAGTGGAGGCTATAGGGAAAGCCAAGGCTTTCTTGATCCTGGTCAGGACATCTCGAAAAATACCCCATCCAAACTGTCTCCTTTACTAATTCATGTGTCTGTTTCATTCACCCAGACTGACCTCTCTCTCCAGGATCTGCCTTTACTGAATGCAATGTTGTTCGGTAACCCGATGCCACATTTCTACTGTTCTTGTCTATGGTGGTATCCCTCAAGCTCCCCATGGAACAGCAGTTCTGCATCTCCCTAGTCCCCCAGGGTGACAGTTGTAGCTGGAAGATGAGCTCCTTCCTTCCCCTTTATCAGGAAACATGCTCTGCCATTTAATGGGCCTGATTTTCTCATCTATGAGTCAGAGTACAGTAACTAGAGAATCCCCTTTCAAATTTATTATGGAGGATGGAAAAGAATATCCTATCCACCAGGTGGAAGAAATGAGTTGTGTACATTTTTTATGGAGCTCTAGGGGAGTATGCTATAAGTCCTGCAAATCCAAAAGAGGGAAAACCAGGCAGTTGTTCTCTTTTGAGTACTATAAGCTTCTGATTATTTTTTTTTAATTTTTATTTATTTATGATAGTCACACAGAGAGAGCGAGAGAGGCAGAGACACAGGCAGAGGGAGAAGCAGGCTCCATGCACCGGGAGCCTGATGTGGGATTCGATCCCAGGTCTCCAGGATCGCACCCTGGGCCAAAGGCAGGTGCTAAACCGCTGCGCCACCCAGGGATCCCTAAGCTTCTGATTATTAAAGTACCTCAAACTTATGAAAAGTACCTAGCACAAGGGCCACCTCAGTAACTGCCTTATTAATTAGCTTTTGTTTACTGAGCACTTAGGTCTTATCTAATCTTCACAACAACCCTATAAAAGATTCTACTCATTCATTCAACAACTATATATTGCACTTATGTGTCAGCTCTGTGTTAACTGCTGGAGATATAAGTCAACAAAAAACAGTATCTCTACCTTTGTGGAACTTACAGTCTGGTGGAGAGACACATATTATACAAATAGATGTAAAACCACAATTATGCCAAGTACTAAAATGGAGAGTTATTTGGTGCTGAGATTCAGTAACAGGGAGGTTAAGGAAGACCCTAATGTGGAAGTGAATTTTGAGCTGAGCTCTGAGAAATAAGTAGGAGTTTAACAGGTGGTCAAAGAGCAGGTAGAGGAAATACATATGCAAAGGCCCTGGGGCCAGAGGGAAGTGTTAGGTATAGGAGAATGAAAGGCAAGTGTGTGGGGACACCTAGGTGGTGCAGAGGTTGAGCAGCTGCCTTTGGCTCAGGTCATAATCCAGGGGTCATGGAGTGGAGTCCTGCATTCAGCTCCCTGCAGGGAGCCTGCTCCTCCCTCTGCCTACCTCTCTGCCTCTCTCTCTCTGTCTCTCATGAATAAATAAATAAAATCTTGAAAAAAGAAAGGCAAGTGTATGTTTGGGGGGTGAAGGGGGGGCGGAGATTGGTGAAGGTAGGAATTAGTTTTATCCCAGGTCTGCGTGATACTTGACATTCCATAACCCGAGCCCTAGTCAATTCAACCTCTACTGTCCAGGCCTAGCCTTAGCCACAGGAAGCAGAAAACCCACATCTGGGCTCAAGAAAAAGCTTTTAAGTAAACAGGAGTAGTGTAAGTGATTTTACAAAGGAAGCCTGTGTGGGAACGAAAGCGACCTGACACTTCAAGGACCGGCAGACGGGAGCTAGAACACCTGCCCTAGATCCTCGGAACCAAGCACGCGCTTGACACCAAAACCTCTAAGCTTAGCCTGAAAACCTAGGGAAATGGAAGCGCAAGAGGGTTCCCCCAAGAAGCCCACAGTCGCACACTTCCTGCTCACCACTGCGGCTGCGCGCGCCGTTCCGGAAGCGGAAGTGCACAAGAGGTCACCGTTGGTTTTTAAGATGGCGGCCGTCAATGTGCTGGTGGACACCTGCGGACGGCTGTTCCGGCGGCTCCTGGCTGGCCCGAGGGCGACCAGTTGGGCTCGGCCTCCAGCTCGGGGGTTCAGAGAAGGTGAGTCCTAGGTCCCGACTACCTCCCAGGGTTGAGAAAAGAAAGCCGTGGAGGTTCCTTTTCCCAACCCCTGTGCGCTCCTCCCTCCCTTTCCTTCGCGCGGTTCTGAAACGCGAGAGATGCTGGCGCTGTGGAGGTGCTCGAAAGCACTTTCCAGACCCTGAGGCTATTAACCAGACTTTGCACCCCTCGTGAGTGTTCTCACTGGTGGGGGCGGGGAAGGACGGAAAGAAAGTCCTCCTTAGTTAACAGGGGCAGGACGAAACGTGTCCCAGGATTCGGAAAAGTCTTTGGTAGAGGTCTGCGTGTTAGTTTTGCTTTCCGTATTCTCCTAGCTGCCGCATCCTTCGTTAGGGGAAAAAAAAAAAAAAATCCCTGGGCCATAAAGGAAGGATATTTGGCTGTCCTCCCCAGAGCCTCCCTTTCCAGTTTTTCATCTGAAAATGCTGTGCCCTGATGGCGGCTCTTTTCTGCCCGGGCAGCCAGTCTCCCAGAGAGATGGAAGCTAATGTGGAGAAGACATCGAACGACTGAAACAGACGGATGCTGGATGGTGGTTCTCCTTTCCATTAATCATAAGCCTGGAAAGGCGGCCTGATTCTAGCCTTGAACTGGGAAGCTTATTCCAGACCAAGTACTGTACTTCAAACTGTCAAGGGATTCTGGAAAAAGGGAAAATACAGCCCCTTTTCTAAGAAGTTAGGTCCTAATGAGATGGTATGTATACACTCCAATAAGTGCAAGTTAGGTATTTACATGATTAAATAGGGAGATTTGCTTACCAGAAACAAACCCAGTTGGAAGTTATAACGAGGGGAATGTATCTTGAACAGGCTTATAAAAGGATAGAATCTGGCAAAGAATGAAAAAGCCTATCAGGATATAGCCTTCCTTTGTGCACTGCTGGAAGCCAGAAAGAATGAGTGATGTGCAAAAGAAGTGTGTGTTCGTTTTTAAGATTCTGGCAAGGTATTGGCCAGAGTAACCTTTAAAGCTCTGGTATCGAGAGAGGAGAGGAAAAAGGTGATCATTGTTGTCAGAGGGAGCAGAAAAGTCTAAAGAGAAGAACCTAATGAGAAGTCTGTTGGATTTGTCTCAGAAAGAGAGCTGTTTTAGCTTTCAAACAGCAGTGTCCACAGGGCTCCTGGAAGGCCAGGCCCCAGCCAGCTGGGCTCAGCCTCCATCTTGCAGCTTCAGGGGGAAGTGAGGGCAGGGTCCTAATTTGGGAAAACCAAAGAGATCTTTCATGAAGAAAGGGAAATAGGTATGTTAGAAGAATTTAGCTATGAAAGGAAGATGGAACTTATCCTAGAAAGAACAATAAAATCCAGATATTGCCTGTTTTTTTTTTTAATATTATTTATTTATTTATTTATTCATGGGAGACACAGAGAGAGAGAGAGGCAGAGACACAGGCAGAGGGAGAAGCAGGCTCCACGCAGGGAGCCCGATGCGGGACTCCATCCCCCGTCTCCAGGACCACACCCTGGGCCAAAGGCAGGCACCAAACCACTGAGCCATCCAGGGATCCCCTGCCTGGTTAATATTAGATAAACTAATCCATTAATGAGGAAGGTTCCCAGAGATCATGCTGGTGGCAGAAAGGACATGGTAAAATGTTTCATCTATACCCATGCTGCAAAATAGGCATATACCCATAACATTTTTGAGGGTTTCTACTAAGTATCAAGCTCTAATAACTGTAATTTACATATCCATTGTGAAATTCAGAGTTGAAAAACAGTTCTTTGCTATGTTACCAGTGGATGGGCAACAGGAATAGTTTTTTGTTTGTTTACAAAAGGGTTTTTGAGATTCGAATTTTTTTCAGTTGAAGGGTTTTGTGAAATGATGGACTGTATAATCAGATGGGTCTTTGAACTTCTTTCCATATATACCTGGGTTTGTAACTCTTCTGTTACTTAAAAGCTAAATAATTGAATCGATGTGATCTTACATGAAGCCACTACTGTATTCTTTATTCTGCTTGAGAAACACCTGTCTTCAAAGCCTTTAAGTGAAAAAAACTTTGTCTTGATATACTACCTGTTATGTGTCAGGTATAAAATATTCCATATATGGTTCATTTTGAGTGGTCCCATTTAGTGTATTTGACACATTAAATAATACCATACACACATAGTTTAAAGCTATGGACAGGAAGCTGGGTGTTTTGCTGAAAATATTCAACCATCCAACCTTTTGGAATATCAAATAGTACTACTTAATTTTAGTCAGAGTTGGGGCAGCCGGGGTGGCTCAGCGTTTAGCGCCGCCTTCAGTCCAGGGTGTGATCCTGGAGACCTGGGATCGAGTCCCACGTCAGGCTCCCTGATGGAGCCTGCTTCTCCCTCTGCCTGTGTCTCTGCCTCTCTCTTTGTGTGTTTCTCATTAATAAATAAATAGTCTTTAAAAAAAAAAAAACTTAGTCATAGTTTATTAGCACCAGCATTCCATGCTCTTACCTGTAGAGACTCTCAGGTTCTCTGTTGAGGGCAGTTTTGTCCCCTAGGAACATTGGCAATGTCTGGAAGCATTTTTGATTGTCACAACCGGTACTCCTGGCATCTGGTGGGTAGAGGCCAGGGATGCTGCTAAACAACTTAACAGTGCATAGGATACCACCTCCCGGCCCCCAAAAGGACCACCTGGCCTGAAATGTCAGTTGTGCTGCTGTTGAGAAAGCCTGGTCTAAAGTTTTATAAGAAGGACAAAGGCAAGAACGATAGTGGAAGGAACAAAAATGAAGGAAGAGACAAAAATGGTGGTTTACTCTATGCCTGGTGCAAACACTGTGCTAGGTTTTCCACATATATTATTCAATCTTCTCAACAATTTTTAAAGGTGGGTATTACTGACATTTTTCCACAAGAGGAAATCTGGCCCAGAGGAGTTCAGTAGTTGCTCAGGATCACCTAGCTAGTAAGTGGTGGCCTTGGAAGTAGAGCCAGCATTCTTCATTATCCACCACTAATACTGCCATGGTACTCCATGGAAGGGCTGCCCTGTGGTTCTCCCTCCTGAAAGCTCTCATCAGTTAACTTGATGAAGATCGTTTAGTGCTTTTTTTTATAGGAAAGACTGTATTAGAGCTCATTCCTGCCTCATTACTCTTGGGAAGGAAATGTATTTAAAACAAAAATAAACACATATGACTCTCTGAATTAATGATAATGATCTATCAGAAGCTTGTGCAGAATGCGTTGAAGTGATTAAAGGCTGAAGGGAATTTTTTTCATCTTCTCCAGTTAGCTCAGGAGCTTCCTGGAGGACCTAGGATTTCAGACAAGGATGCGTGTGGCAGAATGGGCAGCCCGAGAGCTAAAAGCTTTGAGAGAGGAGTGTATGATTTGGGGGATTTAAAGGCGTACAGGGACATAGTCCGGAGTCACCTGCTAGTGGAAAAAGGACAGTGAAGCCTAGTGCAGAGGGACAGTCCCTCAGAGGCCCAAGGGAAAAGAATGGTGAGGTGATTAGAGAATGAGAAAACTTTAGTAATAGAATTAAAAACATGAAAAAAAAAAAAAAGAATTAAAAACAGAAGGGAGTGGAAAAGGAGTTTGAGAAAAGTCTTCAATGGCCAGAAGCGCAGTCACACATCCCAAACACACACTGCTCCCTGATCCTACCCTCAGACTTGTGAGTGCCACCTTTTAGCTATCAGTGACTCCATTCTGTCCTACTCTGCTTAGGACTTGGTTTCCAGCTCAAGAAGGACTTAGCCTCCGGGTACTTTCTACGGCAGCGCCCTCGACATCATTCATGTGCCCTCCCTTCCTCTTTTACTAAACAGTTGGGTCTTGATTCTGCTGCAGTTCACTGTGTCTGTGTTTATGTGGCCATCGAGGTCTTTCTGCGTTCACTACAGTCTCACCCCAGCACTGTTTGCTCTAGACCGTTATGATTCAGTTATCTTGGACTCCATCCTAAGTATTTATTGAAGTACTCAAAGGACCTCTTTACAAGGCCTGGCCTTTTATCATAGTGAGGCTCCCATACTTGGTTTCTTTCCCTTTTCTCTTCTAGGAAGACTATTCTGTTGTACCTCTCTACAATAGATGGAGCCAGGCTATACCCTCCATGGGTGCTCAGTAAATGTGTTGTCTTATGTAGGATGGATTATTTGATGTGTATGAGAAGTGCCTTTCTTAGAAGATTTAGCCCCTAACTCCAGTTTAGAAAACTGCTTCATGTCTTTCTTAGTTTACTTCATATTGCCATGTCTCAGAACACAAGGGTGATTCCTTCTTCTTTCTTCTTTCTTCTTTCTTTCTTCTTTCTTCTTTCTTTCTTCTTTCTTCTTTCTTCTTTCTTCTTCTTCTTCCTTCATTTATTTGAGAGAGAGAGAGAGAGCAGAGGGAGAGGGAGAAGCAGACTCCCCGCCAAGTAGGGAGCCAGATGCAGGGCTCCATCCCAGGACCCAGGGATCACAACCTGAGCTGAAGGCAGATGCTTAACCAGTTGAGCCACCCAGGTGCTCCTGATTCCATCTTTTTCTAAACAAGTCTGTTGATGCCTAAATCTCTTAGTCCAGCTTTTCATGGCCATCCCCATCTTGAATGGAGAGGAGGCCAGGGACAAAAATGGATCTCAGATTTTGTTTGGTTTTGCCATGTTTTTGTATGCACACTGAAAAGCAATACTATTTTGATTCCTATCTCCTGTTTTCAGAGGCTTAAAATCTTCTGGGGGCTTCTTGAGGCTCCAGCCAGGACTCCTGCCCCTGCGCTGAGACAACGCCCTGATCACTCTCAATCTTAACACAAGTTCTCAGGTCATTCCTTCTGGTTTGACAAATTGTCTGTAGTAGATAACCATCTGCCTATTGTTTTACCCACTGGCATATAGTATGATGATTTACTGGCTCAGAGTTGCTGTGTGGGGAGCTAGGGAACAGCCGAGCTGGCCACAGGCTTTGATCTCTTTTCCAGGGGCCAATGGGATGACTTCAGGGTTTGGTTCTTTGCCTGGAGTGATGTGTGTTTTGTTAGCTTTGTTTACCTCATGGTTAGGACCCAAGTGCCTCCACGGAGAGGGGAACCACATGTTTATCTGCTTTGTGTTTCAGGACATCGTTGTCTTGCTGGCTCAAGTGGTACCAGCAATGTCTCTCTCCTTTTGTTTCCTCCCAGGATTCTTAAAAATCTCTACTCACCTGTTGCTACTTAGATCTGGTTGCCTTCAATCCCTCTCCCAAGTTGGTTTTTTGCAAAGTTTCTGGGATACCTGGAAGCCTTGCTGAGCTGGGGCTGTGCCCTGCTTCTGCTCTCCCGTGTCTGTAGGTTGACACATGACAGTGACTGTCCCCCCTGTAGCTATGCTGGCCTCCAGACTCAGCCAGGCTGAGTCTAACCCACATCCCGTTTAGGCTGGTCTCTGTTCTGAACAAGTAGATCCGTGTGTGAGGTGACGCATTTTCTTTTATAGGGAGAAAACTAGTTTGTCTTTGAATTGATTCGTAACTACAGTGTTCTGGAGAAAGCCTCAGGGCCTTTCTGGCCCTGGTACTCCTTTGTGTATCTGGAGTTGGAACACTGAGAGGCACTCAGGTTGGTTGTTTTGGAGTAATGAGTCTTTATGAATGGCCTTGCCCAGAAAACAAATGGGGGACAATTCCAGGCAGTCTGTGTCCAATTAGGTGTTGGTCACAGAGCTCAGTGATCACAGATGCTGCCTGCCTAGGGCCTCCAGTTGGGTTAGAATTGCCTCACTTTTTTCTTAGACATTCTCCTTCTCTCTTTCTACTGTTTATTTTTTATTGCAAAAGCAGTACATGTTTATTTTTAAGGACTTAAGAAAATACAGACAAGCATAAAGAACAAAGTAAAATCACATATCACTACCACGGAGAGAAAACTAGCATTACCTTTCAGGTACACACGTCTGGTTGTATGTGTGCTTATGAGCATGTTTCCAGGAAAAGGTCCATAACTTTTACTAGATTCTTAACATTAAGAACCTCAAGTTCTTTTTTTTTTTTTTAAGATTTATTTTTTTATTTTTAGAGAAAGGGAGAGTGCGTGGAGGGGAGGGGTGGTAGAGAGAGAGAGAAAGAATCTCCGGCAGACTCCCCACCCAGTGTGGAGCCCCGATGTAGGGAGAGATCGTGACCGGAACCGAAACCAAGAGTCATCCAGGTGCCCCAAGAACCTTAGGCTCTTCCTGAGCTGCACGACTTGCCTCAGCCAAAGCTGAGTAAAACTAATCGTGGGAGCCAGCTGCTGTTTACATACGGTTTTAGTATTTAGACAGTTTACAGTCTAGCTATGGGGCCCTAGTTTCTGTTAACAGTCCGAAGAGGACCATGACAAGTGTTTTGCTCTGGTGATACTAGCTATGTTTATTGAGCATCTACTAAGTGCCAGTTCCTATGCTCATGGCTGTGGCTTCTTTCTTTTTAAAGAAACTGGAGGGGCAGCCCTGGTGGCTCAGCGGTTTAGCACCACCTTTGGCCCATGGCGTGGTCCAGGAGACCCGGGATCGAGTCCCACATCGGGCTTCCTGCATGGAGCCTGCTTCTCTCTCTCTGCCTGTGTCTCTGCGCCTCTCTTTCTCCTTATGTGTGTCTCTCATGAATAAATAAAATATTAAAAAACAAACAAACTGGAGAACAAGGGGGAATCTCCAAGACCTTTGTTTGACTCTATCTGCCAGACATGTGCCATTGGCTTGGTTCTTCCTTTGAATGTTATGGAAATTGTCATTCTTCATCCTGGTTAAGCAAGCTAGGAAAGGGGATACCTGGGTGGCTCGGCGGTTTAGCGCCTGCCTTTGGCCCGGGGCGTGATCCTGGAGTCCCGAGATCGAATCCCGCATCGGGCTCCCGGTGTGGAGCCTGCTTCTCCCTCTGCCTGTGCCTCTGCCTCTCTCTCTCTCTCTCTCTATGTCTATCATGAATAAATAAATAAAATATTTTTTAAAAAGTAAGCTAGGAAATATGTATGGCTTGACGGATGTGTGTTACTTCCTGTCCTGCCCTCAAGTTCTCCTCTGACTGCCTCAGACTTAAACAGGTGGAGAATTGAGGGAGCCCCCCTCCATTTACAGTGGCAGTGCTCTCCTGAAAACTCATCCCGGGCCAGCATCTGCAAGCCCCTCGCCCCACCTCTGCCACCGCCCGGTCCGATGTACATAGCACAGTGCAATCCTGTAGGAGCCATGTAGAGAAGGGCAGAGGATTTAACTCAAACAGCTGCCTCCTTGAGCTTTAGCATGGCTTCCCGGGCCAAGTTCTGGGAGTGAGCTTGTCTTGCTGCTTATCTGCAGAGGGGCCACTGGAACAGTGTTAGTTTGGTCCTGTATCTGAGACTGCACATTCTTCAGGGTCAGAAGCCATGTTTGTCTGATTCTCGTTGTGAAAGGACACACGCAATAGGTGCTTTGAAGGTCTTTCAAATGCTTCCACCCCCACCCACCCCAACTCTAAGGTCATTATTGCCACGGTAGAGCAGGGTCTTGCCAATTTCCTTGGTTTAGAACCAAGATGAATCTCAGCTTAGAAAGACAAAAACAGCAGGGAGATCCTTAATCCCAGAGAGATGGTATTACTTGGGCATCTAGGTTTGCCCGGCCTCAAGGGCATAGAGCCTTGGCACTTGGAGGTGAACCCTTCATGCTTTCTTTTCCAGATGGGGACCGTGGGAGAGTGCAGACCAAAGGCTCCGATTTTCTGCATGTGTAGAATTTGAGCTGTTATTTGAAACTCTCTGTTCCTTATTAAATGGCTGACCTGATTTTTCCCCTTTATCTCTGTAGTGGTGGAGATCCAAGAAGGGAAGACGACTATAGTAAGTATCATCGAATTGGCCACTTACCACCTCTCTAACGCTTGGAGCTGCCTGGGACGGAGGGGGGCGGAAACTGGTCTCCTGGAGTCAGGATCAGCTCCCTCTGTCATAAATCCCATAGTCCGATGTTTTTCAAGCTGTGTGCTGTCATGTAGTTGAATCAGAAACAGTCACTGTGCCTGGACTGAGGCATCCATTTTTGGTTGAAAGTGGCCTTTTGTGTGACAAAGTCTTAGAGGTCTTTACTGATACGTCCTTTGGTGGAGATAAATCAGTTTTCCAAAAGGGAAACCAAGGCAGTGGTGAGACTAGAGAGCCCAAGTAAGTTGACCCGTGGCCAAGAGCCTGGATCTCAGCTCCTTTCTTTCCTGCCTAAAATGACCAAGCTATTGCTTAAGTGATGCCATTAAAAGGTGATACTCTCTGGGCCCTGGGCTCACTAGCTGGCGCCCTGGCTTGTCTGTTGGTTAAAAAGAGAGAATGATTCTTCATCCATCTACTCCCCCCACCCCTTTCCCTTGTCAGGGCTCATCTCCCCTCCCTTCCTCAGGGAGTCATGGGGCCTAGATTATCCTATAATCCCTAAAAGACAATGTTGTTTTCACATGGCCTTCCATGCTTCCAAGAAATCTCAGCCACTCCACTGAGTTCCCAGAAGCCTCTGTAACTTCCATGTCAACCAGGGATTTAATCCTTCTGGCAGCCAGCCAAGCTTGGTCCTCCCCAAAGCGATCTTATCCCCAGGACAAGCCCTTAGGGTTCCTCTTTGGGTCTTCCCCAAAATACTCCTTAGCCTTTTCACTGTTTAGCCTCAAAACAGTTGGTTTTAGAGGGGCCCCATCCCCTTTAGGCACCTCTTTTGGTTCCTTTATTCAAAGCCAAAATAAGCATTCACCCTAGAAACTCCATGCTTGTGGAGAAAAATATATTTGGCTTTTGAGTATGGAGTGTTTTTCAGGTGGGGTGTCAATTTCCTATTTACAAAACGAACTTGGAGACATTATGGTCCTTTGAGACCCATTGGGGGAGGGAAGCCCATCCGTTCCTCCATGGAGACGCACTACCGTGGCTAACTAGCCATTGCTCACTTTCTGGGGTTTCACTTTCTTCATCCATAAAATGATGCCTCCTTCACGAGGTCTTGGGAATTAAATGAGTTGATACATGTGAACCATTATCAGCACAGAGCCTGGCATAGAGTGGGGAGTCGATAAATGTTAGCCCTGCCCCCACACTCCCCACCAGGCCCACCATAACCCCCTCCCAAGATCCACTGTGTATCTCCACATTTTCCCTGGTGCATTTCTCCTTATCTGGCATGGCTGTGGTGGCTTTGGCAGAAAGTTAAGTAGCAGTGTCCTGCACAGCCATGCCTCACATCCAACTCCCTTTCCCTTTTGCTGCTTTCTCCCCCAGGAAACAGTATTGCTTCCCTTCCCAAAGCCTCCCAGACCTGTCCCAACCCTACTCTCATAATCCATGCCCTCAATCAGCAAGGCTTTCCAAACTCCCCCTCTTGTAACCAGAGCCGCCTCCTAGATCTTTGGCTTATTGCACTTCGTAATTCCAAGGCTGTGTCACAGGATACAGCAGCAGTGGTGGAGGTCATTGCACACGTGGCCTCCACAGTATTTGAAAGGTGGCATCCAAAATGATAAAAGCAAGGAGGAGGGCAGGGGAATGTATCTTCCCATGTGTGTTTTAAAGAGCGAGAGAAAAGAAGCAGGAGTGCACATAATACCTGCTTGTAAAGGCATAGCATAGAGCCGGCTTTCTCAGCCTTGGCGCTGTTGGCATTTGGGGCTGGCTAGGGCTTTGCTGTGGGGGCTGTCCTGGACCTTGCAGCATGGTTAGGAGCTTTCCTGCTACATGCCCAGAGCACTGCATCCCCCCACTATATCAGTCAAAAACGTCTCCAACATTGTCCAGTGTTCCCCTGGGGGCCGAAACCCTGCCTGTTTGAAAACCCTTGGCATAGACTCAACCTCTGTCAAATGAAGCTGGAAAGGACAGTTTCCTCTGAGAAGGATATGTGCAGTGGGAGGGAGACTTCCTTTTAACTGTGTATCCCTGCACCGTTTGAAACTTTTTACCATGTGCATTTATTACTTTTTCCCAGAGCAGGAAGCATAATGTTCTGCTGTTTTGTTTGAGGAAGGGAAGGTAGCAGTCAGCTAATACAGCAAACCCTTCCCTTCTTGCCACCAACATGAACTCTAATTGCCCTGCTCTTGCATGCCACCACATCAAGTCTCTGGCCACCGCGAGGTCCGGTATACAGTAGCTGCAGAACCACTGCCACAGTTCAGGTGGGGAGACCTATTAGCTACTCCCACGAGGCCCCCAGAAATGAACTTTCCCTGGCATCTCACCATTTGGGGGGTTGCTCAAGGATTTGAAGCTCCACCTGCCCTCTCCCTCACTGGCTGTCTTTTTCTTCCTCCTAGATCGAAGGCCGTTTAACAGGAACTCCCAAGGAAAGTCCAAATCCCCCTAACCCATCTGGCCAGTGCCCCATCTGCCGGTGGAACCTGAAGCACAAGTATAGCTATGAGGTGAGCTGTGCACAAGCATTGGCTCTGCGTGTCGTGGAAGCTGTGGTCTCTGGTACACTTAAGCAGCATCCCCACACCCCAGCCACTGCTACATCTCATGGACCCACCAAAGCTAGAAGTGTTTTGTCCAGTGACTCTCAACTCTGGCTACCGAAGGAGCTTTAAAATAATACTTGGACCTCACCTGCAGACATTGACTGCATATGGTGTGGGGGGGAGCCAGGCCATCATTAGTTTTTTTATTTGTTTGTTTTAAAGATTTTATTTATTCATGAGAGAAGCAGAAACATAGGTAGAGGGAGAAGCAGGCTTTCTGCAGGGAACCTGATGCAGGACTCGATCCCAGGACCCCAGGATCACAACTTGAGCCAAAGGCAGACACCTGACCACTGAGCCACTCAGGCACCCCATCATTAGTTTTTAAAGTCCCCAGGGGATTCTAAAGCATAGCCAGGGTTGAGAATCACTAATTTAGATAACGGTCTGGTCACTTGCAGTTCAGACCACCAGGGCCCTGTAACCCCATCTTATAGGGTCTGTTCCCAAGGGGATGGAATCAAGATCTGGCTTTGGCTTTCCTTTTTTAATAAGGAGGGTATATTTGAAGAGTCCTCACTGTCTATCTGGGGACACATTACTGTCCCCTTCCATACTTCCATATTGGAGCTACAAAGACTCCTGTTTGCTCTAGCTCCTCTAGATCTGTTTCCTCCACAGAAAGATGACAATGGTGAATAAGAGTGGATAACCCCCATTGAGTACAGGCTCCGCGTCAAGCACTGTTGTGAGCATTTACAGGTTTTCATTCACTTGGTTTTCGCCATATCCCTATGAAGTGTAGGTACCTTTTTCATCCTTGTTTCCCAGATGAGGAACTTGGAGGCATGCAAAAGTTGATGAACTCGCCTCAGCTCACCAGTTACTATTAGTGCCAGGACATAAACCCCAGGGATACAAAACCCAGGCAGAGCCTGCTCTCCTGACTCTCCATCCTCTCTAGAAATAGGGATTGGGGGAAGGACACAGCCCTAGAGAAATCCATACTTGTCCTTCAGAGTTCTATTGGTGACATTAAGCACCCTATTTTTAGGTTTCAGGTGATTCAGGCTCTGGGCCAATTTGACCTGCAAGTTGTTCCTGTACCGCTCTGTGGAATGGGATGACTAAGGGCAGAGATCCCGGTCAGGTGGTGAGAGCAGGAGGGGCCACATGCCCATGGGATCTGAACAGAATGACCCAACTAATCTCCTGGGCTGGGAGCCTTGGCTCCAGGCCACAGGCAGGGAGGGAGGTGCTCCTTTCACTCTGCTCTGGGCCCTTCTGCTCATGGTGGCCTGGAGTAATGGGAAGCCTGCAGGCCACCAGGCAGTTTTCACAATTTCTTGTGACATAGAAGTTAGCGGGTTCATGGCTGTACTTAGAATCCCAGCTAAAGATGAGGAAGTACAGCCCACACCTGCCTAACCACCATGGGGCACTCTTTCTACCAGCCGTTTCCAGGAAATGGACTTGGCTTTGTTTATCCAGCAGACGAAATCCAATCCCCTCCGAGGTAAAGGCTAAAGTTGTTTTCCTTTTACTCCTTTCCACTCAGGACACTGTTAGCTTGGGCTACACAAAGCTGTATGCTTGTTTGGCAGCCTACAGTGGGGGGCTGGGGCTGTGGGCCCGGTTTATTAGTCCTGGATAATCCAATCCAAGTTCTTTTCACCAGATTCTAAAGATTACAGGGGTGGGAATTAGGGGCCTGGGTCCCTCAGGAGCTGTCCAGTGATTAAAACAGATCTGCGAAAAAATAATAATAATAAAATAAAATAAAACAGATCTGCGATTATACAGTGAGGTGCCTGCCAGGGCAGCAAATCTGTTTGTGGAATAGAACCATGAAGACTGGCATGCAAGGCCTTCAGGTGGGCGGCCCCCCCCCCCATCTCCTGGGGGAAGCAGTGGCTTATTTAACCCCCTCAGCCACCCTAGGAAAGTTGGAGGGGAAATGGTCTCTTGTCTTGATTTTGGCTGTTTATCCTTGTGCCCTTGACTCGTCCAGAGCAGTCTGATGGTCTAAAGGAAGCCCGAGGATCCATTCACATCTGGTCATAGGGGGCTTAGAAGATGTGGCTCTTAACTTCACAGCCCCAATCCTCAACTCCTCAGCTCATATGCTGCTTGGCGTTTGTAGGGGAACAGCAGAAGGTGGAGGGGCTTGTCTGTGTGTATTGGCCCATAGCATATGTAGGCTTTTGGGGTAAAAACAGTACTGGTTTTCCCCCTTGTGTGGAAATCTATGACATGCCCTCACCTCGCCCAAGGAGAACAACAGATCATTACCTCGAAAGATGCTGCTGGTGCTCGAAAGATTAATGCTTCTTGAAGAGTTTCTGTTCTCTGATCTCTCAAATTCTCCTGGAGATGCTGGAAGCCCTTGGGGTTGGTAATGGGGTTGGAAATCTTACCAACTTGGGATTTAAGTTTTGTTAGCGTAAAGGTAGAGCAATGTGCAAAGCTCTATGTGGAGGGTGTGGTCTCCAGTTGGCTTCTGAGGGAGACCTCTACCCCTTGGGTGCTGGGGTAGGATAGCCTCCTCTGTAGACCACGAGGCCCTGGTGCCCTGTATCAAATGCCCACCAGCTGACTGTCTGCAGTTTTCCATTTCCACTAGGATGTTCTGCTGCTCCGTCAGTTCATCCGGCCTCGTGGAGGCATGCTGCCTCGAAGGATCACAGGCCTATGCCAGGAAGAGCACCGCAAGATTGAAGAGTGTGTGAAGATGGCGCACCGAGCAGGTAGCGGGTCCTCTCAGGGCAAAGAGGCCAGAGAGCTATCAGTGCGATGCCCCCATGCCACCCCTTGCCAGCCGTACCCTGTCCAGCTCCAGGAAGAGGTGCAGACATCTGGAGTCTCCACTAGACTCGCCCCCCAGTGCCAGCCTCCCACCCCAGGAGCTGCAGGGGGAGCTGCAAGACCATCCCATATGTGCTCTTGTCTCCCCTCAGGACTCTTCCCAAATCACAGGCCTCAGCTTCCTGAAGGATTTGTTCCAAAGAGCAAACCCCAACTCAATCGGTAAGTGAACCTGGGTGTCAACACCTGGAGCATTCTGCAGCCCCTCCACTCTCACATATTCTGCCGGGGAAGCCATTTACCGGAGCTCGGCCCACAGCTCAGGAAAGCTAGAGTGCTCCCTTGGCTTTGTGTTCCATCCCTCCCAGCCTGAGCACCGAGCCCCATTAGCCCCACCACTGCTCCAGTTGATCCTGTGCATGCTTCTGTGAGCCTCCCCTGCTGGCCTCAGCATCTCTCCTCTTCCCTTCCCAGCCCGGCACTTAGCATAGGGGCAACGAGGGTAAGAAGATCTGCTGCTTGGGCATTAGAATGTGCTAATCCCCTGTTTATGACATCATACTGGGTTGCTATGGGAATGTCGGAGCACTTTAACAAACTTTTCAGTATCCCAGCACTGGGGTTATTAAAGGGCAAAGCGAGACCTTAGAAATGGGAGGGCTCTCTGGGGTAGGGCCACCGTATATAGCTGTGCACTTCGTACACTGCACAGCTTCAGCCTCCCTGGCACTCCCTAGAGTCGCACAGTTAACCTGCATAGCTGCACGTGGCGGCCTGGGAGGTCCTGAGCTTTTGTAGAGGAAAGGACCGCCCCTAGACCCTGGAATCAATCAGCCTGCCTTTCAGCTGAAGCAGAGCGGCCCCCTCTGGTGTAGGAGCAGATTCCTGTCTCTCAAACAGCCATCCTGTCCTGAGCTCCCTTCCCACCCCCATCTCCTACATTACAACACTCACAGCTTCCAAGATCTGTAATCCCCTGGTTGAGATTAGATCCAGATCTATAAAGTTGATTTTGGTCTTTCTTCTTTGCCCCCATCAGCAGCCCCTCCCCTCTTCAGTCTGCTACTGTAACTGCTCTCTGTAGGGGACCAGAGATGGTTGAAGCAAAGCAGGACACCGCATCCACAGCAAGTCTCCAAGCCTGTCCCAGACAAAATGCAGGCTCGGAGGGTGGGAGGCCAGGCAAACCCAGCTCCGGATTGCTGGACTGGGGGTACAGGGCCAGAGCTGGGTCTTCACTGACACCTCGCTAGCACCCTGGCCTCGTGCCCATCTCCACCTGTACCTCCCACATTGCTAGCTGGGCCATCTGCCAGCAGCCCCGAGGGAGCGGGGTATATTAACCTCTTCTTGTCTTTCCCGCTTTTGCTCTGGACCATTTGGAAGTTGAGCCCACCCTCCTGTCTGACTTGTAAAGAGACAGCAGCAGGCCTAAGGACACAATCTATCCTGCCCTCGGGCCTTTGAAGCAAGGCCAGGCTCCCTCCCATATATCCGGTGTCCTTTAACGTGACACAGGATTGATGATGTGTGGGGGTTCTTGGGTTGCAAAAGGCCGCTCTAGGGGGGAGGGGGAGTCCTGGCTATGAAGGAGTTTGATTCCCTTGCAACAAGGGACTTTATGATTCCATCCAGAGGTCCTTGAGCTGCCATGCACTGGCCCAGGCACTGCTGGGGAGCCACACATCCTCCTTTCCCTGAGCCTTCAGGAGAGGTAGAAAGGAGCCTTGGTTCTTCCTAGAGGTGAAGTGTGTTCCCCAGAGAGCTAACTGGAGGTCACCCAGGCACCTCCCCCACTGCCTGCCAGCTCTCTGTTCCATGTGGCAGAGCATCAGGTCCAGGGCTAGCTGAAGCTTGCTTCCCTTCCCTCTGGTCTCTCCAGGGCAGGAGGGAATGGCTTGAGGGCAGCAGTTCTGGAAAACCTGGTCAGCTTCAGGATCTTCTGAGGTCCTTGGTCCGAGTGAGCATTCCTTTTAGGGAGCCTGCTCCCACACTCCATCTCTTCACCCACCCCCTCTGAAATCAGGGAGATGGTCAACTCCGGGACCTGCAGGTGTTCCCCTTCCTTCAGCTTTACTCTTCTGTTGCCCCAGCACCGCCCACCGTGGGTCCCACCCACTGCACAGAGGCCTCCCTGTGGGGGGCCTTGACCCTGACAATATATGTGGTGTGTGAGCCAGTGCTTCCCACAGCTTTTTTTTACCTCCTCTCAGAGCTGTTGCCTTTGCACGGAGCTAGGAGCAGAGAATCAAAGTCCAGGGGAGGGGAGCTCAGTTGAAATGTATAAATCAGTCTTTTGTTTTGTTTTTCTCAAAGTTTTATCTAAAAATTCTCAACCAAGGTGATGAATTTTTTAAGTGAAAAGTTTCTCATGTGAGGGTCTCTAGCGGCAGCTGGGTTGAGCCCCAGCCTAGAATAGAGGCAGGGGAGGAGCCTGGCTTTGCCATGGCTGAGCTTTCAGGATGAAGGGTGGGCCTCTCTGGACAGGATCCGAGTTTCATTCTGGACGGAGTAAACCCCAGTCCCAGCCGGCATGAGCCACTTTTCCGGGAACTGTCAGGGCCCCGGCCATCCCCAAAGGAGGCCAAAGGACTGTGGGCGGCAGCCATCTTTCCCCACCCCCCTCCTACTTACAAGGAACCTTCCCAAGCTGGGTCTGTACCCCAGGCCCTCACCCTTGGCTCCCCTTATGGGTTGGGTGAGGGGCAGGGGTCCTGCCCCAGTTAGGGCCACCCCGGGGAGCTCCTTGGCAGAGTGAGCCAAGTGGGGAAGGAGGGAAGAATCTCTCCAGGCCTTATATCAGCTCTCTTCTCCCCATGACTGAGGCCAGAGAGGAATAATCTGCTTTCTGGGCAGCCTCTTTCTCCACCTCCTCCCCCAGCAAGTATACACACAAACACTGACAACTCATAAAGATCAAGGGAGCGCGTGGCCCTGGGCTGCCTGACCCTGGCCACACACGCTTGCGGCAATGAGGGCCCGGCCCATCTGTTTACGGCACACTCAGCCGTTACTCCCAGGAAAAGCCCCTGCTCCTCAAGGAGGGAAACTGCTGAAAGGCTTTGGCTCAAGGAGATGTGGAAACCCCCCGCACCCCCATCCCAGCTCCAGCATGGGCCCCAGTCCTCATAGCCACCTCCCTCCCCTCCCTCCACAGGTACCTGACCCGCTGGTCTCCCCGTTCAGTCAAGCCCATCTATAATAAAGGCCACCGCTGGAACAAAGTACGCATGGCTGTGGGGTCGCCCCTCCTGAAAGACAACATCTCCTACTCAAGAAGGCCTCTGATACTGTATCACTGACTGGGGCAGGGCTCCCCATCCCACCAGGGTGTCCCAGCTCCTCGGGAAGGCACAGCAGACAGTGGGCTGACCCTCAGTGGCCTTGTGACTGCCTTGGGCCATGCTCAGTGCTGAGGGATAGGAGTTGTCTGCAAAGGAATTTCATAAACCAAGCTCATGGACTCTGCTGTTGGTGTGTGTTCACTGCCTGTGAAGTACAGGGGGCTTCAGCCCATTTCTAGCCAGTTCTTGAGCATTGAGTCCCTAATCTTTTGTAATAGGCCATATGACTGCCACCAGAAGTTTCTGGGCCAAATGGGTTCCTGTTGTTGATAGCCTTAAGCTCTTCAGCTTGGGGGCTGTGAGGAGGTGAGTTGGGCTGCCCTCCTCAAAGGACTCCTGGCTGTTCCCTCCTCCCCCAACCATTTCCACCCACCACCATCTCAGTGGCACATCCCAGCCCTCCACCAGTTGCTCTAGAGCTGGGTCTTGGCACAGTGGCCTGTCCTCAGAGCCTGGACACCAGATGGAGGCAGAGGTGTGGAGAAGCCGCAGGACAGAACAAACAGCAAGTTCACAGCTGTTTATGAAAGTAATGCTGAGACTGTACATGGCCTCCGCCACTGCTCCCCCCCCACACACACACACCCCTACAGCATGAAGGGGAGGTCTATGTTCTTCTCACCAGTGCCCATGTAGATGTAGCCATAGTTCTTGGTGCGGGGAGCATGGAAGAAGGTGAGCCCCGGCCAGAGCAGGCTGCGCAGCACCACCAGGGCGTTGCCCCTCTCCATCTGGATGCTCCAGGACCCTGGGGAAGGTGGGCGGAGGGGAGGTCTGGATGCCATGGAGCCTGAGCTCTGCCCTGTGCGCAGAGGCCCCCCAGCCCCTTGGGCAGCCTGGCTCGGGTGCTACGGTTCCCGTGGGGAAGGGAAGACAATTTAATTATCCGGCGCCTTACTCCTCCTGATTGCCTTTTAGCCATTTCACTGCTCATTAAAACCACTTCCAGGGGGAGGGCAAAGGAAATGAAAAGAGGTGAAGCACACCCCAGTCCATTTTGTTCCTGTCAGCAAGTCTAGTTAAAGGTTGAGTGGGGGAGGAAGCAGAGTCCACAGGCGGGGGAGATGGGGCCCAGCTAGGGGAGGCTTTCTCCAGGCTTCTGCACCCTCTATGAGGAGTAGTCAGTCACCAGTGGCCTGCAGTCATGATGCAGTTTGCCTGTCTTGCCACTTTGCTCTCTTCCCAAGTCCCAGGAACCTCTGCTCCGAGATGGATGAGACCTGAGCAGAGGTGCATTGAAGTTGGGCCTTTTGGGGCCTCCCAGCTCAATAGCTCGTCCTGGCAGCCGTGGACTAGGAGCCATGCTTGGTGGGAGGGGACCTGGGCTGCAGCTAATGAGCCCTTGTGTTTGCTGGGTTCTGCCCCAGATTTTTGCTCCCCAGACAGGAGCAGCCCAGCCCGGAGCTGAGTTGTGCGGCCATGAGGACTTGGCGGGAAGGGCCTGATCCAGCTCCAGAACCAAGGGAGGGAGCCCCTGTGTGGGAGGAAGGAGCCTGGGAAAATCGCCTCTGGATGCAGATCTAGAGCTTCTATTCCCCTGCGCACTGAGGCCTCTCCCCGGCCCAGCCGCAGCTCTGCTCCGGGCCCTGCCAGAAAGGCAAATGCTTTGAAGGTTTTGGTGTTGGACCAGCCAGTGATGCACTGGGAGCTGCGCTGAGGCCTTCATCGGCTGCCAGCTCAGCCCGGCTGCTTGGCTCCACCGTCCCAGCTTCCCACAGTCGTCCTCCAGCCGTGGCCCACTCCACGCCCAGCAGCCTCACAGCTCAGTCCCCACCCACCAGGGGCCACCCCACATCCGAGAGACCTGACTGCCAGAAGCCCCTAGACCTGATGGCAGCTCAGGCTGCTGACACCTGCCCGGGTCAAAGCCAGAGCTTTCCAGGTGCCTGTAGGTCAGCTGGCGCTGGCCTGCTCAGAATAACCAGCCGCAAGCCCACCTCTGCACCGTGCAGTGGCACCCTTCCAAGCATCCCCACCTGTTCAGGTGAAGGGGAAGCCACAGTGTGGCCTGCACTCCAGCCCCCGTCTGCCCCCCAGGCCTACACGGCGCAGCATCGGGAAAGAAGAGAGCCCCTGGGTTGCCAGAGCTCTGGCTGGGACATGGCCTGGGAAGAGGGGTCCCTATGGCCAGAGAAGGGGGTAGTAGTTTCCCTAGCTCCTACAGCTTTCCTCCCCAGGTACCTGAGGCCCTCCACCTCCCAGGGGCCCTAGCCTGCTGCTTTCCCGGTCACTCATTGCCGACAACCTTGCCTGGGGGTCATGGGAGAGAGGTGTGACAGAACAGAGTGTCCCTACTGCACTGCAGTCGCTTTCGGCCAGAAGCACAGACCCCAGGAAGGTACATTCCTAACCTTCCCCCGCCCCCCGGCACCCCTCCAGTGCCCAGAGCACATCATCTGAGGACGGTCCCTGCCCTTGGAGCCCAGTCGCTCAGCTCTCGTGACCCGAAAGGCCAGGCTCTGCCTCCCTTCTCTGTGCCCCGCCAGGAGGACAGCTTGCAGCCTGCTTGGACCAAATGCCATCAAATGCCCTCAAAGAATGAAGTCCTGGAGGCCTCCAGCCTCGACAGCTCTCATCAGTTCACGGTCGCCAACAGCTTGGCGCACCCTGGCGAGAGCCGGCTCCTGACCTCCCCTTGCACAACCCTGCCCACCTACTACCTCCTGCCCCAGTAGAGGAAGGGGCCCTGGCTCATCAGTAGGGCACCCCGGCTCCCTCCCAGAGCCAGGGAGAAGCCGGCAGGGATGCTAGAGAGATGCAGTGCCCCCATCAGGGCAGGGGGGCAGCACCAAGCAGGCTGAAGGGTGCTGGCAGAGAGAAAGCGGCATATGAGGGGCCAGCCAGCCAACAGCACGGCCTCCCTCCCTCCCTCCCTTGCATTCCTGTCACACTCCTGTCCTCTTCTCCTTGTCCCTGGCTCAGCTGGTCGCCCAGGAAACACACAGACTCTCAACGTGCCAGGAGTCACGTAGCATCTACCTGGAGAGCCAGGCGCTTGCTGTCACCTTCACCCACTTTTATTGCAACTGCTGGGAAGGCTGGGCTCAGTCACTGCCACCTCCTCCTCTCAGAGCTCCAGGGGAGCCCCCTCCCGTGGCCCTGGTCTCTCCCAAGTCTCCCAAAACGCCCCTCCTGCCCCCGACAGACACTCTGACAAGCTGTTTTTTGAGGTTGTGGTAGAGGGCAAGCAGGTACATCAGGAATGGAGCCTGTTGGCAGGAAGTCCTCCTGTGTGTGCGTGGGCCCCAGGGGTGTCCCCTTGCTAGTGGGAGCCTCGGGCCGGGTATGCATGCAAATCGTAATTGCCTTCTCCTGCCCTCCCGGGAGAAAGGCAGCAAAGCTCTGAGATTACAGTTCAGGGAGAGAATGGGCCAGACTGTGGATCCGGGCTCTCCAGCCACGGCAGGTGGTTTTAAACGTTCTCCTCAGACCAGCCCCACACAGCCTGTCACACGTGCAGAAGTAGCCATGGGTCGCTTCTCAGAGCAGTCACTCCTCTGACACCAGGGCCACAAGTTATGGTCAAATCCCCTGGCCGCGGTGGGCAGGGAAGCAGAACGCCTTACCTGATGGGCGAGTCCTGGGGGCCGGGCACCAGTCAGCCAGGCTTGAGGGGCTGGGGGGAGGAGCCACCTGCACACACACCCCGAGAAAGCTGATCCGCCCCGTGTTCCTCACCTGCCTCCCTGTTCCTGACTCCCCCACCCCCTCTTCCTCGCCACCACCACTACATTTTAAAGGTGGCTTTCCCGGCAGGCAGGCCCCTTGCTGCCCTCTGCTGCCTGCACGGGGCACTGGGCACTGGTGCCTGGCTCACGCGCGCCGGAGCCCCAGCCGCCCTCCTGGCCCGCGTCTCCTGAGATCTGTGGGCTCCAACCCCCGAGTGGAGTAAGGAGGGGAGCTCTGTCCTCCGCGCCGGACCCCGCTCTGCTTCCCAGGGCACCAGTGACCTTGTTCATGAGGCACCTCTCGTTTTATATTTCCACTTCCCATCCTGGTTCATTTGATCTTCCCAAACCTCTGTGAGTTTGGGACAGCAGTGTCCTGCTGGCGAGGGCACCCCGCTGCCTGGCACGCAGCACCTGCCCAGTGGCCATTTCCTGATGGCATGAACGGTTGGGGAGCACTGAATGGCAGAGTGCTACCCAGAAGTCTGGCCCGACCCACTGCTCCATCTCTCTCACCTGACTGCAGCCCGGGCTCAGAGAACTGGCGGTCGCCCTCCGTCCACCAGGAGGACAGTTCTGCCCCCAGAGCTACTCACTCGCACAAACCTCCGCAGATGCCGGGGCAAGGCAGGACAGCCCAGGTGGGCAGTGGCGGCACCGGGCGCCATACCTCCCATGCTCCCTACAGCCAAGACTGGCCTGCCTCCACAGGCCCAGGAGCCCTCCAGCCTCAACGGTACCCACTAACGGGCGGCGTGGAGTCCACCACAGCCCCAGAAAGGAAACGATGATCCTACCTGGGCAGAAAACGACTGTCAAATTCCAGTCCTCCCAGCCAGTGCTGGCGTCCCGGGGAACTCTTCCCTGGGATTCTGGCCTCACTTTGCAGCCAGGCAGACGGCACCCCCACAGCAGCATCTCCTTCGCTGGCAGGTGAGGAAGGGGGGCCGCGAGCTGAATCTGAGTGTCTGCTTTTCCCCTTACCACCCCCACCACCATGGCCCCAAGCAAGTCACCATGAGGAAGTGCTGGGCCTGATGTCCAGAGGTTTTCTGATGGTGGCTCTGGGAGGCAGCGAGCTGGAGGCCCGTAAACTGTGAGGTTTCCCAGGGTGCAGCCAGGAGCCCTCAGCCACCACGGCTCCAGCACCGAGGACAAAGCCACATGCCAGGGCACGCTGAACCATCAGTTGGTCCTTCAGCCCTGAGACCCACCGTTTAGGGGCGGATGTCCAGGGCCTCAGGCCACTGCAACTCACCTACCTCCCAGGCCCAGGTTCTTACCAGTGAATTCTGTGAATTCAGTGCTGACTAGACACATCAGCGTGACCCCAACATCCCTTAGGAAGACCCCCCCAAAGTTCCCTATCTTACAACCCCAGCCGCAGGGAGACACAGCTACCTTCTTTGTCCCCTCTAACCAAAATGAAAAGGGCAGACAGGGTGGATGAGGTTCCCTTAGGTAGACCCACACCCCATCTAGTTGGCTTTGGTCTTTGCTGCAAAGGCAAGAGCACCCTCCTCTCTGCTCCCACCGCTCAGAGGAGGAAGCTCCAAGGGGGAGGAGGCACTTGTGTGTCAGGCACCTGACCAGCCAGCACTGTGGACCACCCATATCCCTGGGCCTGGAGCATCCAGCTGCAGGTGAGAGAAGTCAGCCAGCAGCAGGGCTCTCCAGCCACACCCAGATTGAGGGGGCGGGCAGGGCTACTACCCCCAGATTAGAGGCATTAAGAGGACTTTTCTCAGCCCACCCCCCAGACCTTGGTGCTGAGTCCCACCGCCACAGTGTGCCTGGCTTCCTGTATCAACCCAGGACGTGCAGAGCCTTCTGGCTTCCGGCCAGGCTGGGAGCACAGAGTTGGGGGAGATAATGGGAGTCTGGAAAGCGTGTCTCACAGGAGAGAAGTGCCCCAGCCCCTACCAACCTTCTTCATCTCCCCCACAGTTCAAGGACCCCCGTCTATGCTCAGGGAGGTTTGACTAGGGTACCCCCATGTGGCAGAGGCCAGAGTGGCCATTCCTTGGTGGTTGCCGGTACCCACTTGGGACCATCGCCGGCCCTGGGGCATCGCAGAAGCCATGAAATGGCCTTCAGATCCCCACTTGGCCCTATTCCATCCATCTGTGCACCACCGCCGTATTGTCAGACCTGCTCACGAGCCTCCGACAGCTCCCACCACCTTGCTCTAGGCCTCCTACCCCTTGGCCTCCTCAGTCCTCCTAGGCCTGCCCCAACTCCCCTCTGTGCCCTTTCTGCCACTAAAAATAACACTAATAATAATTACTAATTTTCGTTTGAGTCCTATGTGTTAGGCACTACTATAAGCATCTGGTAGGTGCATTGACTCATTCAGTTCTCATAACAACCCAATGAGGTAGAAAATACCATTATTCCCTTTTAGGAATGAGGTAATGGGGGGCCTGCCCCAGGGCCACACAGCTAGTAAGTGGCAGATTCGGGATCCCAGCTGAGGCCATCTGATGGCAGAGCCTCTGCCATTGCCTGCCCCCGCCCCCCGCCCCAGCTGGGAGTATGCCGGGCTCCCCAGAAGTGGTACCCCACACAGTGGGGGCGAATACTGTCTCGCCATTGCCACTGTCTACTGAAAAGGAAACACAAATTCACTTGACACCACAGTTCACTCCAGAGCCCTGGAGTCTAAGGGTCACCGTGTCCTTGGGTTTAACGCTCCAAGCCTGTTTCCTCACCTGTAAAATGGGGATGGTAACAGTAGCCGCCCTGTAGAGTGGCTGTGAAGATGAAAATGAGAGAAGGTGTGGTGGGGGCTGAGCACAGCGCCCTAAGCACTAGCAGGGCCATTGCTCTCAGGAGTTGCCATTCCTGTCATTACCCTTATTGTTATCACTGCCGTCACTGACAGCAGGTCTCTGCAGGTGAAAGAAGGTCTCAGAAACCCCAAACATGGGGAGGGAAAGAGGCAGGAGCCCTGCATCGGCGCCCTGGGCCTGGCCCCCGATTGCCCAGAGCTTGGCACCTGTCCTGGCACACAGCATCCAAGTAAGAGTGTCCTCCCGGGACACGCTCTTCCCTACTGGACAGCCAGGATGGGGAGGATGTAGGAGCTCTGTGACCCCACCCCCAACTGCTGGGTGTGTGCCAGGGCCGGCTGGACCCTCAAGAACAGGAAGACCTCTGAGGCTGTATGTTTTAAGATTTAAAAAGCTCCATATAGCAGGAAGCAAATGTACAGAACTCATTTCCTTGGCAGGTGGTTTGCCCTTCCGTCGCTCAGCACACACTTAACTGCACACCAGCTATGTGCCAAGCACTGGATCTCACCCCAAAACTAACAGTCGGGCTAGGACTTCAGAGAGGTTTTTGGAGATGTTTAGGGGAGGACTAAAACTTGCCTCCTTCAAGATTGATTTGGAAATCAGAAGAGGCACTGGGAGACTTGCTGTCTGTGGAAGCACATGGAACACGGTGCTTCCTTTTGTCTGCAGACATGTACCGACTGTTTATTATAAGCTGAGCCCTGTACCAGGCTCTGGGGGGAAGCCCCCACCCACCAGGACCCCCCATGAACCACCAGTTCCCACTCGGGTCGTTGGTTCCAATCTCAGAGGAGAATGGCAGGCGGCATGGCCCACTGCTCTGACCTGGGGGCAGATCCAATGTCCTCCAAGTAATAGGCTATTACCTTTGGGGATGTCATGCTCCAAGGAGTCCATGAAGTCCAGGGAGGGGTCCAGGTCAGCCTTCTCAAGTAAAGTCTTGTTCTTCAGCTCAACAGGCTCCCTAAAGTGGAAGTAGGAACTAAGCTTCTTGGCTTCAGACAAGGACAGTCCTAAAAAGAGGCAGTGGGTAGGAAGGGATGGTCAGCCCCAAACCCCACAACCCCCCTTTCTCCACGCATGGGGACCACATGGAGGGGAAAGGACTCAGGCAGATACTGACAGGGAACTAAAGGGAGAAGGAGTCAGGCTTGGTCCAGACCCCGCAATAAGGAGACACCAATGAAGAAGGTGAGGAAGGCAGGGCGCCCAGACCCACGCAAAGCCCAGGGACCCAGATGGCCAAATGCTCTCCTACCCTCAGGCAGAAAGGAGTCAGGGTCCAGTGATTGGGCAGCCATGCCAACCACCAATGCCAGGCCATTGAGCACATCCTCCCAAGCTCCCATACAGCTGTATGGCCACAGCTGTTCTTTCTCTGAGGAAGTGGACAGGTTCTCCAGGACTCCCAGAAATGTGTCCCCTGTGCTTGGGAAAAGACGCCCTCCAGCCCTTGACAGAGGCCTTGGAGAACTCACCTTCAAAGGTCCGATTGACATGGATGGGTCCAAAAGGGGTCTTAAAAAGGGCTCCTCGAGGGATGACAGCCACAGCCTTGTCAATCTGGTCGATGACAGACACCAAACGGTTTTCTTCCTTGATCTGGACCTGAGGAGACAAGCCAACCTGCCAGAGTGCTGTGCCCACTCATTTCTGGTGCAAGGGACCAAGGGACCATCTGACCTGGGTCACCACAGTGTAGATGCTAGGTCCATGGAGAATCATGCTGGGCAAGCCCTTGCCTTCCCTCCTCTCAAGATTTCCTCCCTTCCTGCCTCCCCTCTTTTCCTCCTTCATTCTTCTGAATATCTCTTTTAAATTGGTAATACATACTAGTGGTGCAATTTTTTTTAAAGATTTTATTTATTTATTAATGAGACACACACACACACACACACACAAAGAGGGGGGGTGGGAGACAGAGGCAGAGGGAGAAGCAGGCTCCATGCAAGGAGCCCAACATGGGACTCGATCCGGGATCTCCAGGATCACACCCTGGGCTGCAGGCAGCACTAAACCGCTGCACCACCAGGGCTGCCCTGGTGGTGCAATATTTTAAGGCAGTGTCTCCCACTCCATCCCTGACCCTCCAACTGCCCTCACTGGAGACAGCCACTGTTCATGGTTTCTTATATACTCTTCCAGAAACATACCATCCCATCATTATATGTAAATGTTGCTTATTTTGCTTTTTTAAAATATAAAAACAACCATGATCACTGTAGAACACTTAGGTAATATAGAAATAGTTTATAATATATGCAAAAAAATAAAATCATTCATAATCCCACCTCCTAAAGATAATCACTAACAACATATTGGCATACTTCCTTCTCTTCTCTCTTTCTATGTATATATTTAAAACAAAATTAGGGACACCTGGGTGGCTCAGTGGTTGAGCATCTGCCTTTGGCTTAGGGTGTGATCCCAGGTCCTGGGATTGAGTCCCACATCAGGCTCCCTGCAGGGAGCCTGCTTCTCCCTCTGCCTGTGTCTCTGCCTCTCTCTGTGTGTCTCTCATGAATAAATTTTTAAAATCTTAAAAAAAAAAAAAGATACAAGAGCCTTCCTGTACATATCCCATTACCCTAGAACACAGTGCAGACCCACCCTCCCAGCCCCCTGCCCAGAGCCAGGCTCCTGACAGAGTGGCCCAGCCTGCCACCCAGGAGCTATGTGGGGTTCTGCTGTTGCCACCATAATTTCTATTGGGCTGGGCTCTCTTTGTCCTCCTCCTCTTGTCTTCACTCACCACTACTTCTTCTTCAAAGACCTTTTCACCCTCCTTCATCTTCTGCAGCTCAGTGTGTTCGTACTCATGCGAGGGGTCCCCCATGAAGCGGCCCTTCACCACAGACGTCTCCACTGCCATCTCTTCCGTGGCGGGGGGCAAGAGGCTCCACTCCATACAGTTCAGGCTGCCAACAACATCCTCATGATCCTGGTTTCCAGGCTTCCTGCCACCGCCCCTTCTCTTGAGGGATGAGGCCCAAGAAAAACTGTTGGGAGTCACACCTCTCCCCTCCAAGCCATGCGTGCCTATGCTGTACCCCACCCTCATGTGTGAGGCAAATACAAATTTATTTTGTAAAAGGTCACAAAAGCTTCATGTGTACCAAAATTCCAAGAACTTCTTCCTAGATACCTCCACTGTGAAATTCCTGATGGGTTTCTAGAAGCTGAACATTCCTCAGTTACAGGCACCTCTGTTTTGGTAGGCCCTACATTCATGCTCAGTCGGCCTCCTGAGCCAAGAGCATGGCCATCCTTCCCCCATTTCTCAGGAAAGCGGCTGCAGGCCCCAAGACCCGACCTCTGAGGTCTCCAGCACTGGTCTCCGTCCCTTCTTCCCCACTCCTGCCAGGAGAGGGCCTCCTCCGGCTCCTCTCTAACCCACAGGCCCTGGACGGAGGCAAGGGGGCCCTGCTCATCTTTCTGCCCTTCTCACTCCACTGGCTCCTTTCTCAACTTCAAAACTTCTTGGCAGCCCAGGTGGCTCAGCAGTTTAGTGCCACCCTCAGCCCAGGGCGTGATCCTGGAGACCCGGGATCCAGTCCCACGTCAGCCTGCTTCTCTCTCTGCCTGTGTCTCTCATGAATAAATAAGTAAAATCTTAAAAAACAAAAAAACTTCTTGGCTTTCTACACCAACAGCCCTCAAATCCTGCCCTGCCAGAAAATAGCCTTTTCCTGTTCCTTACTCCTCCTCCAGCTCCGAACAATAATCTCAGAATGGCCTTCCCCGTGGAAGCCTTTCCCCTGTGGTCGCTTCTGCCCCCGGCACCCCACAGAACTGCTTAGGAGGACATCCACGGAACCTCAAAGCCAACAAGTGCATTCCACTTCTGTTTCCTTTGCCATCTCCCCTCTCCCTCCTCTGCCGCCGGAAGTATTCCAGACCCATCCTCACCCCTCTGGTTTCCCTGCAGGCTGGCCCACCTCTCAGAGCCCCAGCTACTATCTAGTTGGTCTCCAGAACCCAACCACCTCTCACCACTTCCACTGCTCCTCGCTGGTCTCAGCCCCTATCTACTCTTACTTCTATACCATTACGGTAACCTCCTAACTGGACTGCCCAGGTCTGTACCTGCTCCCTTTTGTCTAGTTCCCACCCAGCTGTCAGATCATGTTTCTGTGTAGAAGCTTTCTTCCCATTAAGCTATGTCCTTGCAATGCCCCACAAAGCCCTCTGGTCCCTTATGTCTCTGACCTCATGTCCTACAATGTTCCCCCTCATATACTCCTCTCCAGCCACACTAGCCTCTGTGAGGTTCCACCAACACTGAGTACACATCTGCCTTGGGGCCTTTGCACTTGCCTGGAATTCTCATCCCTCAAATAAACACATAGCTCGCTCTCAGTTGCTTCAGTTCTCTTCATAAATGTTACCTTATCAGAGAGACTATCTCTGATCCCCCTATTTAAAATAGTACCAGGGCGCCTAGGTGGCTCAGCAGTTTAGTGCCGCCTTCAGCTCAGAGCTTGATCTTGGAGACCTGGGATCAAGTCCCACGTTGGGCTCCCTGCATGGAACCTGCTTCTCCCCCTGCCTGTGTCTCTGCCTCTCTCTCTCTCTCTCATGGATAAATAAAATTTTTAAAATAAATAAATAAAATAGTACTGGGGCACCTGGGTGGCTCAGCGGTTGAGCATCTGCCTTCAGCTCAGGGTGTGATCCCGGCGTCCAGGGATCAAGTCCTGCATCTGACTCCCTGCGGGGAGCCTGCTTCTCCCTCTGCCTATGTCTCTGCCTCTCTCTGTCTCTCTCATGAATAAATAAAATCGTAAAAAAAAAAAAAAAAAGCAGTACTGCATCCTGTATTCTCTAGATATGTATGTGCGTTTATTTATTGTCTTCCCCACCCCACCCCCAACACACACACACACACACTACAATTTAGACTCCATGAAGACAAGGACTTTGTCTCATTTTCTACTGAATTCCTGGTGCCTGGATCAACGCCTGGCACATAGTAGACACTGGAAGAAATAAAAACTTATGGAATAAAATGAGGCCCAAATTTCCATCCTCAGTCCAGAATTTTTGTTCGGACTCTAGGCTGCCCCCCAGGCACCTCTTACCAAGTTCAATGGGGCTTTCCTAGTCCTGCTTCTGGAATTCCATTCCAGGGGGTGACACCAGCCTTTACCCAACTGCCTTAGCTGAAAGGAGGGGTCAACCTTGATCTTTTCTTCACCTCTCCCATTCAGGCCCAAGTCTGGCCAGTGCCACTGCTTACATCTTTCCAACCCAACTCTGACCTCCGTTCCTCAGCTCCTTCTTCCTTGCAGTCTCCTTCACCCGAACCCTGCAACAGCCTCCTGAATGCTCACCCACTTCAGGCCCAGCTGCCCACTCAGATCTGAGCAGACTCTGCTTGTTTGAGGCTCCTCAATGGCTCTCTGGCTCTCCATAGCCTCTGAACAAAGCCCAGTCCCCTGGCCTCTCCATCTGGTGTCAGGTTTACCTACATGCTGTTCTCCCAAACACTCCAGCCACCTCTGCAGAACCATTCCCTCCAGCTGGCGTGCCTTTCCGCCACACTTTCCTAGGGAATCCCTGATCATCTTTCAGATCTCCACGAGTTACTCCCTTAGCAATCTTATTTAATTGCTCTCTAGAAGGCCCCACCTTGGTCCCCCTTTGCATACCCCTCTGCTCTGGGGTTAACACGCTTGGTTGTAGTTGCTGGGTTATGTGTCAGTGTTCCTTCCTAGGATGTGAATGACTTGGAGACGGGTGAGTCTTAGCCATCTCTGTAAGCCCAAGTCTACACAGAAGGCCACCAATCAATGCTGGGCTGATGCGTGGACAGATGAATGAAGTCTCCGAATCCCCGCGGCCTGAATGGCTTGCTTTGTAAATTGGTGAGCTTCCTGACGTCGCTGGGGGCACTCAAGAAGGAGGTGGGGTGGCCCTGGGCGGTAGGTAAGCGTCTGGAGAATTTTCCCTGATTCTAAATCCCTCCTCTCCCTTCCTCATTCGTTCTCTACTTAGCAGAGCGCCGCCTCCTTTCGTGGGCCAACTCCTCCACCCAAGGCGCTTCTGGACCCGCTTCCAAATAGCACCTCATTACCCTCCAAGGCTCCTGACCCTTCTGGAAACTGCGGTCTTCGGAATGTCAGGCGTCCACCTGGCGGCTACAGGTCCCCGTTCTCCGGGAACTCTCGCCTTGCTCCGCCTCCGTTCGTGGCCCTGCCTGTATTATAAACCCACCCGCGTCCAAATGTCTCTCCTCCTCGCCCCCCGCCCCTGCTCCGCACTTTCTCAGGACCTGGCCCCCTAATCCTCCGCAGCAAGTTTCGGCCCCGGCCCGCCCCCCGGTCTGTCGGGTCTCCCCAGACTTCACCACCCGCGGCCGCGAGCCCGTAGGCCCCACCCCTTCCCGGCCGCCAGGTGGCACCCCCTTTAGGAGCCGGGCGGGGGGGGCGCCGCGGCCTGCTAGGACGTCGCCTCCACCTGTAGAGTGTCTTGCGTGGTGCGAGCTGGTCCTCACTCAGGCCCTGCGCGATGTAGTAATCGGCGACGAGGCCGAGGATGCGGCCCCAGAAAAGGACCCGGCTGTAGCGGTAGTCGCGCTTCACCAGCGTTAGGGAAGTGAGCAGCGAGGCCCGGCGGTCGGGGCTGAGGCCCTGGCCGCTGCCGGATGCCAGCTCCAGCGACAGCAGGAGGCTCTCGGAGTCCATCGCGCCGGGTCTCCGATCAACGCCCGCCAGGTTGCTGGGAGCAGCCGTCTCCTTGGAGACCGAAAGCTCCGCCCCCCGAGGATCCCACCCCCTCGGCCGCTGGGGCCCCGCCCTCTCGGGAACCTCAGGCCCGCTCGCCCCCGGCACAGCCCTTCCTTTCCAAAAGCTTGAGCAAACGCTAGCTCCTGTATTCTTTCTTTCTTGAGTTGGGGACCACACGTGTTCTGCTGTCACGGTAACAGCGTGGTTTCCCCAAACACAGGTGCGCTACTGTGTGATTGAAGGTCCCAGTTCCATGCGTATTTTTGCCTTTTTCTGAGATTTTCCAATAGTGGGATAATTGAGTTCTCACCGTGTATGCAATGAGGCCTTGGGAAGAAAGACAACACAAACAGTGACATTATTATTTCACTCCAGTCGTGTCCCTTCTTGGCCTCACAATTGTGTGAAAAGAATTTGAGATCTTCTTGGCTCAAAGTCTAGGAATCCAAGACAATTAGCACACCCCCACCCCAAGCCAGGTCCTATAGAGTGGGGTCATCGTTCCATTCTCCTCAGTCTTCACAAGACCTCTCTAGTCACCCCTTCCCATAGGACTGTTCCACCCAAGTGACAAATAGAGACCAAGGCGCTGGGGCAAGGTACAGGCACACACTTTGGGAGAGCAGCATGTGAAGACAAGGATGACACCACCTGCCACCTACATTTAGCTACCACAGGCCCCACAACCGCTGCTTTTAGGTTCAAATGGTACCAACACATAAAAGGCCAGAACTCTACTGCAGCTGGGGCTCTTCACTCTCTTGGTTAGAGACTACTTCATATCCACCTCTGGAGTCCCCAGCCAAGGTCAAACAGGTGAAAAGATGCCTCAGTAAGCTTGTCAGGGAAGGAGAGGAGATTTGTTGTTAATTTTTTTTTTTAATCCATGAAAGACACAGAGATAGAGAGAGAGAGAGAGAGAGAGAGAGAGAAGAAGCAGGCTCCATGCAGGGAGCCTGACGTGGGACTCAATCCCAGGTCTCCAGGATCACAACCTGGGCGGAAAGTGGCGCTAAACCGCTAAGCCACCCGGGCTGCCCCATTGTTAATTTTTTAAAAGATTTTATTTATTTGAGAGTGAGAGAAAGAGATGGCACAAGCAGGGAGGAGGAGCAGAGAGAGAGAGAGGGAGAAGCAGGCTCCCTGCTGAGCAGAGAGCCCGATGGGGGGGGGGGGGCTGTTATTAATACTAACTAACTGACCTTTTCATTTCTGGATTCCTTTGGAGAGGACTCATGCAATCAGAATGACGTGGTCCCTGGCACCAAGCCAAGAGAGAAATAAGTGTCTAAATTACCCGGATAATTACTTTGTTTTGATTATCTGGGCATTGTTTAACTTTTAAAACTTGAGGGAGCTGCCTTGGCCTAAGGTATCTTCCATCTCAAAACAATTGTAACTCCCTTGTCCAAAACTCTCCTTCCCCTTACACCCCTCAGCCTGTCCATTCCCAAGTGGAAGATATGGCCTGGTTTCTCTTTCATAAGGTAATATCCTCAGACAGAGAATCAGCTGAAAATCTAACTGGTGGAATATGCTTCAAGTGGTCACAATGCTGAAAATAACCCAAACCTTTTGTTCTCATTGATTCCAGATTTACGGACCCCTAGTTAACAGCAGGTTCCTTGCTAGGAGCCACCGTCGGAAGCCAGAGAAGAGTCCTGCAGCTTTCCAATGCTACCTACCACCTTTTGCGGAGTGAATCTGTTTCATTCCTTCAGAGGAAAACCACACAGGGCATACAGCACAGTGTACAGTACTCAGCCTCTGGAGCCAAGTGGATTGGATTAGAATCCAGGTTTCCCCACATAGGCAAGTTACTCTATTTTCCCAAGGCTCATCTATAAAATGGGAATATACACCATGGAAGGTTGTTACATGAGATAATGTATGTAAAGTGTCTATAAAACATAGTATCAAATTTAAACCATGTTTTAGGTTTTCTCAACACTTTCTTTTTAAAATACAAAAAATAGTATGTATATCGTCCCCATTTACACACACACACACATACAACCTATCTCCAACACTAGCATGGTAAAGACTCTGTCTTCAACTTGTTTCCGAGAAATAAGCAGGTGTTCTCAGGGAAAGAGGGCATCAATGCTTAGCAGTCAGGACCGCAACAGGCCGGAGAGAACAGCAAGGACGAGGATGGCCAAGTCAGAGGTGCAGCCAAGGAGGAACTGCCACAGGCAAGAGAGCAAGATGTGCCTAAGGACAGTACTGCCAATAGGAACTGGTGACCACCAGACAACTGCTCTGGAGACAGGCTAGGTAGCATGCCTGGAGGGACAGCTGACCTCAGGAACTGATCCCATGGGCTTTGCAAAGACCCTCTCAGTTTTCTTTTTTTCTTTTTTCTTTTTTTTTTTTTTTAAGATTTTATTTATTTATTCATGATAGTCACACAGAGAGAGACAGAGAGGCAGAGACACAGGCAGAGGGAGAAGCAGGCTCCATGCAGGGAGCCCGATGTGGGATTCGATCCCGGGTCTCCAGGATCGTGCCCTGGGCCAAAGGCAGGCGCCAAACCGCTGCGCCACCCAGGGATCCCACCCTCTCAGTTTTCTCAGTCCAGTCTCTGCCCCTAATCCCCTGTGTGACCTTTGGGACACATACTTTAATTATCACGAAAACCCCTATGTGGCAAGGAAGGAGATCAGGCTAGGAAGTAAGTGATGAGGACTGTAGTCCCAATTATGACATCAAAGTATTACAGAACTTCAGCCAAGTCCCTCAACTTCCCAGATGGGCCTAGGGCTGATGAAGAGAAAGAACCATCAGTTTAAAAAATAAATAAATAAAAAATTCTAGAAGCCCTGAAGCATAAGAGGCCAAGGAGAAAGACAGAAATACTCTAGTCTTAACACTGGAAACCTTTAAGCCAAGAGTTTCAAGATAATTTAATACAAGTTCATTCATTTTTATATTTAAGTTCATTATGTCCTGGTAAAAATTCTGAAAGGCCACAGCAAAAAAGCTTAAGATGGCCACTTCCATAAAGAATGTCTGTCTTCAGGTCCATATTTGCTTTCCAATCTGAACAGAAATGCCTGTCCCAGCACCTTCTGGGAAAATCAACCTTTGATTCAAAGAGATGTTGTTCAATAATTATGACAGCCACAGCCATATAATAAGCTCACCACCCACCAGTAAGTCTAAGGAGGAAAGACGGGCAGCTAGAAAGACAGAGCATTCCTCTCACCAGGAAGCAAATGTAGCTCCACGCAAGAGATGGGTGACTTGGTGCCACTGGGGGAAAGATAATTTAAGCCACTGTGTTCACAATTAAGAAGCACCCCCATTCACTCATGGAAGCCTTTAAGTGTTACTGGTGCCTGGAACCAGACGTAATCCTCCCAGGCTGTGGTTGGGATAGAGGATCTGCCACAGGACAGGGTCACAGTCAGTTTGTGGCCCCGGTTGGGCACTCGGTAGTTGAGCTTAGGTCGAAACCAATCTTCTCCACAGTCACGGTGCCCCTGTGCCATGACAATGGTGCCCATGAGTGGAGGAGCCTGCAGCTCACTGAAGGCATCAGCCATGAAAATGGCTCGGAAGAGACGGCGCAAACAAGCTGCCGTGCTCAGGCTCTGATCCATGCTGTTGGGGGCCAAGCGAGACAAATCAAGCTCATAGAACTCCTTGGGACTTAAGGCACTGCCGCCAAGGAGGATAAGCACGCGGGGTACTAATGTCCGTGCAAAGAGACCCTCTAGGTGGCTGAGGACACTCTCCAGTTCCGCCAGGGCTTGTTGGCATTTCCTGCTGCTCATCTCAGCAGCAGCCCGAGCTTTCTTCTTCATTGCATCCTCTGCCTGTGAGGACAAAGAATGGTGAGAGGGGAGGACAAGAAGGAGGAAGCTAATGCCCTTTGAAGAACCCTGTTGGGATGTGGTAGGCTTCTGGGACTGGGTTTCCATGGCCATGACACTGGGTTTTATCAGAGAGTAATATATCAAAAAGGAAAATGCATTCTTTATATAAAATCATACTTTTCCCATGCTCAGAACAGCAAAAACAGTATCTGAAGCAGGAAAGCACCCAGAAATTAGCAACTAAAATAGTCAAGGAGATTTGGTGGCACACCAGGTGGCAAATTTTGCGGTACCATGAGTGACAACAGGAGATGAGGATAATCTGGCTTAATAAAGGGGATTCTGGTGTTGGTCTTCCAGTTATCTGGAAAATTGAACACATGCTTATTTGTGGTCCCATCTGAAATACCACTGAATGAGAAAAAAAAAAGGGAGGAAGGAAGGGGAGAAGGAAAGGAAACTCCCAAGGCGAAAAAGAACTGGGAAACAAAAAACAAACACAAATTTTTGGGAAATAGAAGGCAGGTGGGAGAATTCAAGGGCGCTGAATACCAACTGCTAACAGAGGGAACCCCCCATGAAAGCACACCAATTTACACTGCAGACCTCCAGAAGGGCTCAGGAATTGGCAATTTAGATACCACAGAAGAATTAAGAGAGGAACTGAGTGAAAACCTGTGTGAGGACCCTTAGATCGATCATCTGCCAATTTCCTCCACCCAGTCTCCTCCAGAGAGAAGATTTTCCATATTGATGTTTTGGGAGTCCTCCAAAGAGACCACTAGGTTCCTACCCAATATCCTTAGAGTAAAGTCTATCAGTTCATAAGGTCCAGCTTATGCAGAGCTTTGATTTATTTTTAAATATTCACCAGACACAGAATAAAAGCCTCTAACATGAAAGTGAGAGACCAAAACAAATAGGAAAAGGAATCGGGGGGAAAAAACAGAAACTTAAAAGAACAGAGTAGGGACGTCTGGGTGGCTCAGTGGTTGAGTGTCTGCCTTGGGCTCAGGGTGTGAGATCCTGGAGACCCAGGATCGAGTCCCACATCAGGCTTCCTGCATGAAGCCTGCTTCTACCTCTACCTGTGTCTCTGAGCCTCTCTCTGTCTCTCATGAATAAATAAATACAATCTTTAAAAAAATAAAAAGAAATAAAAGGAACAGAGTAAAACTTCAAAAATACAATAATAGGGATCCCTGGGTGGCGCAGTGGTTTGGCGCCTGCCTTTGGCCCAGGGCGCGATCCTGGAGACCCGAGATCGAATCCCACGTCGGGCTCTCGGTGCATGGAGCCTGCTTCTCCCTCTGCCTATGTCTCTGCATCTCTCTCTCTCTCTGTGTATGACTATCGTAAATAAAAAAAATAAAAAAAAAATACAATAATATCTTCAGATAAGATAATATAGACATGAAATAACAAGATGTTATAATAAAGAAACATAAACAAAACTAGAGATCTTAAGACTCTGATTGTCCCCAAAATTACAGAAGTGGAATGCCTGAGTGGCTCAGCAGATGAGTGTCTGCCTTCGGCTCAGGGCGTGAACCTGGAGACCCGGGATGGAGTCCCATGTCAGGCTCCCTGCATGGAGCCTGCTTCTTCCTCTGCCTGTGTCTCTGCCTCTCTGTGTGGGTCTCTCATGAATGGATAAACAAAAATCTTAATTAAAAAAAAAAAAAGTGTTAGAATATAAAGTTAAGGAAGTCCTCCAGTAAGTAAAACATAAAAACAAAGAGATGGGGGATCCCTGGGTGGCTCAGCGGTTTAATGCCTGCCTCCCGCCCAGGGTGTGATCCTGGAGACCTGGGATCGAGTCCCATGTCAGGCTCCCTACATGGAGCCTGCTTCTCCCTCTGCCTGTGTCTCTGCCTCTCTCTCTCTCTCTCTCTCTGTGTCTCTCATGAATAAATAAATAAATCTTAAAAAAAAAAAAGAGAGAGAGAGAGAGAGAGATGGACATTTGGGGAGAAAAGACAGTAAAGTTGAAGGGTCAAATCCACATGCAGCACAACAGCGGTTTTAGAAAAAGAAAATGAGAAAATGCTGGAGGGTTAGACTATCCAAGATTAGGGTGGGGCGAAACTAAAACACATTCCTTACAGCTGTTGAGGCTGACAGGTCCTGAAGATTTCTTAGAATCCCTTTTCACCTGCCTACCACGTAATAATCACAGTCTCCCCACCAGCTTTCTCCTAAAGCCTGTGCCTACCTGGGGAGAAGGTTTTCGGTAGAAGTGCTTAAGCTGTTCATAGGGCAGAGGCAGTTGTTGGCGCTGGTACATGATATGCTTTAGAAGTTCACAAGTAAAACGACAGCAGCCTTCTTGGCTCACAGGCCCGGGAAACACCACCGGCACCATGCAGTTTCTGGGGTAAAAGGGCTCCGAAGGGTTGGGAGGTTCTTGAGTAGAGGTAGTCTCGAGTAGTTCTATCTGGGGAGCGTGGGTCTCCTCTGACTTCTCATACCATTCCAAATCTAGTAGGGGCGCAGAGGGAAAAAAAGAGACAATGAAAACTTAAAAGCCAAAAAGTCAGTCTTCTTCCATGGTCCTGTGGAGGGACAGCCCAACACATTCCCTCCGCAAAATCCGTGTGGGTGGTGGCGGGGAGATTCCCGACCGTGTCGCCTAAGGTGATTTAAGGGACAGCGGGTTGGGGGTTGTAGAGGGAGAATTTCGGACGCCGCGATTAGGGCTCCGCTCAGAAAGCGGAGGCCTTGACCTGGGGAAACTAGTTTACAGTCGCTGTAATCCAGCGGGGCGCAGAACGCCGCGGAGAGGGAGACAGAGTGAGCACGAACCAATGGGATCCAGGACCGAGGGGGCGATGGAGCGAGAGCCAGGAGGAACGCCGGCAAATGAGGGCAAGGAAGACGGGCCAGAGAAAAGGCCGTGGGCTAAAAGACTGGTTAGCAGCGGTAGGAAGGAAACAGGTCCCCAAGGCTCCCGGAGCTGCGGCCCCCAGGCCTTACCAGGTACTGCGGCCGGGCACAGCACTTCCGGCCCCGGAGCCGCCATCACGACCTCCTCCCTCTTCTCCGCGCAGTTTGAATAGGGGCCCCGCGGGGCATCATGGGAAGCTCTCGTCTCCACTTCCGGCGGGGCTGCGGCGAGGGGGCGGGGCGGCGCCGCAGCTGGTGGAAGCCGGGCCGCGTAGGGATCTGGTGCCTGTGGTGGCTGCGAGCGCTCCGGCAGGGGCACGCCGAGGCCTTCCCCCACAGGGAGCCCACGCTGTCTCAGCCGCTGAAGTCTGTCTCCCACAGGGCACCCGCTCTCGCACACCCGTTCCCCCTCCCGCGTTCGCTGTTCATTGTGCACCTACTTCGTGCCAGGCCCTGTCCTAGGTGCTGGAGATCCTGGCAAACAAGCAGGAGGCGGTTGCTGTCCTAAGAGTTTTGCTACCTAGAAGTACAATACCACGTGATGACTTATAGACAGTGGCGCGTGCACGGGCTGTGGATAGAAGAACCGGGCACCTAACCTAGATGGTGTGGAAGTGAGGGGTGGCCCCAGAGGAAATATGGCCAAGAAACTGCGACCTATAGGATGAGTAAAGGCAAAGAGGAAGGCCTAGGTATCCTGGAGACCTTGAGAGACAAGAGCATCCTCCATTCAAGGAATGAAAAGAGTTCAGGGGAGCCAGGGTGACTCAGTCGGTTCAATGAGGGGGCTCTTGATTTCAGCTCAGGTCACGATCTCAGGGTTGTGACATCGAGCCTGCCAGGGGCTCCACACGCAGTGCCAGTCTGCTTGAGAGCCTCTCTCCCTCTTCCTCTCTCCCATTTATTCTCTCTCTCTAAATAAGTAAATTAAATTAAAAGGGAAAGAAAAGAGTTCAGATTATAAAGAGTTAAGGCTGTAGCAGACAAACAGGAATCAGATCATGGCAGAGCTTTACAAGCCATTTTAAAAAGCTTGAACTTGGGCAGCCCGGGTGGCTCAGCGGTTTAGCACCGCCTTCAGCCCAGGGCGTGATCCTGGAGACCCAGGATTGAGTCCCGCGTTGGGCTCCCTGTATGGAGCCTGCTTCTCCCTCTGCCTGTGTCTCTGCCTCTCTCTCTCTCTCTCTCTCATGAATAAATAAATAAAATCTTTTTTTAAAAAGTTTGAACTTGATCCTGTAGGGGAATGAGGAAGCTTTGAAAGCTTTAAGTAGGGAAGTGACATGATTAAATTTAATCTCCACAGTGGCCACAGTGTACAGATTACGTTACATTACAAGAAGGATGAGAGAGGAGGCAGTGATACCAATTAGAGCTAGTGACTACAGTTACCTAAGTGCATTGGTGAAAGAGGCCTAAATTGTGGTAGTCACAGCAGGGTGGAGAGTAATGGGTGAACCCTAGAGATATTTAGGAGGTCCAATAAGCATGACTTGGTGGATGATCCCAGGAAGAGGAAAAGGGATGAAGACAAACAGGTTTTATAAGTTTAGCAGCTGTTGTTCAAAAATGGGCCAGCTGTGCCATTCAATGAAGGAGAGAACACTGAATTCATCTTTTCTCCATACCCACACACCAATAAACCGGGTCTTCCTCTAGTTTTTATTTTTTTTTATTTTTTTTTTTTTAGTCTTTTTTTTCAATTTTCACTTATTTATGATAGAGAGAGAGAGAGAGGCAGAGACATAGGCAGAGGGATAAGCAGGCTCCATGCACCGGGATGCCCGATGTGGGATTCGATCCCGGGTCTCCAGGATCGCGCCCTGGGCCAAAGGCAGGCGCCAAACCGCTGCGCCACCCAGGGATCCCCCTGTAGTTTTTAATAGGTTGAGTTTGCTGTTCCATTGGACAGTGAAGAGGTATTTAGGAACACCATTAGGAACAGAAATGTATTTGAGAGTCATCAGTTTAGGGGTGTATAAGATCACCCAAGGAGGGCATGTATAATGAGGATGAGCTAGAATCCTGAAGACACTAATCACTAATGTTTAGGGTATGAGTAGAAAAAGAAGAGCCTGTGGAGGATACTGAGGAGTACCCAGAGAGGTATAAAGAAGAATAGATAAATGTCAGGTCATGGAGGCCAAGAGAGGTGTGTCTCAGGAAGTACGAACAGAGACCAAACATACTGTAAAATTACAATGATTAAAATACTGTGGTATTGGTTCAGGAATAAACAAACAAGTAATAAAACAGGAGAGACTCCAGAAATAGGTCCATGTATACGTAGATCTTAGTATACGATGAGAGTAAAAAGCAAGTAACTTGAAACAGCTCCCTATCCATTTAAAAGAAAAAACATCAAAGTAGTTCCTACCTCACATCTTACATAAAGATAAATTCCAAATGGATTAAAGATCTAGGGGCGCCTGTGTGGCACAGTCAGTTAAGTGGCTGACTCTTGATTTTGGCTCAGGTCATGATCTCAGGGTCCTAGGATCAAGCCCCGAGTCTGGCTCCATGCTCAGCTCAGAGCCTGCTTCAGGATTCTCTCTCTCCTTCTGCCCCAACCCCCACTCTTGCTCATGCTGTCTCTCCCTCAAATCTTTATAAAAACTGGATTATAGATTTAAACATAAAAATAGGGGCTCCTGGGTGGCTCAGTGGTTGAGCATCTGCCTTCAGCTCATGGCATAATCCCGGGGTCCTGGGATGGAGTTCTGCATCAAGCTCCTGGCAGGGAACCTGCTTCTTCCTCTGCCTATGTCTCTGCCTCTCTCTGTGTCTCTTATGAATAAATAAATAAAATCTTTAAAAAATAAACCTCAAAACTCCTTGCAGAAAATACTGGGGAGTAATTCACAATCTTGGAGTGGGGTTACCCCTAGGCATGACACAAAACCAAGAAAGTATAAATGACAGGGTGCTAACTCTGAACTTAAAACTTATGTAAAGATACTATACACAAAGAATAAATGACTGATTATATACCAGGAAAAATTGTGTGTGTGTGTGTGTGTAATCCCATATACAACCACCTCATAAGCACTTCATAAGCAACACCTCCAGGAAACCAAACATATATGCCACCTTCCATCTCCCAGGACCCTGATCTCCTCCTTCTGCCAGGCTTTACTCCTGTCTTTGGTAAGCTAGGTTGTTCAAAACTGGGATACAGGAATAGGTTATCCCCTCTCATCTCTCTCTCTCTCTCTCTCTTTTTTTTTTAAGATTTTATTTATTTATTCATGAAAGACACAGAGGAGAGAGAGAGGCAGAGACACAGACAGAGGGAGAAGCAGGTTCTATGCAGGGAGCCTGATGTGGTACTCGATTCCGGGACTTCAGGATCATGCCCTGGGCTGAAGGCAGGTGCTAAACCGCTGAGCCACCCAGGAATCCCCCCCGCCCCCATGTCTTAAGGGAAGTTCTCCATTTAGAAGGCAAGGGGATTGGGATGGGGACAAAATGAAATTGTGTGTGTTGGGTGATTGAAAGACCCAAGAAGATGAGAGGATGAGTGTTATCAGGTGAATGCAGCAGGCCCTGGTTATCAAGAGAACGCAGAACTGGCAGTGGTGAGAATGTTAGGGGAATAGTCTTGAATCTCCCAACCCCCAACCTTCTTGAGATCTCTTACTGAGTTCTTCAGTCTCAATCTCTAAGTAGCAGTTTTCCTGGCATCCTGGTGCCCCTGGCTGGAGTTGACCTCTGCAGCACAATCTTCCTTTAGCTGAATAGGGTTGAGAAGAGTGAAGTCATGCGTGCTTTCAACCACTGAAGACCACAAAATTAGCTGGATCTGCCAGTCCCTTTGGCAGACTTTGGTCCTTCTGCTCCCACAGCTTTGGGGAGTTATGCCATGTGGACAGCAACTAAATGATCAATAACCCACCTCCTTCCTTGTGGTCTTGAGGGGAAGCCATGGACTCTACCAGGTCTGAACCTCTGAAAGGATTACCAGAGGTAAGCCACTGTTGCTGCTTCTAATCTTCCAAAGAAAACTGAGATCGGGAGGAAAGGGCTCTTTTATTTCTTGGCTGTGTGAAAGCATCCTGATGTTTGTGAAAGAGGGGAAGTGGACATAGGTTGAGTGGTGAATCATGAGACAGCCATGGGACTAGGAATTGAACCTTGGCGTCCTGACTCCCAGCCCAGTAACACTAACTGCTTCTCCACTCTGCCTTTCTAGTGTCTTGTGCACTGGTTTCTGTCGCTGAGTGTGTTTACCCTTTGCCGACTGCAAGAGCCCTAAAGAGCAAGAGAGATGGCAAGAAAGTCAAAAGTCAGTAATCCCCTGGGCCCTTGGCCAAGTTTCTTTTGCCGGCCACGTCCCCCAGCCACTGCCCTAGCCAGTGGCTGACGTAACCCGAGCCCCAGCACCGCCCCGAGTAGAGGCCAGGCCCCTCCTACGAGCCTGGCTATTTTAAAACTAAACTTGCTGTGCGCGGATTGGTTCTGCTTCAAAACAAAGGGGAGGGGTAATACTCGTTGCCGGGATCCTTGTAGCCTTCGGGCTGCAAGGCTGGTTTATGGGTTTGGGCCTCGTGTCCGTGGCACCGCAGTGTCTCGGGTTGCTAAAACCAGCCCCTGGAGGGTGCCAGCCTGGTAATAAAGTAGTGACTACTGGGTAAAGGTGGCATAATCATCACAACAATAACAGCCGTAATTAGGCTAACCACCATCTGCCTCCGCCCTGGCATTCGGCCTGACTCACCCAGACGGCACGCCAGCTGTCGGGGAAGAAACTGAGGCAGGGGCGGAGCCAGTCGGCTGGAGGGACGTGTCGCCGTGAATTTTGCAGCTCTCCAGGTCCAAAACCTGTTGTCTGCGATCTCGCTAAGGGGCCTAACCAAAGAGCGCCACAAAGCTTCATTCTGATGTAACCCCTCCGCCTCGGGTGACTGCCCCACCCCCAGACGCGGGGCTTCAAACTTCCCCCCCAAGGAAGCGCTAGGAAAACACCCGGTCAGAGCGCGGAGATGGAAAATCAGACTACAGCTCCCCTAGACCTTTGCGCGCATAAGCGCACTCCTCGCCGACGCCCCGAAGCCACGCCGCGGCCCCTTGAGCTGCAATGCCTCCTGGGAATTGTAGGGCAGCTGGCAGTTCATTTAGGGGAGGTCTTAGGCTTGAGGACTCTCTCTCCCATGGTGCCCTGCGGCTGTTTCTGACGCGACCCGGGGCAAAAGCAGGGTGGGGGCGTGGCCCGCGCAGGGCCCCACCCCGCTCTCCTCTGGCTGGCCGGACGCGGCGGTGGCAGTAGGGGCGGCGGCAGCGGCGGCGGCGGCGGCGGCGGCGGCGGCGGCGGGGGGAGGGGCCGGGCGGGGGGCTGGCGGCAGCGGCGGATGGACTCGCGGGTATCGGAGCTGTTCGGCGGCTGCTGCCGGCCCGGAGGGGGCCCGGCCGTGGGCGGAACCCTTAAGGCAAGGGGGGCCGGCGGCAGCAGCGGCTGCGGGGGCCCAAAGGGGAAAAAGAAGAACGGAAGGAACAGAGGGGGCAAAGCCAACAACCCTCCGTACCTGCCCCCCGAGGTGAGCCCCGTGAGAAGTGGCGGGTGAGAGGAAATCACTCGTTCCGGTCCCGGGACTCCAGGGAGGCGGGACGGAGGGAATTGATACCCCCTTCCGGTGTCAGAACCCTGGGGGGAGAGGAGAACCCTTCCTTCCGGTCCCAGGACCCCAAGGAGGACCTGCCCTCCGGTGTCAGGACCCCAGGGAGGAAGAGTGGGGAGGGAGGAGCCCCCCATTCTGATCCAGTGACTCGAGGAGGAGAAATGGGGAAAAGGCATCCCACTTTCATCGCCTTAGGAAGAGCAAAGTAGAATGCCCTGGCTTCATCCTTCTGCTGCAACAGAAGGGAGACTACATCCTGGGATGAAGAGGCAGAGTTTTCTAAACTTGTTCGGCAGGGGAGGAGGGGAGTACTAGGGAAAGGAGCAATATGTTCCGTCTCTATCCCTGAGTACACATATACACACACATATAAAAACAGACAACAGTCCTCCTGCCCTTTGTCCTATGAGGAAGTGGAGATGGCTTCTGCACACCTGCTCCATCTCTAAGGCAGAGAATAACTGCTATTTTGTCCCTCTTAGGAAAGGCGGACAGAGGGGAAAAGCCTAAGCTAGTAGTTTTCAAACTTTAGCATGTATCAAGATCACCTGGATTGCTGCCTGACCCCTGGAGTTGCTGATTCAGTAGGTCAGAAGTGGCCCTGATACTTTGCATTTCTTACAAGTTCCCAGGCGGTGTTAATGCTGTTGGTCCTGGGATCACACTTTGAGAACCATTGGCCTAGACTATCATCCTTATACCACTTTTCTGAAGCCACCCATCCAAATTCGTCATATTTAGAAAACAATAAAAAAGGAAGGTCTCTGCTAATGGGAAAAGATCTACCTTATACCTGTTAGAGGCTGGGAGTTAGAGGGCCTTGAAGAGATGGAATGATGACAGGAAGAACAAAAGAAAAAGAAACTGTCAAGGAGAAGTGCCAAAATGCAGGCAGGCAGGACAAGCAAATCTCTTACCCTGTTGCACCCTAGAGGGGAAGGCTCATGCAACAGGTTGTTTCTCTGGTGGGTCAGCTGATAGAGGGAAGATGTAAAGGTGGTTGTGTGGATAGATTCAGGATTTTACCTCGTCTGAGGCATGTGAATCTGGTTTGTGGAGTCTGCCCCCTTTAATGCATTTTCTGAGTTTCTTCATCTCAGCCCCAACTTTAGAACCCTGCCCCTCATTTTACCTGGGCTCATCTCTCAGCATGCTTATAATGACCAGTGCTGAGCTCACCCTTTGGCCTTGGTCCAGAACCTCTTGCAGCTTCTTGCTCTTGGTGACATCAGCTGAGAGGGTGGGCAGGAAGGAAATGGTGTCTCCCACACCAGTGGCAAAGAATGACCTCAGCAGCCTGAACACAGAGCAGATCTAGACTTCTAGGGACAACAGTTTGAGGCCCCAGGGAGAAGGAAGGGGTGATCTTGCATCTAGGAAGAGGATACCACCAGTGATCAAAGAAAGGATGGACTAGGGTTCCATTTTTGGCTTACACAAGTGACTCACTGTATTCTTAGAGGCCTTTCCTTCAGAGAGGTCCACTGGGACTGAGTAGAGGGGTTTTTCTGTCAATAACCTTTGGCAGGCATCTGTCTCAGGTGCCACTGAAGTTCCTGCTCTCTCGAGTTAGCTGCCTGGGCCCCAGCAGGAATCAGAAGGAAATAGAAGTTGGTCAGGACAGTGTGTCATAACTGCTCTCTGTCTTTTTTCAGGCTGAAGATGGAAACATCGAATATAAAGTGAGTCTTAGGCTGGGGAAGGGCCGGTTATCCTTATGGGTGTGGGGGGGGTGATTTTTCTGAGATCCTTCCAACGTCATGATCTATAGGAGTTTAGGGATATGATTCAGGGTAAAGGCTCTGTACCAAAAAAAAAAAAAAAAGAAAAGAAAAGGCTCTGTACCTCATTCTGTCAGAGAGAGGGGGACTCAGTGTTAGAGGAGGCCAGGGATGAGGGGGTTTGAGTGGGAAGGGGGAAGGTCCTAGTCCCTGTAGCAGGACAGGTGGGGGGCATGAGGGTTTAGGAGGAGCAGCTCTGACTTCATTTTCTTATGACACCTCACCTGTCTTAAGCTGAAGCTGGTGAATCCATCCCAGTACCGCTTTGAGCACCTGGTGACACAGATGAAGTGGCGGCTCCAGGAGGGCCGCGGTGAGGCCGTCTACCAGATTGGGGTAGAGGACAATGGGCTGCTGGTGGGGCTGGCTGAGGAGGAGATGCGGGCGTCCCTCAAGACTCTGCACCGGATGGCAGAGAAGTACGCTTCCCATTCCCCCTAGGTTCTCTTCATCTGTCTCTGGAGAAGACCTGTGAATACCCAGTCACCTCGGGCCTGAGGGGCCTAGGAGAGACTTTCCTGCTGCCTCCTCTTGACAAAGGGCTGAAGGGGGGAGGGTTAGTGTTCTGGGCTCCTCCATGTTGGACTGAGGCTTTTTCGCTCCTTGATTTAAGATTCGTTTAAAAGGATGTGAGATAGATTGGAGGGTGTAGGAAGTGAAGTACAATGCTGAGAGGTGTGGTCCAGAGCCAGGTTGGAAGGTAGAGGGCAGAAGAGTACAGGTGAGATGTGGCAGCTGTGGCCTTGCTGTGACAGGGTTGGGGCAGATATCACTGTTCTCCGAGAGCGAGAAGTGGATTATGATAGCGACATGCCCCGGAAGATTACCGAAGTGCTGGTACGAAAGGTCCCTGACAACCAACAGGTAAGCACACGCCCTTCCCTACCTCTCACACCCTTGCTCCCGAGGAGGGCCCCGTGGTGGCACGTTGTTCACTGGCTGGCCCGGGAACATGGGGGCGTCCAAGTCCTTTGGTCCCCAGGGAGTGTCACTGCCCTTAACCCAACCTTCGGTGGAGAAACAAGGGATTGGAGCCCTTACCTCTGGCAATTCATCCACAGTTCCTAGACCTCCGTGTGGCCGTCCTGGGCAATGTGGACTCAGGGAAGTCAACTCTGCTTGGAGTCCTGACCCAGGGAGAGCTGGACAATGGGCGGGGCCGGGCTCGGCTCAACCTTTTCCGCCACCTGCATGAGATTCAGTCTGGCCGAACTTCCAGCATCAGCTTCGAGATCCTGGGCTTTAACAGCAAGGGAGAGGTGCATGCAATCAGCGGGACCCAGTGGGGCCAGACTCTGAGGATGGGATGGTAGTGGTAAAGAACAGAGCCCAAGGGCAGAGTGTGGAGACTTTTTGGAGTAGTGTAGAAGAAGACCCTGAGGGCAGTGAACAAGCTCTGTCTCCTTAGCAAACAAATGGGAAACAGCTGAATTAAAGCAGATATGGGGCTCAGGGTTAAGAGACAGGGTCTCCCAGTGACTGGTTTAGGTCCTTGCGACTCTTAAAAGGGTTGGGGAGGCTGGCAGGGGGCACTGAGAGCCCTGGGCTCTGGGCCAGGTGGTGAATTACAGTGACTCACGGACGGCAGAAGAGATCTGTGAAAGCAGCTCCAAGATGATCACCTTCATCGACCTGGCAGGCCACCACAAGTACCTACACACCACCATCTTTGGCCTCACATCATACTGCCCCGACTGTGCCCTGCTCCTCGTCAGTGCTAACACTGGGATTGGTACGAGGCATTGGGGCAGGGACAGGGCTGGAGGGGGGTGCTGACTCTCCTACCCTGGGCCTCCTCAAAACTGGGAGTCAGATGTGAACTCTCCTGTTCCCCCTGCCCCCTCCCACATTCTCACCCTTCTCTCCTGCTGCCTGCCTGTCTTCTCTGAGGCAGCTGGCACCACCAGGGAACACCTAGGGCTGGCCCTGGCTCTGAAAGTGCCATTCTTCATCGTGGTCAGCAAGGTGGACCTCTGTGCCAAGACTACTGTGGAGAGGACGGTGCGCCAGTTAGAGCGGGTCCTCAAGCAGCCTGGCTGCCACAAGGTCCCCATGCTGGTCACCTCCGAGGATGATGCTGTCACTGCGGCACAGCAGTTTGCCCAGTCACCCAAGTAAGCCTTTCTCACTCCAGAGCCCCAATCCACAGGGAAGGCTGCCATGTGGCGTCCCAGCCCAGGGCCAGACCAGTTGTGGTGCAGTTCTGTGGTTTTTCAGGTTGGGATTGTGGGAGGGAGTCTGTGCTAGCCAGCCTGGGGTCTTGCCGGTGCCTGGGACCCAGGAGACCAAGGGCTATGCCAGGCATTTGCTGTTTCCCTTGGCTCTGGGCTGGGCCTTGTGAGCCACATTCCTTGGCTGTCTCACAGAGAGAGAACTCAGAGCTCCTGAGGTTAGCAGATAGGAGAGAGGTGCCCCAGAAGCCCACCGTTACTTGCAGGGAGCTCTAGCCTCTGCTTCCTGTCCGAAGCTTCCTCATCTGTCCATTCCATGTCTCCCTGTCCAGTGTCACTCCTATCTTCACACTGTCCAGCGTGTCCGGAGAGAGTCTGGACCTGCTTAAAGTGTTTCTGAACATCTTGCCACCACTCACCAACAGCAAAGAGCAGGAGGAGCTCATGCAGCAGCTGACAGAGTTCCAGGTAATTGGGCCACATGTCCTTGCAGTGAGCGGGAGAACTGGGAGGGACTAATTCTGACCTAGTCCTGATGCTGTTTAGAGATTTTGGACTTGCCAGGTCTACTTAGCTGGCCGTTGATAGCATTTTTTTCGGCTTCAGGTGGATGAAATCTACACAGTACCAGAGGTGGGGACAGTTGTTGGAGGGACACTTTCCAGGTGAATTTCTTTGCTTGCCACCCACCCCATTCAGCCCTCACGTACCCACACACTTGATCACAGCCTTAGGGCGACCCCGGAGTTCTATTGAGCCCATCTAAATGTGGTGCTGGTTTCTGGATTGGGCTTTCACCACGACAAGAACTGGAAAAAGCTAGTCTCTTGTCTCACGAGGAAAGAAACAGTCTTGCTGCTGACTGGAAATCTCCAGGCTCCTGGAGGAGAAGTATGGGTCTTGAGCCCCAGTTGTATTCAACTGGCATCATTTCCATGTAGAGAAATGAGAGCTCCCTTAAGACTCTTTTCAAAGCAGAGGGTGTATCTAGGGGCAAAGCAGCAGGTACCTCTCTCACCATCACTACCGATCCTTCCAGGTATTAGCTGTCTAGTCTAAGTCTGAACCTTGAACCACGGCCTCCTCCACTACCCCTCTCTTCCCCCTCCTGTGGGAGTCAGCCATAGAAGGGAATGTCTTGGGTGACCCTCGCATAGAAGCCGGTGTGTGTTGGGAAGTGGCTAGACTGACACTGTGCCACCTGCCCTCTGGGCTGCAGTGGGATTTGCCGTGAGGGGGACCAGCTGGTGGTGGGCCCCACGGACGATGGCTGCTTCCTGGAGCTGAGAGTGTGCAGCATCCAGCGCAACCGCTCTGCCTGTCGTGTGCTGCGAGCTGGTCAGGCTGCTACGTTGGCCCTCGGAGACTTTGACCGTGCACTTCTGCGCAAGGTGAGGTGGGAGGGTGGATTGGAGAAGGGAACACAAAGAGAAGTGCCTGGGAACCTGGCCGCTTGATTGAGAAGCACCTAAGACACTTGAGAGGAACTCGAAGGAAACAGTCTCTAACCAAAGAAGTTCGTTACATAGACTATATGAAAAAAGCTTAGGATACACAGAATACTTAAATATGACTCATGGTCATGCAATCTGAATGTCCAGGAGCCTATAATACTAAGTATTAGAAGAAGGATTGGAGAACATGGGAGGGATAGGAAGGGTTATAAGTGGATATTTGAATATTGTCTTCTGAGGTCTTTGTGTTTGAAGTCTTAGAAGAAGAGGTTTAGGAGCTGGCAGGGGTGTGAGGGTGGTTGGGGAAGGAGAGACTAATGCAAGGTCTGCCCTTGATCTGGGGCCTCCCTAGGGCATGGTGATGGTGAGCCCCGAGATGAATCCCACCATCTGCTCAGTGTTCGAGGCAGAGATTGTCCTACTATTCCATGCCACCACGTTCCGGCGAGGCTTCCAGGTGACAGTACATGTGGGCAACGTACGTCAGACAGCAGTGGTGGAAAAGATCCACGCCAAGGTGAGAGGGACCCAGCCATGCTGTTTTTCCAGGGGAAAGTCAGAATTATTCTGCCTCCAGAAAGGAAAGAGGCCTGGCCCCAGACTCATAAAGAACTAACTCCTCCCAGACCCAACAAAGGGGACAAAGCCCCACTCTGGGGGGGTAGAGCCTGATAGGCCCCTGAGGGTGGAGAGCCAAGGCTGGTAGAGAACGGGATGGGAGGCACATTGTCCAGGACCAGTGACGGCATATCTGCTGCAGGACAAGCTGCGGACAGGGGAGAAGGCAGTGGTACGTTTCCGCTTCCTGAAACACCCAGAATACCTGAAGGTGGGCGCCAAGCTGCTGTTCCGGGAGGGTGTCACCAAGGGCATCGGCCATGTCACTGATGTGCAAGCCATTGCAGCAGGAGAGGCGCAGGCCAACATGGGCTTCTGAACTCCTCCAGGCAGGCACAGCTCCATTGCTGTCCCTACAATATATAAGGTGACTTCTGGCCATGCTGCCCCCTGTTGGCGGCTCTGTGTTAATAGGTGAGGGAGAGACCGGTGCTCTCTGCCCTGTGCTCCCTGCCACTTCTGGAGAGGTGCCAAGCTTGGTGTGGCCAGGGAGGGGCAGTCCTGAGGGAGAAGACAGGAGAATTCAGGGCAATGCTCAGCAGCTGTGTGTCCACCTGGTTGGCTCATCAACCCTGGCAACCCCGTGGCCCGTCTACTGGAGGGAGCTGACCACCGCCACCTTGGCCCCACTGTCCGGACTGGGCATGATTCGCCGGTGTGGTCCTTGCACTTCAGGAATTGTCACAACAACTAGGGGTGGTCCTCGAAAGCACTCCTTTTTCTATACCTCTTCTCAAGGCCATGTAAGTTGCCCATCTCTACTTGACTGTGGACAAAAGACATTTGCTCCTGGCCATCTGGTGGCCCAGGGTCTGAAGAAATGGCACAGGGACAGTGCTCCCACCTTGTGCTGAGACATGAGGTCTGTTCCTCAGCTTTGTTTCCTTTCCCTTCCTCACTTAAGGGCCATTTCCCATTTCTCTGCTCATAGGCCCCACAGGTGCTATTTGTTGTGCTGGCCCAGGCGTGGGGCTGCCAAGCTAAGGTTTGGCATACCGAAGGTCAGCTGCATGTCAATCTGTCTTGTCCCCTCCTCTGCAGTGATTTGTTGGTTTTAATGCTGGATCAGTGTTTTACTTTCCCAGACTAGTGACTGGGGACCTGACACACAGTTCCCCATCCTGCCACCCTTACCCACCCCCCTTTCTGCTCCCACTTAAGTCCTCCCTCTGTTGCAGGGAACCTGGAGGAAAGGGAAAGATGTTGCCATATTTCCTACTCTTTTAGGGCATGGACTCCCTCCTTTCCTTTTGTTAATGTCCTGGGTGCCCCGGACTCAGGGATTTGTTGGTTCAGGTTTCTCTGCATACACACACACACACACACACACACACCCATACATACATATATATACATATATATTTAAATACATATATATTGTACAGAATAAAAAATGTTTTATTGAACATACTGTGCTTATGCTTAAGATACGGGCTCAGCTTCCAGGGCTAGATTCCTCTTCAGGATGAGAAACAAGTGAAACCCTAACACTGCTGAGCCATGAATGGGGAAAGAACCCATCTGGTATCTCATTCACCATTTTTCCTTTCCTCTCCTTCCCATGCAGTCAGTGTTCCAGTACTGTGACCTGGGTATTCTGGCTAATTTGCATAGTTCTCCGAAGAGTAAAATAGAAAGTGAAACTGTTGCCTTTTCAGCTGAAGATAGGTAACCAACTGCTTGAGGAACTGGCCACTTGCTGTGGTCAGAGTGGTGAGGAGCCTGCTCCTGTGCTGTGTCAGAGATCTGGAGATTAGCATGCCAGCTACTTAATAGAATGGATCCTAGAGTCACGGTAATCTGGCCCTCACACTTTCCCTAGCAATGCAATAGAGCCTGAAGTGAAGTTTATATAGCCTAAACTGGCTTCTTGGAGCTGAAGGCCAAACCTTAGTCCTTTCTTCCTATTTCTGTGTTCAGAGTACCTGACCTGTTTTATGGGGCTGCATTTTGAGTACTGATCCTTGCAAAATAATTTTTTAAATATTTTATTCATGCAAAAGAATTTTTTAAAAAAATATTCATGACACAGAGAGAGATACAGAGACATAGGTAGAGGAAGAAGCAGGCCCCATGCAGGAAGCCCGATGCAGGACTCAATCCAGGGCCCCTGGGATCACAACCTGAGCTGAAGGCAGACGCTTAACCGCTGAGCCACACAGGCGTCCTTGCAAAACAAATTTAATGATAAATGTGGCCCGAGTCCCATGAGGCATTTTGTGGGAGAATTTTGCTGTTTTTTGTTTTTTTTTTAAAGAGTGTGTGAGCCTGCAAGCAGCAGTGGGGGAGGGGGGCAGACAGAAAGAGAGAGAGAGAATCGTCCAATTGGTGCCCATCCAATTGGTGCGTGACACAGGGCTCAATTTCAAGACCCCAAGATCATGACCTGAGCTGAAATCAAGAGTTGGATGCTCAACTGACTGAGCCCCCAGGTACCTCTGTCCCCACAATATTAAATTCTTTTTAAAGATTTTATTTATTTATTCATGAGAGGCACACAGAGAGAGAGAGAGGCAGAGACACAGGCAGAGGGAGAAGCAGGCTTCATCCAGGGAGCCCGACCTGGGACTCGATCCCCAGTCTCCAGGATCATACCCCGGGCCGTAGGCGGCGCCAAACCGCTGCACCACAGGGGCTGCCCCCCATAGTATTAAATTAATAGCTTTCCTAACTATTCAAGCTCTGCTGCTTTTAAAAATATCAGTGGCTTAACTTGCTACTGTAAGAAGCCAACTTCCTCCTGTGTTGGGGACTAAGCCATTTACTTCCTATGTGCAACTGTTGATAAACAGCTGAGAAAAGGTTGTATTCAACAAAAAGGTGCTATGGTTTTCACCCAACACTGACCTTTACATGTCTGTGTGCTGTCCCTTCCACGGGCTTATTCCCAGTACGTGGGGCACGGTTGGCATTTCCAAGAAAACAGGTGTGCTGCTGTTATTGTTACTAGTTACCCACTATCCCCACCTGTCTTGGCCTCTATACCGACAAAACCAAAGTTTCTACCACTTTGCTTTTCTGTATGACTCTTTCCAACCAACCAACATGTTCAACATTTGTTCCACTTAATCCGTATAGGACCCGAGAGTATTGCTTCATTTTAGGCCTTTTTTTTTTTTTTTTTTTAATTTTTCACTAGATTAAGAAAGGAGACTTTAGAAAATGATCAGCACTTAATGAGACATCTTCAGGAACCAGTGAACTATACCTTATTATATTAAAGGAACATTTAAGATAAAAAGATGTTTAAGGCAGCCCCCCCCCACCAGTAGCATGTACAATTTTACTGTTCCAGTTCTAGTAATCTAAAATTACTACATATGTTTCATCCAGTGAGTATCAAGTACCTACTATGTGCAAGGCACTGTGAAGAATTCTTGACTTCAAGAAACTACAGATATGGTAGGGAAAGGGCCATGTACACACTATTCAACTGCCACAAGAGGAAAATATTTTTGAAGAAATAATTTTCTGGTCCACTCAGTATTTTTCAAATGCTACTCCCTTCTTCAAACTAAATATAGACCTGCAATTTATAAATACGTTTGAAAAGCAGTTGGTTTGTGTGTTATATATGAGATGGAGGGATATATACCCCATACTTCCGACCCACTTCCCCCAACACCACCTAGTTCAGTTCATTTGCAATTGGGTTCTGTGTAACGCAAGGTTTCCCATATCAAAAAAGCTGACTTTCCACATATAAGAACAAAGAACAAAGATTAAAAATACAGTACTATATATGTGGACAAGTGCAGAAAGCTACAATAAACCCTATTCTACTTCAGGATTTAAAGAAATGTCATTGCCCTCTGCAAACCCACAACTGGCCATGGCATCTTCTAGGCATCTTCTAGATTGGTATTACTCAAACACCCTGGAGAATCTTGTTAATATACAGATTCTGATTCCATAGGGGTGAGGCTGAGTTTCTAACAAGGGTGAGTGTCATCAAGGGATGACACTGATGCTGTTTCTCAAAATCACACTCAGCCTAGCAAGATTCTAGAGATGATCTAGTTCTGATTGTGACTTACCCAGTCTAAACAGAGTTTCTGAACTGGCCCATTAACAATCTTATTCTACATTAGATCAAATGCAGGAGGTAGAAGGGCCAGTGGCTAGAATTGTGGCCATAAATAGGGTTTAGTTGTATGAAATTCAGTATGTATGTATGTATTCATGAGAGACACAGAGAGGGAGGCAGAGACATAGGCAGAGGGAGGAGAAGTAGGCTCCATGCAAGGAGCCTGATGTGGGACTCAGTCCCAGGCCTCCGGGATCACACCCTGAGCAAAAGGCAGACGCTCAACCACTGAGCCACCCAGGCGTCCCAAATTCAGTATTTATTGAGCAGCTTCTGTGAACAGAGGCCTGCCCTAAGCATGTTATCACTTGAGGGTTTCAGGTCTTCACCTGATCTCAAACATCACATTTTGGTCAAAGCATTATCTGAACTGCCCCTGTCACAGAGCTTGGGGAAAAGGTTTTTTTAAATTGTTTTTTTCTCATCCAGTTCCTTTTTCTGCCATCTTTAAGCTCTGTACTTTAAATACATTGTCCTTAATCTCCCATAATCTGTAACGCATATCAGTTTTACAGATGAGGAAAAGTGTGGAAAGTGCCTCTCCTAGGCTTGAAGGCCCACATATTTGTACTCTGACACTGCCTCCCTAAACTCTAATGATTAAAAACTCAAAGCATTTGTATCTCTGCAATGATAAATTAGTTTTTACATCTCTATCAGCAATGGAATTAGAATCCATGCATGTGAAGAGATGGGAGTTTTAACTCAGCACCTAACTGGATTATTTATCTTACTAAAAATTTCATAAAGTTATAGATTTCCTTGAGAAGTGAACATATTTCCATCTCCTTGTTTCCAGGTAAAATATTAAAACCCTGCAGTAAGCCTGAGGCCACCACTAGTGTGTTAATGGTTTAAAAAATGATTCCAATGTCTGCATGCCCTCAGGCCTAGTTCGCTTACTATTGGAAGCTGAAGGGCTTTTGGGATTTCTTTTGCTTTGAGAACTGGCAGGAACAACCTGCATAGTTGAGGAGTGGGGCTGCAAAAAGGATTTCTGTAACTCCAATGCAAAATGATAGTCCGTATGTTCTGGCATCTCCCATACAGGTACCAGAGAGCCACACTTCTCACAGGGCACTTGGTCCTCAGCTGCCATAGGACTTGGAGTTGTAGTTGACTTCTGAGCCACCTCCAGAGCAGAACTGGAAGAAGCAAGCCTGCTTGGGCTGTTCTGGGTCAAATCCAGCTCTGTAGGAGTTGTTTTAGAGGTTCCTAGCTTTGGTACTGCTTGACAGACCAAATTTTGGTCTGTGTAATTTGGATACTCTGTTGGAAAACCGTTTGTTAACTCTTCAGGACTAGACTGTGGATTTTGTGGAGGGAAGAAAATCGAAGGATTATTAAGCTGTTTCTGCTTTAGAAGTAGACTCTTCTGCTTAAAGAAGGGCTCAATTCCTGTAGTACGACTGGTTTGGAAAGGTAAGGAGGGCTTGGATGGTGAATTGCTCATGGGCACCTGGGCAGTGGCAGTAAGAGATGACAGTGAAGCTTCTTTGACTTTCTGCTTTTTTGCAGCTTTTTGGAAGAATGATTCCAGAGAAGTAGTTGCTTTCTTAGTGGCTGTCATTGCTAGGTCACATCCCTGGGTCTTAGCTTCTGAACTGGAAACTGGCACCTTTGTCACAGAACTTGGGTCACTGCTCAAGAAGGTGGTGATGTCTGTGCAAGATGAAGGGGCAGGAGCGGAGAATTTGGTAGCACAAAGGAAAAGCATTGTGAGGGGAGGGGACCTGTATAGAAAGTAAAGGAACAAGATTAGCACCTGGTCACAGATGCAGTTTGTAAATGACTGTGATTATGGTTCTGCCACAAGAAGAAACTATTATTGCAGTGTTCTTAAATTTTAGGGTATGAGATTAATACAGATTCAATAGAGCTGGGATAGGCAGAGAATATGCCTTCCTAGGCATATTCAAGTCAAGTCAAGAGAATAAGTTCCTAGGTGATGCTGATGTTGCTGGCTTAGGACCCATCTTGAGAATTGCTGACTTGGTAAACACTTAACCAGATCAGACATATATAAATTGGATCCCCTTACACCTAGGTATTCATAAGATATATCAGAAGATACATCAGAGTAGCTGTAATTCAGGGTTGAGGGAAGGAATTTTATTCAGGGCAACAAAAAAGCTTTAGAATATTTAGACTGGGAAGTCTCTTGGAAAAAAATCCTATTACCCATTCTGTTTTGTTGTTGTTGTTGTTGTTGTTTTTTGTTTTAAGATTTTTATGCATGAGAGACACACAGAGAGAGGCAGAAACACAGGCAGAGGGAGAAGCAGGCTCCCTGCCAGGAGCTCGATGCTGGACTTGATCCCAGGACCCCATCATGCCCTGAGCCAAAGGCAGATGCTCAACTGCTGAGCCACCCAGGCATCCCACTCATTCTATTTTTAAAGAGTGTACTGCTTGGGCAGCCCAGGTAGCTCAGCGATTTAGTGCCGCCTTTGGCCCAGGGTGTAATCCTGGAGACCCGGGATCGAGTTCCACGTCTGTCTCCCTGCATGGAGCCTGCTTCTCCCTCTGCCTGTGTCTCTGTCTCTCTCTGTGTCTCTCATGAATGAATAAATAAAATCTTAAAAAAAAAAAAAACAAAAAAAGAGTGTACTGCTTAACCCTCATTCGGACAGACTTTTCAACTTGAGTTTCTAGAGAATGAAATTCTACAACTGGAATTACCTATCCTAGTCTCAGAAATATGTCAGGAAATTCCTGTCATAGGGATCCCTGGGTGGCGCAGTGGTTTAGTGCCTGCCTTTGGCTCAGGGCGCGATCCCGGAGACCCAGGATTGAATCCCACGTCGGGCTCCCGGTGCATGGAGCCTGCTTCTCCCTCTGCCTGTGTCTCTGCCTCCCTCTCTCTCTCTCTCTCTCTCTCTCTATCATAAAAAAAAAAAAAAAATTCCTGTCATAGAGTTAACTCATTATGTCTAATTACTCAAACAATTTTCACATTAGTTGAATTTCAGAAGATACAATATTTTTTTTTAAGATTTTATTTATTTATTCATGAGAGACACAGAGAGAGGCAGAGACACAGGCAGAGGGAGAAACAGGCTGCATGCAGGGAGCTGGACGTGGGACTCAATCCTGGGTCTCCAGGATCACACCCTGGACTGAAGGTGGCGCTAAACCGCTGAGCCACCGGGGCTGCCCTACAACATGGTTTTATATACAGATTAGCCCCTCAATGAGGTGAAGAGTAAATGCTGTTTTAAAATTGTTATGGGGCAGCCCCAGTGGCTCAGTGGTTTACCGCCGCCTTCAGCCCGGGGGGGTTTGATCCTGGAGACCCAGGATCTAGTCCACATCCGGCTCCCTGCATGGAGCCTGCTCCTCCCTCTGCCTGTGTCTCTGCCTCTCTCTGTATGTGTCTCTCATGAATAAATAAAATCTTAAAAAAATAAAATAAGATAAAATTGTTATGACAGTTATCTCACTATCCTCTGGTTTCATACTTTTGTAAAGTCTTATAATCAGATCATTTTGATGTTTCCATGTCAGTAAGTTTCCCAGTAAGTATTTGTTAGAGTCTGTCAATTTTTAAGGTTTCATATGAACATAGAATCCTATTTATCATTTAGTTCAGTGAAACTGTTCAATATTTGAAAATAAACACCTATACCAGGAAGTAAAAGTCAAATAAATTATTCCACACAAAGAACAAGGATTCCAGCTTTAGAGACCCTATCATATTGTAGGTCTGCACATGCAGTAGTAATAAACACATATTTAGATAAGCAATAGGTGTTCAGTGAAATTTTGTTTATTTGTAGTTGACATAACTAATGTCACATTAGTTTCAGGTTAAACTTTTATTTATAATCTTCAGCATAGATCTATAAACAACCAATTTATGTTTCTCACATAATTTATTTCCATTGTGAATTAGGAATTCTTTTTTCAATGTAACAGGCTATGTTAAATAGAGGATTCCAATACTGAAAATCATTAATATCTGAACAATAAACACACTCCAATCATATATTTGGTTATTTTTCATTACCAAATAAAATGAAATTTAATATGACATTTAGTATTATAGCAGTGGACCTTGTAATTGAGTTGGGAATGTTAGAATGAAGATTATCCATGAATCTAAATCTAGGTCATTTTCATTATCCAGAAAGATGGTTTTAAGATAGAACAATTAAGTGTTGAATTCCTTTTTTTTTTTTTTAAGTGTTGAGTTCCTAAGTGTATCCTTGAAACTTGAGTTCCATACTCACACAGGCAATTGGTTGTTCCCTCTGCTTGCAGCAAAGACAGGGATGATTGTGGTGTACACTGCCTCTGAAACACACCCCTGAGAACCGGAATGCACCCAATGTAGGCAAAGCAGCTGTAACTGAGCTGCCTTGTTTCTGGGGTTTCTGTTGTGTTCTCCCATTCCTCTCTGATAGGTCCTACTGGCCAAAGTCACCAAGAACCTACCCCAGCTGGAGAACTATATACCCATGACTTAGAGCAAATCAGGGCACAGGTGTCTTCTGCAAAGACAAGATAAAATTAAACTCACCAGTCAGTTTTGATTCCTGAAGTGTTACAGTTCTTGATGACAGCAAATGCATCATGGCTCATTTTGTGAGCATCATAGCGGGTAAGGGCACAGCAGCGACGCAGGCTGCTGAGACGTTTGTCTCCTTGTACACGAATGCTCACAGCCAACTGGGTGGCCACCCTGTCATTCTGTGGATATAAAAGGATTGAGACCAGAACTACAGTTATTGTGAACATCTGGATTCTATATATTGAACCGTGTGAGAGGAAATTAAAAGAACCAGCATGACAGAATGGTTTAGAAATTGTCACGCTTAATTTTTTTTTAAGGCTTATTTATTTTATGGGAGAAACGAGGAGAGACAGCACAAGTGGGGGCGAGGGGCAGAGCGAGAGAAGTTCAAGCAGTTTCCTTGCTGAGTGTGGAGCCCAACATGGGACTGGATCCAAGGACTGCAAGATCATGACCTGAGCCGAAAGCAAGAGTCAGACACTTAACCTACTGAGCCACTCAGGTGCCTCAGTGATATTTCATTTTTAAAAATATTTTGTGCTGGGGCACCTGAGTGGCTCAGTGGGTTAAGCATCTGACTTCAGCTCAGGTTGTGATCTCAGGGTCCTGGGATCCAGTGTGCCACTTTGGGCTCCCTGCTCAGCAGAGAGCTTGCTTCTCTAATCCTCTCCTCCTGTCCCTCCCCCTGCTCATACACTCTCTCTCAAATAATAAATAAAATGCTTTAAAAGGGATGCCTGGGTGGCTCAGAGGTTGGGCAGCTGCCTTTGGCTGAGATCGTGATCCCAGGATCTGGGATCGAGTCCTGCATCTGGCTCTTGCAAGGACCCTGCTCCTCCCTCTGCCTGTGTCTCTCCCTCTCTCTGTGTGTCTCTCATGAATAAATAAATAAAATCTTAAAATCCTTTAAAAAATTTATGCTATTAGTAGAAGAAGTAACTGGAGCATACAGAACCTGAATGATGAAATATTAGAATATCTAGGATATTTTGACAGGTGATAGGAACAGGACAGAATAAATGAAAATGGGGACTCTTCTTGAACGTTTTTTGTGCTGTCCATGCAGGAAGATTATAACTAATATTTATTCTATTTTGTGACTGAAGGAAGGGCTCATTTAAGTAATTGTCTGAAAGGAAGATCCAAGGGAGGATGTCAAGATTGAGTAGTGGATCTGGTCTTCTGCTAGTGCAGAAGTTTCCACTAGCACCTCCTCCTTTTACCCTATCTATAGAAGATACAGTATAGTGAGCCTGCATTTAGAGAGCAGGATCACTGATCCACTTTTCAGTGAAGTCTAAGCAATTGAATATTGTTGATACAAAACAAAGAAATAAAGGTCAAGAAGCAGAGATGTAAGAAGATAAACAGTCTACACAGGGATCCCCTCAAAATCAAAAGATGGTGGTGACAAGAAATACCCCCAAAGGCAAACAAACCAAGAGCAACTATTTTTGGGGGTAAGAATATATTTTGTATTTTTTGTACATTTTGTAAATAAAATTAATAAGAATTTATCTTCAGACAATACAAATTGGCAATTACAAAGGAGTCTTTGTTGACTAAAACTATTCAACAACAAACTAAATGCTGACTATGTATCAGCTTCTGTCTAGAGATACAGGAGAGAACAAAACAAAGTCCAGGCCCATATGGATCTTAATCCTGTAGTAGGAGCCACAGAAATAAACAAGTAGGCTGTAATAGAAAGGACTACAAAATGCTATGAGAAGAAGCAGAGTAAAGCAGAGAATGATGAAGGCTACTGATGTGATAGGGTATTGGAAAGGCCTCTTGGAGAAGATGACCTTTGAGCAGAGACCTGAATAAAGTGAGGGAGGAAATTTTAATATCTAAGTAAAGATTCTCCAGGCCAAAGGAACAGCAAGTACAAAATTGCTTGGTGAGTTAAATAAAAGGGAAGGCAGCCAGTGGAGGGGGAGGCTACAGCAGAGAAGGAAGGGGGAGAAGACAGTAGCCAGAGAAGTAGCCAGAGACCAAATCATTTTGGTCATTATAGAATAAAAGAAATCCACACAGGACTTAAGTATGAAGGGAAGCCACTAGAATACTTTAAACAGTGAAGTGACAAGGATCTTTCATGTCCAGAATTACTTTTGGGATAAAGTCCTTATTTTAAGCTTAAAGACAGATAAATTTCCAGGGATCCCTACTGTGCTTCATTAGATACAAAGTGAGAGGGAAAGCCCCACTTTAAGGCTTTTAAAGCCTTATGAAACTTTATAAAAAGAAATGAGAACAGAGCGACACCTAGTGAACAAAGGCAAACAGGCCCATTAACACAACTGGGATCCTCTCCCTGTTTATGTTCCCCACCAAAGAACAAACCTTCACCATCACCAATTCAGCTAACATAGGACAAACAGGTAGTTGTGAATGATTTCTGACAGTTTATGGTTGACTTGTAGGACTCCTAGTTGTGGAAACACAAGAGAATACATCAAACAATACCATCAGGAAAGTGAAAAAAAAAAAAAAACAGAATGGGAGAAAATATTTGCAAATTATCTGACAAGGTACTTGTACCCAGAATATATAAAGAACTCGTAAAATGCAATAATGAAGAAATAAACCACTTCAAAAATGGGCACAGGATCTTGATAAATTTCTCTAAGGAAGATAACGGCCAATAAAACACTTGAAAACCACAATGAGACACCACTTCACATCCACTATGGATAAAATAAGAAAAAGACAGTAATAAGGATATAGTGAAATTAAAACCTTTTTATATTGCTGGGAATGTAACGTAGTACAGCAACAGTCTGGTAGTTCCTCAAAATGGCTAACCAGTTACCATGTGAACCAGCAATTCTAATCCTAGGCATATACCCAAGAGAAATGAAACATATGTCTACACAAAAATCTGTACATGAATGTTCATAGCAACATTGCTCATAAGAGCCAAAAAGTGGAAACAACTCAAATATCCATTCACCAATCAACAGATAAACAAAATATGGTAAACCCATACAATATATTATTCATTCATAAAAGGAAAAAAGATACCGATACATGTTACAATATAAGTGAACCTTGAAATTTATTTTGTTAACCAAAAGATTTCAAGCCAGTCAAAAGGCCACAAATTGGCTTAGTCCTCATATATGAAATGTCCAAAATAGTAAGTCTATGAGGACAAAGCACACTGGCAGTTGCCTAGGGTGAGTAACTGCTAATGGGTATAGGATTTCTTTTTTGGGTGATGAAAATGTTCTTAAATTGATTGCAGAATGGTTGAACAACTCTGATACTAAGTTCAAACTGTATACTGTAAATGAGTGAATTTTATGTAAAATATCAATAAAGCTACTTTTTTAAAGATTTTTTAAAAATTTACTTATTTGAGAGAGAATGAGACACAGAGAGGGAGAAGCAGACACCCACTGAGCAGGGAGCCTGACATGGGGCTCAATTCCAGGACCCTAGGATCATGACCTGAACCAAAGGCAGACGACGACCGACTGAGCCACCCAGGTGCTCCAATAAAACTATTTTTTTAAAGGAAAGGATAAAGAAACTAATCATCAGATGTCAAAATTTTTACTTCATCCTCTGTCTCTAAAACTGCCAGTACATCTCTGTCACATGGACTATGTTTAAGTTCCAATAATTTACATTTGTACATTATTGTACAATAATGAGTGTGCTATTTAATGGCTCTGTACTCTGATGAAGATGTACTGTATATTCAGGATTACAGGAGGTAGGTGAGATAAGAAATATACAAGAGTAGAAGCAAATAGTAATGAGGGAGATGGGGAGATGGGGTAGTCAGGTCTTGTGTTCACAGACATAGGTTTTCAAAAGATCATGTTGAGTGTTAGGGAAGATTTCTTAAAATTTCTTAGTCTGGTATTTTTGCTTTTTTTTTTTTTTTAGTCTGGTATCTTTTTGTATTTTTGTTTCTATTCCTCTTCCAGGTAAGCAACAACTGGTATTTAAATCCCAAAGCTCACCCCAAGAATAAAGAAAGAAAATCTTACATCATTTCGGTCCTTGGTTAGTCTCTCCTCTAGTTCCTGGGCTAATTGCAAAAGCCACCATTGTACCTAAAAAAGTGTTGAGACTTTAATATATCATTTCAAATGATATTTGTTTGTTATAGTACTAAAAGGAGGATTTGTTCAGTTCTCTCACAAATATAAGTGTAAAGTCAAGTCTCCCCCATAACCAAGGGATCACCAGATTATAAAAACCTTCTGACTTGCCCTAGCACAAAATTTTAATTTTCTTTTCCTGCTGGCATGCCATCAGGTGAACTTCAGGCATGTTCCAGCTGAGTAAAAAGAACAAAACACAAACTTGAGGCATAATATCCCAGGCCTTCCAAGTTGCCACCTACCAAAAAAAAAATTAGTAATTCAATTTTGACCTTCAGTTAGTTCTATTTTATTTTTTCTTGGATGGAAAAAATAAATCAAGCTCAATTTTCAACACACAAAGAACTTCATGCTTTACAACAGAAAGGTCTCATCTAACTTACTAAACTTCCTACAGTTACCAAAACCCACCCACTAACCCCTTTAAAAGAGGCAATGTTCTTGTCAAGAATGCCTGCCTACCTGTTCCCGAGTAGTCAGAGCTGTCTTTCCTGGGAAGTTCTTACTGCAGCCAATGGTTTTAGGTAGTTGCCTGGGTTTAACTGGATCATGTTCAATCCCACGGCACATGGCATAAAGCCAAGATCTAATAAAAGCAAAAAATGTGAAAACAATTATTAAAATAAAATACTTACATTGAATTACCCTTTTATCTCCTTCATGGAAAAAGAAAAATTTGCCCCAAATTAAGTATCCCTCACCTCTAACAGAATCCCTGCCCTTCTCAATGAATTCTAGTGCAATATATTGCCAAGGAGAGGGACAGTGGTTATGCTTTTTAAAGTCAAGTCATCATTTGTATTTTTGGAAAAGTGCTGAGCAAACCACTGATTCATAACCCCAAGTTTTTTGGTACTAAGTCTAAATACAAAGATTTTAAAGGAATTGTCAGCAATTTAGCACACAAAAATGGTGTATATATATCCAAGCCTATCAACCTACTTAGGTAAATGAAAAACTGGACTGACAGGCCACAGTGATCTAATATTTTTAAGCAAAAAGACCAACGAAGGGCAGCCCCTGTGGCACAGCGGTTTAGCGCCGCATGCAGCCTAGGGCATGATCCTGGAGACCCTGGATGGAGTCCCATGTCAGGCACTCTGCATGGTGCCTGCTTCTCCCTCTGCCTGTGTCTCTGCCTCTCTCTCTCTCTCTCTCTCTCTCTGTGTGTGTGTGTGTGTCTCTATGAATAAATAAAAAATAAAAAAAATAATAAATTGGGAACTTTAAAAAAAAAAGACGAATGAAACTACTTTGAGGAACAAATGTTAAATAAAGATAGGTCTAGATTTTACTGGATGCTTTTATCTAGATTTGAATTTACCAATCTCCATAAAGGTTATGACTGAAAAGTATTAGGAACCACTTACCCATTCTTCTCTCCAAAATGACTCTGGAGCTGAGATTCAGTGAACTGAGTCAGTTCGCCCATGTATTCCACCCCCAGGATTTCAATGACAGAAGCACCTAGCTTTCCTCCAAGACTACGGCTAATAAGAGAGACAAGAATTTACAGGTCACATCATAAGTATCTGGTTAGCAGCAGACATAAGAAATTTTGCTGTGTAAGTAGGTCTTCAGAGGATTAAGGGAAAATGAGAGCACATATTGGTCCTGTAAACTATTAATTTTCTAGTTTAAGACTGAATGATTCTGGAAATTAAAATACTCTGGGAGTTAGGACCTGGGAAGATTAACAATAGCATAAACAAAGGTTTAAAGTCATTGATTAGTTATTAAATCAACTGTATATAAAACTTTCAATTACACAGGATCTACTGTCCCATTTAGGGATTAAAATTCTAACCCCAGGGGCGCCTAGGTGGCTCAAACGGTTAAGCAGTTAAGCATCTGCCTTTGGCTCAGGTCATGATCCCAGGATCCTGAGATTCAGCCTAGACTCCCTGCTCAGTGGGGAGTCTGCTTCTCCCTCTCCTTCTGCCCCTCCCCCAGTTTGTGCTTGTTCTCTCTTGTGCTCTCTCAAATAAATCTTTTAAAGAAAAATGTTCAACCTCAAAACAAATCCCATTTCAATTTCATAGCCAAAACCTTTTATATTTAAGAATAAAAATTTGTAAAAAAAAAAAAAGAAGAAGAAGAATAAAAATTTGTAAGCTTGGTCTTTGAGGCTTCCTATAATCTGTCCTCAACCTACCTTTTCTGTCTTATTTCTATCGCTTATCTTCTTCAATATGGTCCAGTTAAACTAGTTTATGTCCCAGCTCACTGAAAATACCTTACACTTTTCCCTTCTTTGTTTTCAAAACATTATTGAAATCAGAACTGCTCTTCAATTCTCATCTGACAAAACAAAATCTCATGTCTTTTTATAAATCTTTCTCAGATTTCTCTTCTATGAACTCCGGTAACTACCTGTACAACTCATTTAGCAACTACTCATGTACAGTCTTGATAACACTTTCACTGTTTCCACTGTTACATCTGGTCCCTTCTACAATACTATATGCCCTTGCCAAGGACACACATTGGTATGCACAACCTAGTTACTCATTTTATTTGGCTTTTGCTCTCATGCCTAGTTTGGGAGCAGTTCAGCAGCACCGAACACCCTGATATCACATTAGAATAAAAAAAAGAAGTAAAGTATCTATTTGTTTTGTTATTTAGTAACAGACTTGAATAAAAAGGCTAGAGGGACATTAACTATAGAGCTAAAAATCAGTTCATTTTTAAAATTCAGGATTAAGTAACTTCCACAGATAATCCAGAATTGAAGGTTCATCAGGAAAAAAGTCTCTGTTTTTCAAAATTCCCTGTGTATCTCCCTTTTACCTTCCTGGCTACCTACTTCTGACTCCAATTTTTCATAAGGAACAGAAGAAACCAGAGTATCTTCATAAGGATATGAGTCAAATTGAATGTACTTCCTGAATACTTACATTTTGCTAATAGGCATCTGGCTGAAGAGCTGTGGGACAGACCCATGTGAGACCAGGGTTTGGCGGTTGGGCTTGTTCAGTCCACAGGCCAGTTTTGCCAGGACCTGCAGCATGAAAAGCATAAAAACTTCATTACTGCCAACCTCACCCACACGGAGAAGTGGTGAATATTAACACACATGTACAAACACAGGCACAGCTTAAGGGCTGTAACTAATAGTTTCCACGTTAAAAACAAAAACACCACCAGAAACTCAAGACATCTCTAAACCTTGGTGTCCCACAATATCCTCAGTGGAAACTAGGACCCACTATCACCATCCTTATTGTTCTTTCCATAACTTCTATTCTTGGTTTTCCTTTGATCATGTTTTTCCATCCCCATCTATTCCTAAGGTTCTTTTGAGAGAATAAGGTGCTTTACCGGTATCATTTCACAAATTATAATTGGTAGGAATAGTATAAAATCATCCTTTAAATTCAATGGAGTTTCCCTGGAACTTCTACTAGGCAACATTTAGTTTCATTTAAATTACTACAGTGGGACTTTGGTTTCCCCTCCCTTCACCCAATCAGAAAAACCTCTAAACCTCTGTGGGATAGTTTGGCAATTGGAGGGAGGGGGGAAAGGTAGTAACCAGGGATAATCAGCCACTGCCCAATTACTGAACCTAGTCAGCAGAGGACGAAGATCCCAGACCCTCACTGCACTTAATAAGTAAACTTGTTATTCTGCCCCTGTATCACTGACAATTGTCTGTATTCCCTAAATTAAAATAGTGATCCAAATTAATCCAAATTAATAAAATTTTATTATTCCACCTCACTTATTTTTTTAAAAAGATTTTATTTATTTATTCATGAGAGACACAGAGAGAGAGGCAGAGACACAGGCAGAGGGAGAAGCAGGCTCCATGCAGGGAGCCCAATGTGTGACTGAATCCTGGGACCCTGGGATCACACCCTGAGCCAAAGGTAGACGCCCAACCATTGAGCCACTCAGGTGTCCCTATTCCACCTCACTTACTGCTTTCATTAGAAAGGAGGGTATAGGCAAAAGCATAAAATACTCAGGCAATTCCACAGAAGTTTTAAGATAATACTAGGATATTCAGCAAGTGAAAAGAAAGAGGTTCATAAATAAAATTCAAAGACTAACCTCCTTTCTATAGATAGTTCAGTCATTAAGGAAATATTTTGGATACAACTACATAAGGATTTTCTGCAGATTTTTCAGAATACTTCTTAGGAAAATACATGTTCAATGACATTTCCCTTGTTAGAGAATTACTCAGGCTTTTATTTGGTCCTCAAAATAAATTCTAAATAGAAACCCATTTCAAAGTATACATATAATGATTTAAGTGCCCTATTCATACCAATCCTTGCTGTATTTAACTACAGATATATAGTTTCTCCTCAAAACCCAGTATTAGCCTTCACCTTATTGTGTGAAATTCCAGCTGAACACTGAAAGCCTGTCTCCCTCTCTATGGCTGCTCTCATTTCCTCCACAATCACTGCTCCAACAGTGAGCTGCAGGTCTGGAGAGGTGTTGTTATCAATCTGAAGAGAATCAAGCCATTGAAATAAGCCTTGTTTTCGCGTCTCCTCTGAAAAAACAGAAAGGTTGTATTTAAATTTTTTTTTTAAGTCAGGATTTTGTGTTATCTAATACAGAAATGCTTCCATTTCACAGTACTTTAGATATGTACATTTTCTTTTTTCTTTTAATTCAAGAGAGAGAGAGAGAGCATGACTGGGGAGAGGGAGAGGGACAAGCAGACTCCTCGTTGAGCATGGAGAGAGAGGCGGGGCTTGATCTCAGGACCCTAAGATCGTGACCTGAGCTGAAGTCAGACATTTAACCAAATAAACCACCCAGGTACCCTGATATGTACATTTTCACACATACAAAATGGCAGTTGTTTACAGACTTCTTGGTACTCAAAAGAGAGATCAATTTCTGCTTCCTGTAATTCCAGCAGCCTTAGCTTCAGCTTAGGCTGAACCTTATAATATGCAACAAACATTTTATATTGTCTTTCATGATCAATGCTAATTTTTAAAATTTTTTTTAATTTATTTTATTTATTTATGATAGTCACAGAGAGAGAGAGAGAGAGAGAGGCAGAGACATAGACAGAGGGAGAAGCAGGCTCCATGCACCAGGAGCCCGACGTGGGATTCAATCCTGGGTTTCCAGGATCGCACCCTGGGCCAAAGGCAGGCGCTAAACCACTGCGCCACCAAGGGATCCCAATGCTAATTTTTTAATAAACATTTTTCCTTAAGATTTTATTTGAGAAAGAGAGAGCAAAGAGAGCATGAGTTGGAGGGAGGGGCAAAGGCAGAGGGAGAAGCAGACTCCTTGCTGAGAAAGGAGCCCGATGCAGGACTTGACCCCAGGACCTCGGTATCATGATCTGAGCCGAAGGAAGAAGACACTTAACCAACTGAGCCACCTAGGTGCCCCTCATGATCAATAATTTTAAAGTATATCCGTTTTCTCTCTCTGGTTCTCTGGAACTTCCTTCCTCCAACTTTCTCTGGCACACCCCCTCCCTCAAGAATTGCTGTTCAATTAGAAAATATTCAGAATTAACTCATGCTTCAAAATAATGTTAGTATTTATGGATTTTCAGAGACTGGTTTTCCTGGTGAGTAGCTAAAATTCTGGTGATTCTCCTGACAAGTTATTGAAATTAGTAGCTTTGGACTCAGTGCCTTGAAAATATCTTACTATCCAATTTAGAACTAGTCAGTTTTGAAAAAGCCTAAAAAATGATTATACAGCAGGGGAGGTAGGCATAGAGAAAACCTAGACATGTTGGTTTAAAGAGACAGTAATGAGGTATGAGCAAGGCAAGAAAATACACTCAAATTATTGTGGGGAGGTATTTGAAGGTTCACATACATAGAGGAGAAAGATGAGCACATAGAACTTTCCAACTCTTGATGGCTGCTTCTCTCCTTTGCTGGCTTGTCTTCTTCCTCCAACACTCAGATACTCAGCAACATTCTACTCTGTATATATGCTTTTTCTCTCGGTCAATAATTGGTACTGACTTACATTTCAATTTGCTTATGCTGAGTACAAGCAAATCTTAATCTCTATTCCCAAACTCTTTTTTTAAAGATTTAATTTATTTATTCATAAGAGACACACACAGGCAGAGGGAGAAGCAGGCTCCATGCGGGGAGCCTGATGGAGGACTCAATCCTGGGACTCAGGGATCACGACCTGAGCCAAAGGCAGGCGCTTAACCACAAAGCCACCCAGGCATCCCCTCTATTCCCAAACTCTTAAACTCTAATCTCTTATCTCCACCTCCCCACAGAATAACTCTTCTTGAATTTTTCATTATAGTTTCAAACTATGGTTCACTATACTTTCTAAACGTAACTAAAATCAATCTTTTAATATCTTCCTTCTCAAATATTCTTTCCCAAACAACTCCCTATTTCTTTCTTTTTTATTTTTTTCTTTTTTAAGATTTTATTTATGAGAGAGAGGACAGAGGGGAGAGGGGGCAGGAGAAGCAGGCTCCCCTGGAACAGGGAGGCCAATATGGAACTCGATCGCAGAACCCCAGGATCATGACCTGAGCCAAAGGCAGACACCTAACCAACTGAGCCACCCAGACGCCCCTCTTTCTTTTCTTTTCTTTTCTTTTCTTTTCTTTTCTTTTTTAAAGTAGGCTCCACGCTGGAAGCTCAACACAAAGCTTAAACTCACAACCCTGAGATCAAGAGTTGGACGCTTAACTGACTTAGCTACCCAAGGACCCCACAACTCCCTGTTTCTAATAAGGGTTCGAAATTAAAATAATATTGGGATCCTTTCTTTCATTCCCCATTAGTCAACAAAACCAATTTCAAATATCCATTGCAATCCGCCGTATTTTATTCAGGTTTTCTTCATTCTTGCCCAGACCACCTTACCTCCTAAACCACCCTCTCCCTGAATGCATTTTACAAAATGCTCATGAATGAAATATTCTCAAATACCAAATACTGTTCAAAACTGTTAGCTCTCTCACACCTACAGAATAAAGTACCAACTCTATAAACTGGCACTGAAGACTGTCTGGCCTTTCAATTAATCTTCCATTAACCCCAAATTTGTTATATCTTTACAATTTCCAGAACATATGATGTTTCAAACTTAAGACATCACTTATTCTATTTCCCTGATTATTTATTTATTTATTTATTTATTTATTTATTTATTTATTTATTTATTTATTCATGACAGACAGAGAGAGAGAGAGAGAGAGAGGCAGAGACACAGGCAGAGGGAGAAGCAGGCTCCATGCAGGGACTCAATCCCGGGTCTCTTGGATCATGCCCTGGGCTGAAGGCAGTGCTAAACCGCTGAGCCACCCGGGCTGCCCTGATCTTCTTAAGTCTGTTCTCTTTGCTTAAATATTATCTATGCTTTAGGTCTTATTCAAGTCTCATCTATCATGTGGTCTTCTCCAACTTGTCTAGCTAACTTTGGGGTGCCCCATTAAAGTTCTTTAGCTCTTATCTGTAACCATATAGTATAATTGTTAAAAGAATATTCTACAGTAAGGCAGTGTTCAAATATTAACTTTATACTAAACTATTGACTTTGAACAAGTTCCTAATTCTCTAAGTTTCAGTTTCGTTGTCTGACATGAGCTTACGTACTGTATCTCATAGGACTGTTGTGAGAATTATATATAATTTGTGTATATGTGCATACATGTGTAAATGTATATATATAATTTCACTAAAGGTCCTTAGTACAGTGCCTTGCATATATTAGCAACAGTAAATATGACAGCCTTCTTTTATTTTTATTTTATATTTTAATTTTTTAATTTTTTATTTTTTTATTTATGATAGTCACAGAGAGAGAGAGAGAGAGAGAGAGAGAGAGAGAGAGAGAGAGGCAGAGACACAGGCAGAGGGAGAAGCAGGCTTCATGCACCGGGAGCCCGACGTGGGATTCGATCCCGGGTCTCCAGGATCGCGCCCTGGGCCAAAAGCAGGCGCCAAACCGCTGCGCCACCCAGGGATCCCGACAGCCTTCTTTTAAATTTTTTTTTTAATTTTTTATTTATTTATGATAGTCACAGAGAGAGAGAGAGAGAGGCGCAGAGACACAGGCAGAGGGAGAAGCAGGCTCCATGCACCGGGAGCCCGACGTGGGACTCGATCCCGGGTCTCCAGGATCGCGCCCTGGGCCAAAGGCAGGCGCCAAACCGCTGCGCCACCCAGGGATCCCGACAGCCTTCTTTTAAAACCATTTTTTTATAGGTTTGGGAAACAAAAAATATTAATTTATTGAAATTGTAGGATTTCTAGGCATTTGTCTCAACTACTAGAGGTAAATTTTCTTTGCTTTAGATTTCTTCCTTATTGTTTTCCCAGATTAATATATCACAATCCTGTAACAGAGCCACAAAAGATAAGCAGCATTTGTTTCCTTCTGTAGTTGATAAGAATCTGTACCATTTTGGTTTTTCTCTGATACACTGAAGTGGACTAGCAGAAGATTCAGGCAAGTTTCGGTATAAAATGCCCACTAGAACTGAGAGACTTTCCTTTTCATACTGGATTATCTGAGTAGCTTTGTGGAAATCAACTGACCAAAAAAAAAAAAAAAAAAAATGTGGTAATCTACTTGTGTACTTTATATTTTGTACCATGGATCTGTCTCATCTTACTTTTTTTTTTTTTGAAGATTTTATTTATTTATTCATGAGAGACAGACAGAGAGAGAGACAGAGAGAGAGAGACAGAGAGAGAAGCAGAGACACAGGATCCATGCAGGCAATGCGACGTGGGACTCGATCCCAGGTCTCCAGGATCATGCCCTGGGCTGAAGGCAGCACTAAACCGCTGAGCCACCCGGGCTGCCCTCTGTCTCATCTTACACCAACACTACACTGCCCTAGTTATTGTAAATTTATAGTTAAATCTTTTTTAAGTAGGCACCATACCCCACATTGGGCTTCACGTGGGGTTTGAACTCATGACCCTGAGATCAAGCCCTGAGCTGAGATCAAGAGTTGGACACTTAACCAACTGAGCCACCCAGGTGGTACCCCATCCTTTGCATTTCCATACAAATTTTCAGTTTAGCAATTGCTACAAAATCCTGCTGTGAGTCTAGGAGGGAACGCAATGAATCTTAGATCAATTTTGGGAGACTTGAGCTCTAATAATATTTAGTCTTTTGATGCATGAGCATGATATGCCTCTCCATTTATTTCATCTAATTTCTCAGGGATATTTTATAGTTTTTACTAAATTAGTTTTTCACATATATTTCACATACTTATCTCTAATAATTTCATGATTTAATGCTATTGCAAATAATATGGCTTTTTAAATTTCAATTTCCTATTTTAAATTTTAGTGTGTAGAAATGCTATTGATGGGGTTAAGCTGATAAACCTCTAGCTATAATCTACAACTCCAGGTACCGTAACTACAAAAAAGACCCTGTACTGAAATTAAGTGTGCCCTTCTCTATGCTATGAACTGATTAGTGTATTCCAAGCTACCTCTGGTTATTACCAGAATTTAGTCCCCATCTTCTTGCTGGCTATCAGCAGAGGGCAGCTCTCAGAGCCTAGCCATGGGGGCCTTCTCCAAAGGCCCTCTCACAATATTGCATGCCACTTGTGTCTTCAAAGCCATCGGGGGGAGAGGGGGAGGGCTCCAACCCCCATGACTCTCATCTTTAACAATGTTTTATAATTTCTTATACTACTACACAACTGCTTCACGGCATAGGCATTCAGAGGTTCAATATATGCTTAAACATAAATAAAGAGCAAAGGAAGGTGGTAACTAAGGAGTTCCTCAGCTAATACAAACTACTTACAAAATGGCCCTGAAAGAAAATATATCACTCTGGCAGTTTTTGAGTATTATTTTTAAGTAATCCTACCATTTAAAACGTTCCATACATGTAACTATTTCAGACACAGAAAATAAGTTGGAAACACAGTGTGGCTGCGCAGGACTGCCAGCTTTGTATTGAAAGGCAGGATGGCAAAGCTGAACAGAAACTTTAGTATCAAAAATCACAAATCCCTAGCTGCAAAATATGTCACATCCATGAAAAATAATTTCTGGAAGATTATATGTACTTAGATCAGCTAATTCCCATTGTCAGTTTTTTTGGTTGCACACATCATGTGAAGACCCAGGAATATGAAATATCATAACCATTTACTAGGCATTGCACTGTTCTGAGCACTATAAATACAAAGATGGTTCACTCCAACTGGAAACTTAATCTGGACACACTAAAGCAACAGATACATACAGAAATAAGACTTCTTTATAAACATTGGCATTTTTAATAAAAATGTACATAGGTAAGAAAAAAGGTGTAGAAGACAGAGGAGCATGTCCCTTTGAGTTGGGGTAAGATTTGCCACCAATGAAGGCATATACTATGACCTTCAACCAGGAAGCTCTTTAACAATGAGTTGCAGCCAAAAATACCAATGAAATAACCAAATCCAGCTCTCTCACGTCCCGCTTCCAAGATGACCAAGAAAAGAATAATGGTTGTGCCAAAAATGGCTGCGGCCACATGCAGCCTATTCACTGCACCAACTGCACCCATTGTGTGCCCAAGTATAAGACATTAAGAAGTTTGTGGTTTGGAACATAGCAGAGGCCACTGCCATCAGGGACATTTCCGAAGCGAGTGTCTTCCACGCCTATGTTTCCCAAGTTGTATGTGAAACTACATTATTGCGTGAGTTGTGCTATTCACAGCAAGGTAGTCAGGAATCACTCTTGTGAAGCACGGAGGGACTGAACACCCCCACCCTGATTTAGACCTGCAGGTACTGCCCCACCACCTCCACTAAAAACCATGTAAGGAGCTGAGTCCCTAAGGACTGAAGAAAAAGTGTTCTCCAGAAATAATTAAACAAAATACATGGCGATTATACTTTAAAAACAAAAGAAAACAAAAAACAAATAAAGTGTTTTAAAGCATTAGCCACACAGTAAACTGTGGTACACAAAGCTAAGACCAAGAAAAACTTTCCTTATTATGACATTTCTTTTTCTTCTTTCTTTCTTTTCTTTTCTTTTTTTTTCTTTTCTATTTGAGATAGAATGCAAGAGAGCATGAGTGGGGGGTGCAGAGGGAGATGGGAGGGAGCAGCAGGGAGCCCAATGTGGGGCTCAATTCCAGGACCTAGATATCATGACCTGAGCTGAAGGCAGACAGTTAATTGATTGAGCCACCTAGGTGCCCCATCATTAAATTTCTGACTCTGGTCCCAGAATAATAAAGAAAAGAAAATCATGACATATTTCATCAACAAATGTTTATGTATTATAACTTTGCCTACTTTAAGTGGCACATTTTTATTGTCCACTGTATTTTCCTGAATGAATTGAAGGATTTGTAGCCTCCAGCTTGATAAAATCTGCTATTATCAGGATGAGGAATAAAATAATTCCTCAATGGTCTTTCTCACAAGCTTCCCTGGGCAGTTCTACTACCCTTCAACACAAAATATTAAAAACATATTTGTTATACAACTGTTCCATGACAAAAAGAAACTTTGTATCTTATATCTTATTCTCAACATGGAACCCATGGGAAATTCACTTTAAGGAGAAGCTAAACTCTCTTAAAGTTCTTTCTGAACAAATCTTTACTGTATCTACAAGTAATTACAGATTGCCTTAAGTTTCCCTCCATAAGAAGTTAACTTGCTATAGGTTAGTATCCAGTTTCCTTTTGGTTTATAGCCAGCATGCAAAACTTTTTACTGAAAAAGCACTTCTGAATAAGAATGTTATAAAATAGTTCTAAAAGTACATGTTACAGATGGGGAGATACACTTTTTGAAGATAGCCATTATGAAAAGTACTAGAAAATGTTTAAGAAAAACTGTAGATACCCTGTTGAAAAGTCTCTAACTGCCAAATTCTTTGGTTTGGGAGATCCAGCTGAATTCATTTCATGATATTTGGTTAAAAAAATTTACGACCCAGATTCTTTTAGATCTGGCATTGAGAGCTATTATAATCTAATTATTACCACAAAACCAAAATTTTTGTTGCCCTAATTTTAAGAAAATATTTTTAACCATCAAGTACATTTTATTAAAAGCATTATCATACAAATTATAGGCACACCTTGTTTTATTGTGCTTTGCTTCAATGTGCTTTTATAAACTGAAGATTTGTGTCAACCCTGCATAAAGTAAATCTATTGGCACCATTTTCCCAATAGTATTTGCTCACTTTGTGTCTATGTTACATTTTGGTAATTCTCACAATAGCTCAAACTTTTTCATTATTGTTATATTTGTTACGGTGATCTGTGATCACATAATAAAAAATAAGAATTTCTTCCTATTTTACCCCCTACAGACCCACACATAATGGATTATAAATCTACATGTGAAAAGCAAAATAAAGTTTCTAGAAAAAGCAGAATTGCTTCATACACTTGATCTTAGCCAAAAGGCCGAGAAGAGATGCAGACCTGCTTCATAACCTTGAGGTAGGTATTTCTTACTAGGACATAAAAAATACTATCCATAAAGGAAAAAAAAAAAAAGATACATGTATCAAATTAAAGTTAAGAACCTCTGTTAGTCAAAAGCCACCAGTAAGAAAATGAAAAACAAGCCACTGACCAGAATATATTTGCAATACATATATTTAATAAAGGATTCATTTCCAGACTATATAAAGAAGTCCTGTAGATGAATGAGACAAGATAATCCAACAACAACAAAAATGGACAAAAGATTTAAATAGGTACACTTAATGAAAGAAGATATCAAAATGGTGAATAAACTTACAAAAGGTGCTCAATTTCATTAAGACCAGGGACATAAAAACTAAAACCAATGATAACACTACACACACATCAAAATGGCTAAAATGCAAAAGAGAAAAAAACAAGTGTTAAAAGGATGTGAAACAACCAGAACTTTCATATATGCTACTAGTGGGATTATAAATTGGTATGACCATTTTGGAAAACTGGTAGTACCTACTAAAGCTGACTACAATTAAACTAAAACTGGTTTTAGACAAACCCTCCAATTGAACACTTCTAATCATATACCCAACAGAAATGCATACATTTGTTCACCAAAAGATATTTACAAGAATGTTCATAGCAGCATTATTAGTCTTAGTAGCCCCAAACTAGAATCAACCCAAATATCCAACAGCAAAACACATAATTTGTGGCATATTCATGTAATACAATACTACACACTAATGAAAGTAAACAAACTCAACTACATACAACAGAATGGATGAATCTCACAAAAACAGTATTGACCAAGTGAAAGCAGACTCAAGTATACACTGTATGATTTCAATTTTATAAAGTTTAAAAATAAACTAAATAGAAATGAGGACAGTGGTTACTATATAGGAAAAGGGGGAGAGGGATAGTGACTGGAGGTGCAGGCAGGTGTGTCTTCTAAGGTTCTCATTTTGTTTTTTGATTTGGGTGTTTCTTACAAAAGTGGGTTTACTTTGTGAAAATTAGTCACGGTATATACACTTATGATTTGTCCACTTTATGCGATTATATCAATAAAAGTAGATGAGGAAAATATAATGGATTACATATTTCAGAAGTAAAAATACTAAAACAGATAAAAATCTTTAGCTTAGATGAAAAAAAAGGGGGCCAGAGTGGCTCAGGTGGTTAGATGTCTGCCTTTGGCTCAGGTCATGATCCTTATGTCCTGGGATTGGGTCCCATGTCAGGCTCCAGGAGGCCTGCTTCTCCTCCCTCTGCTCTCTTGCTTTCTCTCTCAAATGAATAAATCTTAAAAAAAAAAAAAAAAATTGAAAAAAAAAAGAAAAAGAAAAAAAAGGGACACAAATGAAGACCAGAAGATTGGTGGTATGTTTATGGATGGCATAAGTTAACGTTAAGATAACTATCCTCTCTGGGGCACCTGGGTGGCTCAGCTGGTTAAGTGTCTGACTTTTGATCTCAGCTCAGATCTTTTTTTTTTTTTTTAAAGATTTATTTATTTGTGAGAGACCCACACAGAGAGAGGCAGAGACACAGGCAGAGGGAGAAGCAGGCTCCATGCGGGGAGTCCGACGCAGGACTCAATCCCGGGTCTCCAGGATCATACCCTGGGCTGAAGGCAGCACTAAACCACTGAGCCACCCGGGCTGCCCTCAGCTCAGATCTTGATATCAGGGTTGTTGAGTTCAAACCTCTTACTGGGCTCCACACTGAGCTCCACACTAGGCATGGAGCCTATAAAAAAAAAAAAAAAAAAAAAGAAAACTATCCTCTGTTATATAGCTAATTATATAAATATATAAATTCAATATAATAAATATATTAATATATAAATTCTGTAGCATATAAATATAAATTCAATATATAAATTCTATAATATATAAATGTAATATATAAATTCTCTGTATATTTAAATCTGTAATATATAAATTCAATATAATCCCATCACAATTTTTTGAGGAATTCAACTAATATATTCTAAAATGCACACTGAGAAACAAAGGCACATTTATACCTAAGACAATTTTGAAAAACAAAAGCAGAGGGGAATCCCTATCAAATATACTACAAACAGTAATAAAAAGTGTGTTTCTGGAGCAGGAGTAGAAGCAGACAAATAGGATATTACAGAAATTGACCTAGTATTACATGGGAAATTGAGAAAGAATGGATTACTTAATAAGTAATTGTTGGGAAGATGGGTTCTATAATAAAGGTCTTCATAAACTTCTAGTAGAAATGGATATCTAAAACAAGATTCAAAATGCATAAAGCATAAGGTGAAAACTGAGGGACTAAAATAATTTTATTCAACAAAGCATAAATAAAGTTTGTGGATGACAGATTTGGGAGAAGATATTTGCAATGTCAAAAACGAAGGAACTAATAACCACAATATACAAAGAATTCTTGCCAAAAAAAAAAAAAAAGTCCAATGATAAACTAGGTAAAGATTATAAATAAGCAATTCAAATTCACCAAAGTAGAAACTCAATTAGCTAACAAGTATATGAAGAAATGCTCAACTTCAATTGATAGAGAAATAAAAATTTAAATAAACCAAAAATATGAAATACCACTTTATAGCCATCATATTGAAAATATTCTTAAACATTAGAAAATACTAATTGCTGGTGTGGTATGAGGGCAATAGGCATTCTTGTGTACTTCGGGTATAGGGTAACAGCTACAGCCATTCTGGGAAACGACTTGGAAGTACTGAGTCAAACTAAGTATATGTGTATGCCTTATGACCTAGCACTCCACTTGAAAACATTTTACAGAGAAATCTCTGCATAGGTCCATAAGAGGATGAATGAGGACATTTATCATATAAACAGTAAAAAATAAGAAGTAACGAATGAGTTCATCACTAGAAGATTGGTCTGTAAACATGATAGATCCATACCATGGATTAAGCTGCAATAAAAGCAATCAATTACACATAAATACAACCACATGGAAAGACCTATAAAATCACCATTGAAGGAAAATTAAGAAAAAGAATGAGATCTACCTGGTATGTTAACTATAGTGGAAAATTAAAAAATTAAAAAAAAAAAAAAGAATGAGATCTATAACACAATACTATCTTTTAATTAAAAAGCACAAATTTTAAAAGCACATACACAAAGCAACGCTGTACAATTTGTAAAGACATATACAAATTCAAAAAGATATACCAGATACATCAGTGCATACCAAAGGGTGGGTCAGGTAGGGAGGAAGTGGGGGGAATCATTATGAAAGGGAAAGTAAGGAAAATAATACAAGAGACCTTGCACAACCCATTGATATTTTACTATAAAAATTTTAAAAGATTTTATTATTTATTTGAGAAAGAGAGAGCACACACACAAGCTGGGGGTGGGGAGGCAGAGGGGTAGAGGGAGAGGAAAAAGTAGGCTCCTTACTCAGCAGGGAGGCCCTGTGTGGGGCTCATTCCCAGGACCCTGGGATTATGACCTTAACCAACTGAGCTATCCCGGTGCCCCAATATTTTACTATAAATTGATAAGAAATTTTGAGTGACATTCAACTCCCTGTACTTGAGGTCCCCCTTAAAAAAAAAACTTAAATGATAAAGAAACCAAGGCACAATACTATAAATTAACCTACAAATGACAGACGTGCTCAGTCTACTGCTAGAACTCTAACCTGCTTCAGTTATATTTAAAGAGAAACCTGATTTCATACAGATTTCACAGCTTTTCAACATCCATATACCTGGAAAAATAAGAGAATTTGTATATCCTTCCATGTGAGTCCTTGTGATTCGTTCAGATTGTTGTTTAAGTTTCCTTTCAATCAATCCAAGAAGGATCAGTGTGACCAAGCAAAGCAGGTTCCAAAAGCAGGAAGCAGAAGCAATTATGATGCTATGGAAGTACCTTTCTGATCAGTCCCTTCTGCTGTTGTAGGGCCTTGAGGCAACCCTTCAATGTAGGTGGTTGGCAATAAGTCAGCAGAGATAGGTTGACCCTGCAGGTTTTGTAGTCTCTCTTGGACAGCACTGGTCAGGTCTATATAAGCCTCATCAATGCTGGCACGTTCAATCACAGCAAAACGAGACAATATCCCCATCACTTCCACACTGGCTTCCCGGTACCTAAAAAGTGTAAGGATTATCATGTGTAGGCAATAAATGAAGGCAACATTGAGATTGTTAGCCCCCATCCTTTCATCTTATAATGAAATCATATACATAACCAGTGTAAGATCTCCTTAAAGGGAGGAATGGCTTGGCAGAGATCAGATAGTAATGTAAACGAAGGGGTAAATGTGCAGGCATATGTTCAATAACAGAAGCAAAGAAAAAGAAGAACCATGGAGGCAAACATGTTTAGTGACCCTAGCACTATGAAGGTGGAAAGCATCCAAACCATAAACATGTTTTTGTGGATCTCTCCAAAGAGGAAAGAAATGCTTTAATGACATTTTACCAAGATCACCTATTCTTTTTGTTATTTTCATACATCCATTGTATTTTCTGCTTCCACTTTTGTCTTCAAATAAGAGATAACTTACAGGAAACATTGCCCTGATTCATGAACCCAAGTATCTGGTCTTCCTTAAAATGGTATTTCTCACTATAAGTTAACAGAAGTGACATGGATTTTATACTTCACTCAACAGTGAGCTGGGTCAGCATGTGAGCTGGTCCTTGCTACATATATACACACATACACACACACACACACACACACACACACCCAACCAAGTCCAATCACTTCTGGGTATACTAACATTCAAATTACCAAGCTGAAGATAAACAGCCTTCCCTGGGGGATACTATTTTACCATGTATACCTTCTATTTAAAACATAACAAGTAGCTCTTCTGGCTGTAGATAACTAGTTTCCTATGGCAATATGTGCATATTTTCTTTGCTTTGAACCTGCTTTGTTCCTGGTAAATCTATCATAAAAATGGAAATATTTACACCATTTCACAAAAACATCTATAAAAACTACTATAATTATTGTCCTAAAAAATCCTCAAAAGAATTAGAGAAATATTTGGCTTCTTTTTTTAAATCATTATTTGTGCTGACCAAAGGATAATCAGACCTCAAAGGAAAAAAAAAAGTACAAGTGTGTGTAAGAGCATGAGAACATGATACAGAGTGAGGGAAGAACACCTTATCATAGTAGTTGGTGTTCCTTCACAGCCGCTTGAACAAATTATTCCAAAGTATCTTAAAAATATTTGATAAATTTCATGTGTATACACTTCTGCAAATCATATTTTATAAGCTGGTATCATAAGTTAATTATTAAAACAATAATTTTAAATTGCCAGGTCTTAGTAATTCTGGTCTATACACTAATTCCTAAACTTGGTAAAACTGGCTTTGCTCATTATTTGATGAAGATTTTATTTTTTTAAAAGATTTTATTTATTCATAAGAGACACACAGAGAGAGGCGAAGACATAGGCATAGGAGAAGCAGGCTCTTCACAGGGAGGCCAATGTGGGACACGATCCTAGACCCGGAGATCATACCCTGAGCCAAAGGCAGATGCTAAACTGCTGAGCCACCCAAGCATCCCTATTTGATGAAGATTTTAAGAGTAAAATAAACACTCCAGTTTAAAGCACATGGCTTTTCGAAATCAGACTCGGAAGTCAACTATATTTCTGGGAAGTTACACGGTCTTCATCATCATAAAATTCTGTTCGATGCAGTTTAGTGTTATGTCCATTAACTGAATTAATTTCACTTTAGGGTTAAGATATTAATCTTCAGTCAAATCTGTCTTCTGGCAATAACTCCAGGGTGAATAGGTTATGGCACGTCAACTTTAGACTTGTAATTCATAGGTGAGTTCAGGGATGTTTCAAGTCTTTTTTTTTTTTTAAGATTTTATTTATTTATTCATAGAGACAGAGAGAGGGAGAGGCAGAGACACAGGCAGAGGAAGAAGCAGGCATCATACAGAGAGCCTGACGTGGGACTCGATCCAGGGTCTCCAGGATCACGCCCTGGTCTGCAGGCGGCGCTAAACCGCTGCGCCACTGGGGCTGCCCGGATGTTTCAAGTCTTAAGCCAAAGACTTACACACACCATATTACAAGGTAAAGTTTAATATGAGAATGTGGCTACTGAAATCTAAAAAAAAAATCCCTGATTCCTCAGCCTTCTATTTCCTAGTTGTGTGATTTTATTTAACCTCTCTAAACTGGTTTCTTCATGGAGGTGAGGGGTAATACTAGAACCTCTTTTTTTTTTTTTTTTAAGATTTTATTTATCTATCCATGAGAGAAACAGATAGAGAGGTAGAGACACAGAGGGAGAAGCAGGTTCCCCGCAGGGATCCTGATGTGGGACTCGATTCCCGGACCAGGACCATGCCCTGAGCCAAAGGCAGATGCTCAACTGCTGAGCCACCCAGGCATCCCAACAGAACCTACCTTATAATTTAAAATTTAAGAGATTTTGCCCATGGAGAGCTTAACACAGGCTAGCATAGGACATATCCTCAGTATATACTATTAGGATTATTATAATAGCTGGTGCTTGTACTTACCTCTAACTTGGCTAATGACCAGATATGTCTCCATTCTAAGACTAATGTTCTAAAATCTGGGGGAGCAGCAGCTCACTTTGAACACAGAGTAGGTAATCTCCTTTGAGATTGTTCAGTTCAGGCAAGCAATTCTAGATACTGCACTATAATGTCAGTTTGACTCATCGTTCTCTGGAAAAACTTAGTTTTAGTCAATTTAATTACTTCAAACATTTCAGACTTTTGGCCTGAGAACATGGGAATTGGTGTTGTTTTAATTATAAAGCCAATTTTTAAATAATTAAGGAACCGAAAGGGTGTTAAGAGCAGCAACTGTTACAGGTTTTAATGACTCTGCACTGTTCCTGAAACACAGCATTAAAATCTATTTTCATTTCATAGAGAAAAGCTGGCTGTCCAAAGGGAACTTTTTCAAATGTTATTTACACAAAGCAAATTTGAAACATCAGTTCCTAGTCTCATGGAATATTATTTCCAATTCTTCCATTCCCCTAAGCAATCTTCTTACTTGGTGAGGTTAGCTTTCCCACGGGACTCACGAACTTGTGCCAGTAGAAGATCTGGACATAACTTCTTAGCATCATCTGCCCACATGCTTCTAGTGACCCCAAATGCACGAGCTTCATAACTCACTGCAACTATTCTAGGGTTAGGAAAAAAAAAAAAGAGAGAGAGAGAGAGAGAAACAGAAAAGTATTACATGATCACAAGCAAAAATAACATTTAACTTAACATAATAGAAACTTTTTGGTCACAGATGCCACTCTTCCATCTCAAATACAGCCGTTAAGAAATCTCAAAAACAGGACCTAACATACTGCCATGTATTCTCATGGATTAAAATATTTTACAGTTACAATAATTATGATACATACCCACCACCTTTCCATGATTTGTACTGTACAACCGCACAAGGTTTATTCCTCAAATGAGGATTTTGCCGCTGTTCCACTTGAACAAAAAAACAGTCCATGTCCACTAGAGCAACTACCCGGTCCTGTCCAGTAGCCATTTTTCTGTAAGACAATATTTTATGGTCAGAAAAGACACCTAATCCAAAGTGCCAAGGAAAACTTATTTCTGTTCTTCCATTGTTGAGTTATCATGAGGGTGAATACTAACAATAATGAAATTGGCATTTTCATATACTGCTGGTAGGAAAAGAATAAATTGGTACAATTTTAGGAAGGTAGTAAAGCTTAGTCATCATGTCTCCTCAGTCTTCCCTTATTTTTCATTCTAAAGAGAATTTTACCTTATTTTTTTTTTTTTTTTGAGAATTTTACCTTATGTAACAAACTGGATAAAAGTGAATTATTTAAAAATAAATATATTTTAAAAAGTGAATTGTTATAAGGGTTTTTAAAAATACACTTTAATATCAATGGTGTACTGTGTAAACAAAAATTTATTTTCCTTTCATTTATTTCAAGGGTGTTGTTTACTTGAACTACTGGTCGGCTCCTGATAAATTTTTCTTCATCTTTTTAAGTAATCTGCCTGGAAAACAAAGATTCAAGTCTTTCATTACCATAGAAAATGGAGTCTTCTCTATTAAGGGCTAAGGTTTTTTTTTACAACTATTTAACTTGCCATATTTGCTTACAAAGTCTTCGTCACTTTGATTAAACAGACAACCAAGTATTGTTTCACAATGACCTGTGGTCCTATTTAATCAAGGGGTTTCAAACCTTTTTTTATATTTTTAACAAACTTCTCCCAAAAATCAAATTCTAAATGAAGTCTTTTTTTTTTTTTTTTAGGTTTTTTTTATTTATGAGAGAGAGAGAGAGAAAGAGAGAGAGAGAGGCAGAGACACAGGCAGAGGGAGAAGCAGGCTACATGCAGGGAGCCTGATGTGGAACCCTATCCCGGGTCTCCAGGATCAGGCCCTGGGCTGAAGGCGGCACTAAACCGCTGAGCCACCCAGGCTGTCTCATAAATGAAGTCTTTTTGACCTCAAACTAACTTTTAGACTTTTCAGCGGGCCCATAGAACATCTCAAAAGATTTATTCTCTATAAAAAGACAGATGTTAAATTAATTAGGCTTACAGATGCCTTTTTGAAAGTCTGCCTCATGCCACTTCACTTTTATGAAAGATCCACATTAGTACCTCTTTTCTCTAAAAGATATCTGAAGAGGATTTTTCCTTTACAGAAAAAAAGATGAAAGGTGAAAACAGTGTTTGTTTTACAGTGAACCATTACAGAGGCGGCATACTTGTCACAAATCAAGAGTAGCACCATCAAGCTCCTTCCCCAGGAACAATGCTCAGCATTTCAGCACCAAGCAGCCATAGCTTTGTGCACTATGTGAGCATCTGGCTTTCTCTTCATTAATTTTATGCATCTGATAGCAAGATGTGTCCTAAAGTATCGAAAAGTGTAAAGACGGTTATTTTTTAGGTTGGAGAATGCTCAAAAACTTTTCCATATAAACAAAAGGTTAACTGCTTTTTGGCTTTACACCATTTTGGCTTATGAAAGGTTTCATAGGAATGCTCTACTTTCAGATGGTGAGGTTAACCTGTTAATGATATGTTAAATTACATGAGAAGCAGTGTCAAATACAAAATAATGCTAAACCTTCTTTATGCATATCCTCATATGGATATATGTGTTCCAGAAACTATATGAAATTACTCAAATTCTGATGTTATCAATCTTAATTCCAATTATCATCTTATTTTTTTAAAGATTCTATCCTTGAGAGAGAGAGAGAAAGAGAGAGACAGCATGAGTAGGGAAAGGGACAGAGGGAGAGGAGCAGCAGACTCCCCACTAAGTGGGAAGCATGACAAGGAGCTCTACCCTAGAACTCCGGGATCATGACCAGAGCCAAAGGCAGATGCCCAACCAACTGAGCCACCTAAGGGCCCTCGATTATCATTTTATTTATTTTTTTTTTTAAAGATTTTTTATTTATTTATTCATAGAGACACAGCTAGAGAGAGAGGCAGAGACACAGGCAGAGGGAGCAGCAGGCACCATGCAGGGAGCCTGATGTGGGACTCGATCCCGGGTCTCCAGGATCACGCCCTGGGCTGCAGGCGGCACTAAACCGCTGCGCCACGGGGGCTGCCCTCGATTATCATTTTAAAATGTTTTGTGTCACTTGGGGGTGCTGTGGGTCAGTCAGTTAAGTGTCTGACTCTGGTTTCAGCTCAGGTCATGATCTCAGGGTTATGAGATCAAGCCCTGTGTCAGGCTCCCCTCTGGGAATGGAGTCTGCTTGAGATTCTTTCTCTATCTCTGCCCCAACTCATAAAAAAAGTTAATGTGTCACAAAAATACCAAATTTCCTTGTCAACTGCATTATTATTAACTCTCAGCAGATCTTTAAGTATGGACTTTTATTTTATTTATTTGTTTGTTTATATTTAAGTATGTACTTTTAAAAGTCTTTTGTCATTTACAGTTGTTTGCAAATGTGTTTCATCTTTAGAAATTCATGGGAAGGACCCTGACAAGTACTCTAGAATACAGGTTTCTGGTAACTTTTAGATTATATCACTGAACTGGATAAGAACTGATAGAGAAACTGATGGTTTCTTAAAACTGTTAAAAAAAAAATCAAAAATTCCATGGGACTGAATGAGCTGATGAGGATGATTATAATTTTTATGACTTTTTATATGAAACATTGTTGGTTCTTTTTTTTTTTTGGTTCTTTAATATTGTTTTTTCCATATTTAAGGAAATCTCCTCTCTTAAGCTATGTCTGACTTACAGCAATTTGGTATAGGATACTTTTGAGAATACTCATGATACAATTACTTTTTCTCCCTATCTGATCCCTACAGAACTGGAAAACGTCAGTGAATATTCTTATTTTCATGGCAATAGAATTATCTGCATAAATTCAATAAGGATCTGTTCTTATAACAGGACACAATTGGAAACATTGGTTATATAAATATAATATTTATATATTCACTGTAATGTCATATTTGAGAAAGACATACATAGACACAATAGTTAAAAAACTAAAGTTGAGTTTATGGAGCCAATAAAGCTCCATGGAAAAAAATCAGCCTGGCACCTTGCTTACAGATCCAACAGCCTTGACCAGGTGAGTAATGAGATGGTGACTTCCTGGCAAGCTCAGGAATCTCAGGGTATTTGAGGAACCTCAAAAAGAGAGGAATTCACCTGAATTTATAGGTATTGAAGGAAAGACCTACTAGCATATTTCTGAATTGAACATTTAAAAGCCTCTCAAGGCTAGGAAGACAATCTGAGATTCCTTATGAAAAATTCCAGCAGGGATGCCTGGGTGGCTCAGTGGTTGAGCATCTGCTTTTGGCTCAGGGCGTGATCCTGGTCCGGGGATCGAGTCTGGCATCGGGCTCCCTGCGAGAAGCCTGCTTCTCCCTCTATCTCTGCCTCTCTGTGTGTGTCTCATGAATAAATAAAATCTTAAAAAAATAAAAAAATCCAGCAAAGCAGACTTAAAAGTCTATATGGTCCTCATTATTCTTACTCCAATTATGTAAATAATCAGCCAAGTTTACTGAGATTAGATTTATTTTATAAACAAATTAGCTTTATTTTAACTATCTCTGATAGAAACAGAGTTGATTGTGAGACAAAGAATGTTTCAGTAATACACCATTGTGGGTATCAGATTCTACTGCTTTTATTTGTCTTTGAGGTTTTGTTTTCCACCTCTGAAGTAGACTGGATCCTGAATCTTCTAGTTTCCTCCAATATTTGGCTACAACTCTCCAAACTAACATTTCCAAGTGTTCTCCCACCCATCTGACTTGGAAACACCAAGAACTAAAACTGCCTTTTCCCAAAACCATGCAAGCTAAAGTGGGACAACTTGATATAAACTTAAATCACCACAACAGCTCATGTATAGACAATTTTGTGCCTGTTGCTGCATGGACCACTCAAAAAAGACCACTCAAAAAAAGATTCCCAGAGACATTCAAACTGCAAACTAGGGAAATCTTACAGACTGCACTGCCTGCCCTCACTCCATCTGAAGATGCTTTCAGCCTGACATGTAGAAATCTGCTCAACTGGCTGCCTTCAGAACTCAAAAACTGGGATTATAATCTTCTTCAAGCATTGACTTTTGTTTTTCCTTCTTTTGTTTCCATAGAAATACCTCTTATTAAATGCCTGAGGCAAATACTTCCACCATGTAAGCATGTTAAGAGACAGCAGGCCCAAAATAGAAGTCACTTAAGCCAGTGTCACCAAACCAAGACTGAATACCCAATTACAATTTTAGTTTCTTCTTATATGTAATCCTACCTTGTCAGTCTGGAATTTCCCGGTCAGCACTGATGCCCTGCCTTCCCCCCAAAGGAAGGTGGGCTTACTTGAAACAATCCACTCTAACAGTAACTTTTTTTTTTTAAGATTTTATTTATTCATTAGAGAGAGAGAGAGAGAGAGAGAGAGAGGGAAAGGCAGAGACACAGAGGGAGAAGCAGACTCCATGCAGGGAGCCCGATGTGGGACTCGATCCCCAGACTCTGGGGTCACACAGCCAAAGGCAGTCAACTGCTGAGCCACCCAGGCGTCCTGTGACAGTAACTTTCTTGTCATGTCCCCTTCTGCCTATAAAATTCTTTCATTTTGTACAGCTCTCAGGAGTTCCTTTTTGTTAGATGAGATGCTGCCCAATTCACAACCATTGAATCAAGCCAGTAAGATCTTTAAATTTACTGTTTTGTTTTTTTTTTTTTTTCCCTCCAACAGGCCTAACTTGGGGAACCACCTGCACCACCACCTTCTGAAATAAGACACAACCCTTTAATTAAACTGACTTATTCTCAGGACTAAGGGACTGGTTCCATTGGATATGAAACAACCTAGCAACTCAGAACAGGCTCAAACCTACTTATACCAGATGGCTGAAGATGTTAAAACATTTCACAATATTACCCAAATCCTTGAAGAGATTTCCAGGGCTAGCCAAAAAGTCAAGATCACTGACCTATTTTCATGGCTGGACCCTTTCAAATTTGGGACGATAAGTACAGACTGGATTTCAAACTATAGCCTGTATAATTATTCAACCCTTTTAACATACTAGCTATCCAGGCAGTTGATGTCTTCATCACTGACTCTGGCATCACAGGGTAGATTGTTGTGTAAACTCTGACAGTTGTTCCCCCCATCCCTATTTCATAATGCAGATGCCTGATTTAAGCTTGGATTGCTGAGGCATCCACTTCAAAGATGACTATCTTGAATAAACACACAGCCATTTGTGTGTATATATATATATACACACATATGTATATATATATACACACACACACTTATAAAGACTTTATATAGTGTATATACACTTTATATAAAGACTATATAAAGTGCCAGGCTGCCTCCCCAACCTGAGACTGCTTTGTTTTAGAGTTCTTGGTTGATTTCAATAACTGGCCATTTTTGGGTGCTTGGGCTTTTTGTTTTCCTTTTTCTCTCTTCCTATACTTTAAATTCCTGCTGTTTTTTAATTTAAAATTTTATTTTTAATTTTATTTGAGAGAGAGCATGAGCGGGAGAAGGCAGTCAGGAGGGAAGCGGACAAGAGAGGGAGAAGCGGACTCCCCGCTGTGCAGGGAGTCAGACTCAGGGCTAGATCCCAGAATCCCAATATCATGACCTGAACTGAAGGCAGATATTTAACCGACTGAACACCCAGGTGCCCCTCCTGCTCTTATTTTTTAAATTTACCCACGAAGAGGCACCTGGATGGCTCAGTCAAGTGTTTGCCTTTGCTCAGGTCATGATCCCAGGATCCTGGGACAGTCCCACATCAGGCTCCCTACTCAGCAGAGAGCCTGCTTCTCCTTCTCCCTCTGCTACTACCCCTGCTTGTGCTCTCTTTCTCTGTCAAATAATTAAAATCTAAAATAAATAAATAAGCTCACCCATGAAACTCTTGATGGCCACCCTCAACCCCAGTAAAACCCCCAGCCTGTGCTAGCTTGCTCCCTCACTACCTGTAACCTTGCTGTGTACTCACTGCTGTGTCTTGTGATCTCCAGGGCTTGTAAAGAATAAACTTTTTTTTTTTCTTTCAAAGTTTCCTGAAGGTCACTGTTATGGTTTGGACAGAGGAGGTGTCTGTGGGAAGCTCACTGGAGCCCAAGTGAGTGTGCCCCCAAGCATTTCTAACCATGGCATTACCATCGCTAGGCTGAGATAGCACAAAACACACAAATACCAATTAAATTACGATCTCTGGTGGTAGAAGCCAAATATCAATATTACTCAGATGTTATTTAAATTAATTAAAGATAATAGATTGAGCTAGCACAAAACAGGGTGCAACCTGGGCACTGTGACTTTTAAAAGGTCTCCAGGCAATTCTAATATGTAGCAGAGACTGGAAACAATAGACCTCAAGTATATAAGATACTTATGGAAACACCAGTAATTGGTGATTTAAATATGAGACACATAGGTTATACAGTTGAGTAAGCACTCAACTGTACTCTTAAAAAAAAATCACATAAGATTAGTGGAAAGAATACAACAAATTTAAAAATCTGAATAATCAAGGTATTAATTCCTTATAAATTCCACTCACTGAAAACTGGCAGAATGTGTAACTTTAAACATTTCTAAGTTACAACCATAACATGTCAGAAATCACCTCACCATGAAGTGGCTTTTGTGTTGCACTGGAACAGATGGTGATGCCAGAATAAAAATAGTAAACACATTTTCACACACATACACTAAACTTACCAGGGAAGTACCACACGAGATGCAAATGGCAGAAATGGAGTATGAATAGGAAGCAGTGATTTAAGTCCAGCAAACATTTTATTGAGTAAACAAACCCAATATGCAAACTTCAACAGAAAATGAATCTGATGAAGTCTTCAGTTTATGTATTTTGCTGGAGAAAGCAAGAGCTTTTTAAAGATGGAAAAAAATGAAACACACTCGCTGCCAAAACCCCCCCCCTTTTCCGAATAAGGACTACACTGCTCTGAAGTCTTATACGTAGCACTTCAAATGCTGCAAACTGCACAAGCCTTCAATAATTGCAATTATTCATCTTCAAATATCTCGACTTATCACCATCTGTACCAAATAAGTTTGGTGCCCGTCAGGCGAGAACACATCTAACGAAAATAAGCACAAGCGAAGAGGGAAGTTTAAGAGCTAGCTAAAATACCACTTTCCCACCAGAAAATTCCTCTCAGGGAACCATACCGGGCCTTTACGTCTCCGTAAGCATGCGTTTGTTTCATCGAATTTTGGCCCAACGTCATCATCAGCCACTGCTACAGCACGAAACCAACAGCCAAGACAACATGAAAAGTCTGCCGAGCGGTTCGAAATTCTCTTACCAATGGGGCAGTCACCTGGAAAAACTGCCAGGCACGGACGCCGGAGATGCCGGGCTCGCTGTCCACTCAAGGAAGACGAAGGCGTCTTGACTATCTGCCCCGTCTCCGGGAGAGGACCAGTCGGCTTCCAGAAACTTATTCCCCGTGATGACGGAGAAACGGACCACGGGTCCCAGACGACCCTGGCTGGGGAAGCCGCCCGCACCGCCCCGCCGGACAAGCCAGGGCTTGCGCGCTCAACAGCCAGCCCTCGGAACTGAGATTAGACAGCGCGCGCGCCGCAAAAGAGCCGTTGGCGCGCCTGCGCACTGCAGCCCTTCCGCTCTCCGCTCCGCCCACCCAGGAGCAACCGTCACACGGGAGCCGCCACTTCCGCGGGCGCGTGCGCAGTGGCGAGTCGGGCGCGTGCGCAGCCCCCGCTCCTTCCAGGCTGGAGCTTCTGCAGCTCACGCTCCTCCTCCCGCTCCCCACCCCCCAGCCCGCCGCGGCCCGGTACCAGCTTGTGGTCCTCCGAAGGGAGCGGTCGGTGCCTCGTGCTCCTGGGACGGCCGTGGTGCGCGCTCGCGGCGCGTGGCACTAGCCATGGCGATGGATCAAGTGAACGCGCTGTGCGAGCAGCTGGTGAAAGCGGTGACGGTCATGATGGACCCCAGCTCCACCCAGCGCTACCGGCTGGAAGCCCTCAAGGTAGAAGGGGTCCGGCGTCCTGGGCCTGCCCCAAGATCCTCCCCTAGCCCCAGCGCCCCCCCCCCCCCCCGCCCCGCCGCCTGAAGCCCTGCTGGTCTCCCGCCCACGCGGCCCTTGAACCTCCCACTGCAACCCCCGGGGGCCCTTAGCCTTTCCCCTCCTCGCCCTCCGCGCTTCTTCTCACTCGGGCTTTCTCTGCCAGTCGCGCCTGCCCTTTTCTCGGGACCCTCTGGTTCCCTGCTGCTCCTCATCTCACTACCACTTGCTACTGCCCTCTCTTCTCCTCTCCCCACTTCTCTTTAGTCCTACCCACACCACAGCCCGATGCTTCTATTTTACTACCCCAAGCCCCACGTCCCCTAGCCTTCCCGTGGCGCACGTGCCCATCACGTACGTCCCCAACACCAGCTACATTCTTTACGGTCTCCCCTGCATTAAACGTTTCCTTGCATCCTCCTGACCCATCCTAGCCGAGCTCCAGCCCCGCTAGTGCCACTTTATTTACATTCTTACCCCTCTCACTAATTCTCTTCTGTGTCTTGGGTTATTTCTGGGCTCATTCTCACACACCCTCCCCCCACGTTCTTTTACTTGTTCTATTCTCAGGCTATTTTGCGCAAAGATGAACTTCTACCACTTACTTTGCATTTTAACAAGGGCACTTTGGTTTCCTGAAAGTAGTTTTCTTGAGTCCGCATGCTCAGCTCTTGGGACTGACTCTTCTATTGCAGTTTGGGAATGCTAATACAAATTGGGATGGTAATAAATTGCGCACTCATTCCCACATCAAACTACGTGTGTGGATTGTGAGAAATGACCATTAGGAAAAACACTTGTGCACGTTATTTTTTAAAGTTTTTAGTAATTTTAAATGATGTCACATCATTTAAATGTACAGTGAACATCATTTGGAAGGAACTTTACTTTTAACACCATACAGTGTTTGCCACAAGATTTGGAATGAGAAACAGATGTGTTCTATTTGTTTTTTTGTTATGAAATATTAAAGACATACACAAAAGTAAAGAGAATAATACTACAATGATCTTGTATATACCCCACACCTAAATTAAAGAGTTATAAAAATTTTGCCACATTTGCTTCCCACCCCCACTCCTCCCTTTTGTTTTTTTAAATCAAATCCTAGAAGTTGTCATTTCACCCCTATATACTTCTGGAGTACATCTCTAACAAATAATTTTTAACTCCTATAGGTCAGACTATTTTCAATGTTATTGGCCAGGGCATGGCAAATTTGTAACTATCAAAGTGAAAGGAATGTTTATCAGTTCTTTTTTTTTTTTTTTAAGATTTTATTTATTTATTCTTGAGAGACAGAGAGGGAGAGGCGGAGACACAGGCAGAGGGAGAAACAGGCTGCAGGCAGGGAGCCCGACATGGGACTCAATCCCTGGACTCCAGGATCATGCCCTGGGCCAAAGGCAGGCGCCAAACCTCTGAGTCACCCAGGCTGCCCAGTTCTTTACTCATATACTATTGATCTAGATTTTGCAGTTTAAATATATAGCTCAGGTGGAGAAGATGAAGTTTTTTAAAATTTTTTTAATCCCCACTGTCTCTTGCCTCCTAAGGGAAATACTAACTTTTGTTGTTGCAGTTCTGTGAAGAATTTAAAGAAAAGTGCCCTATCTGTGTCCCCTGTGGCTTGAGGTTGGCTGAGAAAACACAAATTGCCATCGTCAGACATTTTGGCCTTCAAATCCTGGAACACGTTGTCAAGTAAGGAGCTTTTGGACAGTACCATTGAAGTCTGTGAGAGAGCAAGTCTTTATTTCTTATATAACTCATAGAGATAATCTTTAGGTGAGCAGAGAAGATCAATCACTGAGAAGAAAGGAATGATTTCCCAAGAGATTATCATAACCTCAAGAGTACTCTTATTCAAGACTTAACCTTTCTCTTCTTCAGTTTCTTCATCCATGTAGAATACATACTAAGTACATACTAAGCATTCTACAAATATGAGCTGATAGTGGTTCAATCAGTATTGAGCTCCCACTGTATACCAGCAGATCTCAGAGTCTTTTTAAAATAATAGAGTGTATAGGTAATTATTTATTTATTTTTGTATAGGTAATTAAATCTCTGATTAGGCATTGCGCTTTTAAATTTTTTTTTTTAAAGTTTGAGCATGTTCCTTCTCTGAATGGCAAATCCAAAGCAGAATTATATGAGAAAAACTGAAAACCCTTCCTTTTTTTTTTTTTTTTTTTTAAATTTTTATTTATTTATTCATGATAGTCACAGAGAGAGAGAGAGAGAGGCAGAGACACAGGCAGAGGGAGAAGCAGGCTCCATGCACCGGGGGCCCGATGTGGGATTCGATCCCAGGTCTCCAGGATCGCGCCCTGGGCCAAAGGCAGGCGCCAAACCGCTGCGCCACCCAGGGATCCCTGAAAACCCTTCCTAACTTGAGTCTTCTACCCCTAGCATCTCCCAAAAGAGTCAGCTTTAAGACTTAGCCACAGTCTTTGTGGGATTGTGCTGTTCATAAATAAGCCAGCACATTAAAAAAAAAAAGAGAGAGAGAGAGAGAGAGAAGTTAGTGGTATCAATAATGTGTTGTTGTTTTTTAAGATTTTTTTATTTGACAGAGCAAGCGCACAAGCAGAGGGAGCAGCAGGCAGGGGGAGAGGGAGAAGCAGGCTCCCCACAGAGCAGGGAGTCTGATGCAGAACTCGATTGCAGGATGCTGGAATCATGACCCAAGCTGAAGGCAGATGCTTTACTGACTAAGCCACCCTAGCACCCCAACATTGTAGTTTCTGAAAAGCAACTATATTTGTTGTAGTTGTCCCAGGTAGATATTTGCTTTTGGTCTATCAGTAAAATCAGCTAATCTGTGTACAAATCCTGTAAATTTCAGTTAGTGGACCACTTCTTATACAGAACTTTTTCTCAAGAATTTTTCTGTTGTCAGCATTTTAGTTGAACATGGACTGTTCTTGTCCTTTCTTTAAAGGTACAAAATCAGAAGTATAATATTTTAGTTCACTAACATAATATAACAGAATCAAAGCTAGTCTCTTTTGAAGACTTCTAATGTGGTTCTCTGACCTTACGCATTTTGGTGGCCAGGTTTCGGTGGAACAGCATGTCTCGATTGGAGAAAGTCTATCTGAAGAACAGTGTCATGGAGCTGATTGCAAATGTAAGGAATGGTTGGTTGGAAGACTTGTGTTTTAAAGGTAGTTTAGACTAAGTGTGACTTTGACTTCTTCAGCATTTATGTAAAAATTCACTAGTTCTGCATAGGTCAAACAGCATGCTCAACAGGGCAGAAAATATTAAACATTTTCAACAAATGAACAAGATTCTTAGATTTAAAGTAGGTTGCACTTTGCTGTTTGTTTCCTTTTATTCCAAACCAAATTTTACTGTATGATTTTAACAAAACAAAATAGGCAGGATGGATTTGTATCAGGAATTAGGATATGACTTTAAACATGCTTAAAATCTACAGCCTTTTTTTTTCTTTCTTACAAATAGCATGGAAAGTTGAATTCCCATCTTTTCCTCTCCAAAGTTGGGTGCCTTTAATAGAAGAAAATTCCCTTCAGAATTATTAATTTAGGATTTGTATTTTGCTAGTTCTTGGGAAACTTGATAGTAATTCTAATTCATTAAACTTGATATCAAACTTAAGTAGAACAAAGTCCCAGGAATACTTTTCTTGCGTGTCTTATAATGCTAGAATTATCAGTAAAATATTTAGTTGCTTCTCCTAATTCTCTTCATTATATCAGCTTCTTATTGTCCTCTTTGTTTCTGTACTCTGGCGCTCTTACAAAATGAAAACAGTGTGAGAGTCTTTTCGGTTTGTAAAGGAAAACAATGAAGTCTTCCTTGCTCTATGTGACAGTCACTTTATTAGCTGATGCAGCCCTTACTTAAGCTTCAAGTGAAGAAAATGGTTAATGAGAATGCAGGACAAGTGACTCAGACCTGGAGAGCAAGTTTGTTTACTCTGTTTAGTTTAAAAGGCAAGCCTGCTGATGAGTTCTGTACACTTTCACAGTGCAGGTTTTTTTGGTTTTTTAGGTTCTTTAAATTCAGTCTTGTAAACCTCTTATTGTCTCTTAATCTTTTTCAGGGAACACTGGATATTTTGGAAGAGGAGAACCATATTAAAGATGTTTTGTCACGAATCGTAGTAGAAATGATCAAGCGGGAGTGGCCACAGCATTGGCCTGATATGCTAATAGAACTGGACACCCTTTCCAAACAAGGGGTATAAAATACAGCTATACCAATTCAGTTTATTGGGGGAGGGGGTGTTCTGGAGTTTGTTTTGTCAACAGAAAAGAGCTTTTGGGCATACCTATAGTGAAAAGGATGTTTCAGTTTAATTAGCTTATTTCTATTGATACAGGAAACACAAACAGAATTAGTGATGTTTATCCTTCTACGACTGGCAGAGGATGTAGTGACCTTTCAGACCCTGCCCCCTCAAAGAAGAAGGGATATCCAGCAAACATTAACCCAGAACATGGAAAAGATCTTCAGTTTTCTACTTAACACACTTCAAGAAAATGTAAACAAGTACCGGCAAGTGGTAAGGGATACCCTATCTCCCAAAAGTTCTATTTTCTAGTATGAGTGGGTTTTTTGTTTTTTTTTTTTAAAGATTTATTTATGATAGACAGAGAGAGAGAGAGAGAGAGAGAGAGAGGCAGAGACACAGGCAGAGGGAGAAGCAGGCTCCATGCAGGGAGCCTGACGTGGGACTCGATCCCGGGACTCCAGGATCGCGCCCTGGGCCAAAGGCAGGTGCTAAACCGCTGAGCCACCCAGGGATCCCCTTTTGTTTATTTTTTAAGGTTAAATTAATCTATCAGCAAGGAATTAGGGTGTCTAGTTCAGCAAAAGAAAACTTAAAAGCAAAAGAGAAACAGATGACAGGAAAAACTGGAACTAATTTTCAAGTAACAGGTCATTGAGTTTCTATGTTAAAAAAAATAATGCTTTATAGTAAGAAAATTCTTAAAATAGTATAAAAATGGTTAATTCTCTCTCTTTTTTAAAGATCTTATTTATTTGAGAGTGAGAGAGTGCATGAGCAGGGGGCAGAGGCAGAGGGAGAAGTAGACTCCCCACTGAGCAAGGAGCCTGATACAGGGCTTGATCCCAGACCCTGGATTACTGTCTGAACTGAAGGCAGACACTTAACTGACAGCTACCCAGGGGCTCCAAAATGGTTAATTCTTAATATTTAAAGTATTTAAAGCCCAGATTTCCGGTAGGTCAGGGTAGCACCCCTATTAAATTTTGATGCTGTATTTAGTCTTGGTCCCTTTTGCAGTGGAAATTGCCAGATTTTATTCATCTTGACCACATGATTCTTTGTACAGGTTTCTCCCTGCTACCTGAAAGGGGAGTGTTCCTTTGAAACCTTTTGTGAGCCCAAATGGCATAAAATGAAGAAGAAATTACCATTAATTTATATGGAATAATTTTTTTTAGCATTCCCAGACCCCCCAAAAATAACCTCTTTTTAGCTTTTCTGACACATTAAGGACACATCTTGCTAACAGATACGCAAAATAAATCAAGATTAAGCACAGATGCTCACTGACACAGTTCAAAGCTATGGCTGCTAGATGCTGAGATGCTAAGTGTAGTGCCTAGGGAAGGAGTGTAGTGGTGCCTCTGTAAGGTGTTCCTGTAAAACAAGTGCTGAAAGCTGTTTTCATGTTGTGCCCTTTTTTAAAAGTAAAAAATCCTCTTCACATTTCTTTCAGTTAGAGAAAACAGGTACTAATCTGGGTCTTATGAAAATCAAAGTTGCATGACACAAACTTTCAAAAAATGGGAAGTATCTATATTTTATTCTCCCTGGCAGGGTATTTCTTCTGCAGAAAAGGGCATGCCACATACTGTCTTTCCAAGCATTTTTTTTTTTTTTAATATTTTATTTATTTATTCATGACACAGAGAGAGAGACAGGCAGAGGGAGAAGCAGGCTCCGTGCAGGGAGCCTGACTTGGGACTCAATCCCGGGTCTCCAGGATCACACCGCAGGCTGAAGGCGGCCCTAAAGTGCTGGGCCACCAGGGCTGCCCAAGCATTGTCATTTTTAACAGCCCTGCATTGGGTTCCACATTGAATGTGGAGCCTGCTTAAGATCCTCTCTCTCCCTCTCCCTCTGTCTTCCCTACCCTCACCTGAAAAAGAAAAAGAGAAATTCTGATCCAGAATTCTTATTCGTACTTATTTCACAAAATAGAATTAAATTTAGTTCTTTTTTTTATGCCCCTGGTAAATTTTAGAGAAGCACAGCTACTAACACAAGTGATAAGAAGGTACTGTGAGCTCTTTGGGTTAGGAAGGAACTCATAGTAAGTACCTAATATATGCATTATACTTGTTTGCACTTCATGTGTTATTTAATCCTCAAAGCAACCCTAAGAGTCAAAAAGTTATAGTCTCCATTTTATGGATGCAGAAACTAAGGTTCAGAGAATAATTATTGAAGATCCCCTAATAAATGGTTGTGGTGAAATTCAAGTCCCATTCTTTATCATAGAATGGCCTATTTCCCTCAAAATAGCTCCCCAAGATTTTTCAAAAGAAAATACCAGGAAAATATTGGCACTTAAAAATGTATGGCTATCAAGGGTGAAGGAGGTATTTTCCTTCTCTAGGAGATTTAATCTTTAGGAGAAGGGGAACAAATTAAGACTCCTTAGATGCCCTAGCCAACATGTCCAAGCAGGGCTGATTGGTGATGGTGTGAGACATTAGAAGCACATCCACTGTGGTGATTTTCTTTAGCCTCAGTCTCCATTCCCTTCAGAACTGTTAAAGCAGGGATCCCTGGGTGGCGCAGCGGTTTAGCGCCTGCCTTTGGCCTGGGGCGCGATCCTGGAGACCCTGGATCGAATCCCACGTCGGGTTCCCGGTGCATGGAGCCTGCTTCTCCCTCTGCCTGTGTCTGCCTCTCTATGTCTTTCAGTCTCTTTCTCTAATAAAGAAATAAATCTTTAAAAAAATTAAAAAAAAAAAAAAAAGAAAAAAGAAAAAAAAAGAACTGTTAAAGCAGACTGCCTCTTGTGTCCAAGACCAGAGCTCACTAAGGGCCATCTTCTGTACCTGGAACAACAGCTTTTGCTTGAGAAGTTGCATCCCTTCTTCCATCGCTTTTCTCCTTCCCTCCATTCTCTCCTTCTTGTTTGGGGAGTAGGTTGAATGGTAAACAATGATGTCGATGAATACAAAGACTAGACTTGGGTGTCGTCACTTGGATTCCTTTTCCTTCTGGGCAACATCAGTAGATGCTGGTGTGAGAGGGTTCTGCTTCTCTCTACTCCATCACTGATGATGAAGGCTTAATGCTTGTCCTTTATTAACAAATGTATTTCATAAAAGTTGAGAAAAGGAATTATAGAAGAAAAAATCCTTTATAGTCTTAATGGCAGTGAGTTTTCAGGTACTTCAGAAACTGTTACTCCTGTTTCTGTTCCCATTTAGCTGTCTTCAGGAATCATTCTTAATTTTAATTTCAGAAGTTTTTTGGGGAAGTATTAATTTTGTACGTGTAAATTATAAGCATTTTGTATTATTTACGGAATCTGAAGTATAAGGGTAAAAATCAGTTATAATTGTACGTTTACTGAACATTTTTATCTATTTAGCATGTGATATTTTTGTGTGTGATTTTCCTGTAGTTATGTCCATACATTCATAGTCATAAGTTGTATTCATTTCATTTTGTTTCTTTTTTCATTTCAATATGTTACATCATTTCAATATGTTTTTGCTAGTTATAACTTGTCTTTATTTGAATAACTTGTCTTTATTTGAATATGGAAAAATGTTCATACTTTTTTTTTGTTTTGTTTTGTTTTTAATTTATTTTTTATTGGTGTTCAATTTACTAACATACAGAATAACCCCCAGTGCCCGTCACCCATTCACTCCCACCCCCCGCCCTCCTCCCCTTCTACCACCCCTATTTCGTTTCCCAGAATTATGTTTCTTTGATCACTAGCCATGTGGAGCCTTATTTATTCATCTGTTAGTTGTGTTTCTTTGTAAAATCCTTGCTTTGAAACTTTGTGGACTTCATGTTGTAACAAATTTGTGTAAGCTCTTTAGATACTAACTTTCTATCATATTGCTAAAATTGAAATAACCTGTCCTTAGGGGGAATATCAGCTACTATGTTCATGTACAGTTGTATTCCTTTCCAAGTTTAAAAGTTGAGTCTGTATTTAAAATCATTATTCAAGGGACTTTATTAAGTGGGTGGAAAGTTATTATGTAGCCTTTTGCTCATTAAAAACATTGGATCCTTATACTTCTTTTCTTTCAGAAGACAGATAATTCTCAGGAGTCAAAGGTAAGAGCTCTTGTGGAGTTGGAAGGAGACTTCTTTGAGGCTTTCAGGTACAGAGATGCATACATATGTAGTGGAGGGTGACCTCAGCCTTGGTTTAGGTGATCACTGGTAGAAGGGAGTTAGAATTACAGTATTTCCAGTTTATCAAAGGAGATGAAATAGCCACACATGCCGATATGGTCCTATTTACAGACATTGAGAATGCTGTTGTTTGAGAAGTGGTTGTGCATCAAAAGAAGACCTTTGAGTTCCCTGTCAGTGGCTGTTAAAAGAGTACTTTTTTTTTTTTTAATCGTTTTCTTTTTAGAATTAGAGAATAGAAGGAGCTCAGGTATAACCACAGCCTTCCTGAAGTCTGTTACCAGTGAGGACTTAATGATTAAGTTATTTCTTTTCATGCAGGCTCAAGCAAACTGTCGAGTAGGAATCGCAGCTCTGAATACTCTAGCAGGCTACATTGACTGGGTGTCCATGAGTCATATTACTGCTGAAAACTGTAAGCTCTTAGAGATGCTCTGCCTGCTTCTGAATGAACAGGAACTTCAATTGGGAGCAGCTGAGTGTCTTCTCATTGCAGTCAGCAGAAAAGTAAGTTACCACTTCAAACTGACTTTTGTCCTCTCAGAATTTCTTAGGGGAGTGTGTGTTTGTTTAATTGTACATTGTAGTAGGAAGCCATTGGAAAATTTGGGATTTATTTTTACCTGACACCAATTTAATTGCCTGCTCCTACCCCTTTGGTAGTTTGCCGATATTCTAGGGATCCATTGGCACTATATACAGAGATTTACCAGGCTACCTGGTTCTTGAAACTACTATAAATCTTGGTACTTCATGCTGAGGAAATAAGATGAAAGTAATACTAAAATTTAAAACTCAATGTTCCATCAAAGAATCTTTTTATTTATTTATTCATGAGAGACAGAGAGAGAGAGAAGCAGAGACACAGGCAGAGGGAGAAGCAGGCTCCACGCAGGGAGCCTGACGTGGGACTCGATCCTGGGACTCCAGGATCACGCCCTGGGCCGAAGGCAGGTGCCAACTGATAAGCCACCCAGGGATTCCCACATCCAAGAATCTTAAGTGGTGGCTGCACTGTCCTTTTTTTTTTTTTTTTTTTTAATGTATACATTCATGAGAAACACAGAGAGGAGACAGACACCTAGGCAGAGGGAGAAGCAAGTTCCCTATGGGGAGCCTTTTATTTATTTATTTAAGATATTATTTATTTGTTCATGAGAGGCAGAGACACAGGCAGAGGGAGAAGCAGGCTCCATGCAGGGAGCTCAACTCAGGACTCGATCCTGGGTCTCCAGGATCAGGCCCTGGGCTGAAGGTGGCGCTAAACTGCTGAGCCACCCGGGGTGCCCCCCAGTGTTGATTTTAAAGGATCAGCCTTTTTTCCAGTGTTTAGTTAAGCTCTGAGACTGTGAGAAATTATGAAATCATTATCTTTTATTTTATAGGTATAGAAGATGTTAGTACTTGGAGGCTTTTAATAATAAAGTTTGTATTATTTGTGTTTCCCTAAAATTGGTTCTAGGGCAAGTTGGAAGACCGGAAGCCCCTGATGGTCTTATTTGGGGATGTTGCCATGCATTATATACTGTCTGCTGCACAGTAAGTATCTACTTTTTATGTGTTTTCTAATTTCTTTGTCCTTTCTGTAGTATAGGTCGATATATCTAAATTCATATCTGAATGTTGGCAGTCAATTGACAGTGACAGTGTTTTTAATGTGAACGAAAGTCAGGCAGTGTTAAAGGAACTTTTAAACCTTTTTAAAGACTTGATAGTGGAAACTCAGTCACTTTCCCAGTTTTCCCCATTCTTCCCAGATAGCTCATCTCCTTGATTCTGTTTGCTTCTGGTGATTCCCAAGCCTCCTAGTAGTGCTGGTGCCTAGGCCTGAGAATGCTCTGATCTTCTGGACCAGAGTCTGCACCAGGGCCTGCCTTGACTGCAGAACTCCAGATGTTCCTCCCTCCTCAAAGTAATCAATGTCTGATGTGCTAAGGCTCTTGGAAGCAGCAGGAACAGTGTGTTCAATGAGAAATGTATGCATGGGACCTGCAAACACATTCTGTGTTCTAAAATAATGGCTTCCACTTTTTTTTTTTTTTTCATTTTTAATTGCTTTGAAACATGTTTGAGCATTTCCTGATATGTGTTTCTTACCAGGAAGGCAGGTAGAACTGTATGTACTACAAAGACAGTTGAAGCTGTTACATCACCCTTTTTTTTTTTTTTTTTTAATACTCTTAGTGCCAGGGAGAAATGAAAAGATACGAGATACACATGTATTACTTAAAATCTCTCACTGTCCATTCCAACACAGCTTTTATGATGGCTTTCTTTTCTCTGGAAATTAGCTCTGTTTTTAAGAGGTCCTGTTAATTAAATTTATAACATGTCTTTTGGGTACTCACTGCAGCTAACTGTTCCCAAGGCCCATTTTTTAGTTCCATAGAAACTGACATTCAAAAAAAAAAAAAAGAAAGAAAAGAAACTATGACATTCACACTGAATTGTCCCATCTCTGTGTTACTTGTACTGGTTAGTAAAGCTATGATTCAAACCGAGGCAGTCAGACTCGAGAGCCTGCACTAGCAACCACAATGCCATATTGTCCTTCACTGTCACTAGAACCCAAGTCTTGCTTACCCTGAGGCCCATGCTTTTTACGTTATACTCCGCTGCATCTGGAAAACAGCTAATATGGCTGCTGTACATACTAGTTATTATTACTTCTTTTAATTTTTTTTTCTTTAGATTTTATTTTTCCGTTCATGAGAGATGCAGAGAGAGGCAGAGACATAGGCAGAGGGAGAAGCTTGGCTCCATGCAGGGAGCCCGATGCAGGACTCAATCCCAGGACCCTGGGATCACGCCCCAAGCCAAAGGCAGATGCTCAACCACTAAGCCACCCAAGCGTCCCAGTTATTGTTAATTCTTATTAGTGTGAATAGTCTTACATCATTTCAGGTCCAGTTTTGCCACCAAATAAGTTATAATTTTTTTAAGACTTTTTTTAGAGCCATTTCAAGTTCATAGCAAAATTCAATAAAGGTACAGAGATTTCTGTGATGCCACATGCCTACCCCCCACGCATAGCCTCCTCCATTACCAACATCACCAACCAGAGTAGTTTATAACATTTGTTATAATTGATGAACTACATGGACACATTATAATCATCCAAAGTCCATAGTTTACTTTAGGGTTCATGTTGAGTGTTGTACATTCCATAGGTACAGTTCTGTGGGTTTCAACAAATGTGTAGTAACCTGTATCGTTGTAGTATTGTACAGAGTATTTTCACTGCCCCCCAAAAATCCTTTGTGCTCTGCCTATTCATCTCTCCTCCCCTACCCCAGCCTCTGGCAACAACTGATCTGATCTTTTTTACTTTCTCCATAATTTTGCCTTTTCCAGATTGTCATATAGTTGGAATAATATAGTATATAATCTTTTCAGATTGACTTCTTTCAGTTGGTAACATGCATTTAGAGTTTTTCCATGTGTTTTCATAGCTTGATAGCTCATTCCTTGTTAGCAGTGAATAATATTGCATTGTCTGGCTGTACCAGTTTATCCGTTCACCTGCCAGAAGACATCTTGGTTGCTTCCAAATTTTGCCACTTATGAATAAAGTTGCAATAAACATGTAGGTTTAACATGTTAAAAACATGTAGGTCTTTGTGTGAACGTGTTTTCAACTCCTTTGGTAAATAAGAAGCATGATTGCTGGGTTGTTAAGAGTATGCTTAGTTTTATAAGAAACTCAAATTGTTTTCAAAGTGTCTATATCATTTTTGCATTCTCACCAGCAATGAATGAGAGTTACTTTCGTTCCACATCCTTGGCAGCGTTTGGTGTTGTCAATGGTCTGAATTTTGGCCACTCTAATAGATATGTGGTGGTATCTTATTTGAATTTGCAATTCATATAAATATGTTTGTCATCTGTATCTCTTTGGAGAGATGTCTCTTAAGCTCTTTGGTCTATTTTTTGATCAGGTTGTTTTCTTATTGTTGAGTTTTAAAGTTCATTATATATCTTGGATAACAGTCTTTTTTTCGATGTGACATTGCAAATATTTTCTCCCAGTCTGTGGCTTGTCTTTTCTTTCTTTCAATTATAGTCCTTTTAATTTTGTCAGTGGCATAAGGGATTGTTCCTAGGCATGTCTCTTTAAGTCCTCCCTGGGTATCAATGAATGTCTATAAATATATGCATTGTTGTATGCAGTCATGCCCGGAGTTTATGTTATTAATCCAAAATAATCAAGGACCATTTAATGTGCATAATTAGAGTGCTTCTTTGAGGGATAAGATTACATTGAACCCTGTTCTTCATTGATCTTCAGTGTTTGGCTTGAGTTTTTTTTTTTTAACTTTAATACTCAACAGAAATTTGAATGTCGAAGCACAGACCACATATAGCTCCATTTGGTGGGAATCCTTTAGGTTGTCTTGATGTGCAACTAATCTCACTATTTTCTCATCTTACAGGACTGCTGATGGAGGAGGCTTGGTAGAAAAACATTATGTCTTCCTGAAGAGACTCTGTCAGGTGTTGTGTGCTCTGGGCAATCAGCTCTGTGCATTGCTGGTGAGCACTTATTTTCTGGAGAGTTTCAGGGCCATTTGATCAGAGCATTTAGAAAGTTATATTTGTATAATGAGTGAAACATGCCATTAATTTTAGCTTTGTGGAGCATTGCCCTACAGATTATTTCATATGACTTTTATAGATTAAATTATAATGGGTTGAATGCTGTATATTTCTTTTAACAAGTCAGTTATTGATGTTAACAGGAAACACCCACGTCCATTATTCCATAAAGTCAACGTTGCTATTCTTATGAATTTTGGTACTTAAGGTTCTTATAGTACATCAGTTTGCTGAATGCATTACCCTTTAAAATTCTATTAGATCATGAAATATTATGCGTTTGAATAAAAAACCCTTCTTCCAAGTTTAAAGGGTTGTATAATTGATCATAAAAGAAAACGTTAGTGTGATTGACCTAAAAATACCTGTCTTTAGGGAACTATTTAATAACTTGTCTTACAAGTTGAGAGATAGGACATTGATACCGACATTTGCGTCTGATGTTATGTCTTTTTGTGGTGGTTTGAATGGTAGGGGAGGATAGAGCTTCAGACATACAATGTATACCATCAAGTGGTTATTTAATAGATTTGGTCACAGAGATGTGAATAGTCTAGGTGTGAAGAAATAATACAGATTTTTTTCTTTCTGTGATTTCTGAAATGAATGCTCTTTTTCATTTTAGTATTTGACCACAGAATGAGTTTTAATGATGATGATTAAGGAGGTAAAGCACCTTTCCTGTTTTTAGCCCTTGAATCGATGCCTTCCTTAGGTCACAAGGAAGTATAAAGTCCTTTCAGAACTGAAATTTGTGAGGGTTTAAGTTCTGTACAGTTGACCCTCGAACGACACAGGTTTGAACTGCATGGGTCCACTTATACACAGATATTTTTTGATAAATACAGTGCAATTCTGTAAATGTATTTTCTCTCTTAGAATATCCTTAATAACAATTTTTTTCTTTAGCTTCCTTTATTGTAAGGACACAGTATATAATATATATAAAAAACATGTGTTAATCGACAGTTTATGTTATCAGTAAGGCCTCCGACTTATAGGAGGCTATTAGTAATTAAGTTTGGGGGGAATAAAAAGTCATATGTGGATTTTTGACCCTTAGCCCCTGTGTTCAAGAGTCAGCTGTGTTTGTCACCCTACTCCTCCCACTGTTTTCTTCTACCCGCCATGAACGTCACTAATGTGGTGGTCTTTTTGTCTCTCAGGGTGTGGATTCTGATGTAGAAACACCAGCAAACTTTGGAAAATACCTGGAATCTTTTCTTGCTTTCACCACCCATCCAAGTCAGGTAAACTTTATGCAGGCAACATCTCAAAAGTTTAGTTAGGTGTAAACCAAAATCAAGCACTGTGGTTTGAAGTAATTAGCAGCTTGTGTATAAAATGTCACTCTTGAAGCCCTAGGAAATAATAATAGTGTGATTTCATTAAGACAATTGTTGAGTCTTCCTCCTGAGCCAGGTTGTCACACCATCTAGGTCAGAAGCTTTTCCCCTCAGGTGTCTGCTGATGTACAGTCAGATGAAGTATGTCCCAGGTGATTTGCTACTAAAGGCATTTTAAATGCAAAAATCTTGATTGTGTTACAAAATTAATTGCCCACATTTAAAGTTTTCCTTGTAATACCACCCTGAGATTCCCATATCCTTCTTTGCCCTTAAAGTAGAGGGGTGACTAGCTGGCTTAGTTGGTAGAGCATAGGACTCTTAACCTTTAGGTCATTCAAGCCCTACATCAGGTGTAGAGCTTACATAGGATAAAAAAGAAGAAAAAGTGGTAGAGCTCATCTAATACTCCAGGAATTGCACCTGACCCACAGCCTGTCTTATCAATATGTGGTCTGTAATAGGCAGTCATTACTGATGCAGTACAATATGGACAATTAAGAAGTATTACAGAGATTTGTTTCCATAAAAAAATATTGATAATTGCTGGGCTGAGTAATGACCTTGTTTATATAAAATCCAAATCCTTCAACTGAAGTTTTCCTTTTTTTTTTTTCCTTTTTTATTTCCCCCTTTAGTTTCTACGCTCTTCAACCCAAATGACTTGGGGGGCCCTTTTCCGGCATGAGATCTTATCCCGTGATCCTTTGCTATTAGCAATAATACCAAAATATCTTCGTGCTTCTATGACTAACTTGGTCAAGGTAGGCAGTGGGAATCAAAATGTGGAATGGGGGTACCTGGGTGGCTCAGTCCATTAAGCGTCTTACTCTTGATTTCTGCTTAGGTCATGATCCTCAGAGTTGTGGGATTGAGCTCTGCATCGAGCTCCACACTCAGCAGAGTATCTGGTTGGGATTCTTTGTCTCCCTCTGCCCCTCGCCCTGCTTTCTCTCTCTCTCTCTCTCTCTCTCTCTCTCTCTCTCTATTTCAAATAAATAAATCTTAAAGCACACACACACAACACATAGAATGTAGGTGGATACACATAATGAGACTTAGATTGGCATCACTGACAGCCCATCTTGGTCACCAGGATCCCATCCTTGGGCATTATTCTCTTATTCGCCTGGAAAAAAGAAGTCCAAACTAGTTATTAGATCTACATTTTCCTATTTTTGGAGCACTTATATACAAAGTATTGGGCTAGATGCTAGGAAGAAATAGGACAAGAGCAGTGACCCATGCCCATGCAATGGGATAATGCTTTTCACAGTTTAAAAGCAGGCAGGGTGGAGCCAAGATTCCAAGAGGAAGTCAGATGTGATTGTTTCTGAAGATCTAGTGAGGATCTGAAGGTGAGTGAGAAGGGAGGACAGAAAGTGAAAGCAAATGGCACATCACTTTGGTAGAATTGCTTCTGAATCCCCTGAGATTGGCTAAGGGCTCTTGGCAGACGACAGATGGCTTAGCCTTGATTTATAAAAATCAGAGAATGGGACCTATTCCTCAGGGAATACACCAAACACATGGCATACTCTGTCCTAATTCTCTCCATGGTCTTTAGTACTTTTTGAGTGAAACATCCAAAGTTCCGTGCTTAGTCCCAGGGTTCAGCACTTAAGGAGACAAATAGTTTTCAGTTCTTTTTTGCTTATTACATGCTGTATTAGCACTTTGTTTTGGGACAGCTTTATACTCATCCTAAACTCCAGAGTTTAACTCTCCCTAAGGAATCTGGAGGAGAATATCAAATGCGTGTTCTCTTTTCTACTATTCTCAGGATTATTGAAACTAGGAGAAAATTGTGGGCTTGAGGTAGACCAGAAGTAGTTATTTATTATAAAAGATCTTATTCAAACCGTAATACTTTTTAAATTTAGAAAATGCTTTAGCTCCTAGAATGTAACCCTCTTTTGGTAGGTCTGTTTTTATCACCTACCCCAATTCTCTTTCTCTTTGCAGATGGGCTTTCCTTCTAAAACAGACAGTCCTAGCTGTGAATACTCTCGATTTGATTTTGATAGTGATGAGGACTTCAATGCTTTCTTCAACTGTAAGTGATAGTGGCCTGGAATTTCTTCCAGTAGTCTGAGAATGGGATCTAGTGTTAAAAATCATGGTGCATGACCCTTGGGGTTGTATGTTCAAGGGTCTAAGATCTGGACAAGCAGCCTGTTTAATCTCTAGTTTCACATTGCAGCAGGTACTGAGATTGCACTCATTTCCGGCATAGTATTCTCTTTTTTGCACGTGCATTACATGCACAGGTATGTGTGCACATACACACAGCCTTTGGGCTTTGATGTTTAGGCATAGAAGCTATATGTAAGGCACTTAAATTTTTTTTTTTTTTTAATTTTTATTTATTCATGATAGGCACACAGTGAGAGAGAGAGAGGCAGAGACACAGGCAGAGGGAGAAGCAGGCTCCATGCACCGGGAGCCTGACGTGGGATTTGATCCCGGATCTCCAGGATCGCGCCCTGGGCCAAAGGCAGGCACCAAACCGCTGCGCCACCCAGGGATCCCCACTTAAATTTTTTTTATAGCTAGGATTAAATACTACTTTATCTTGCTGGTCTTCTAAAAAAGAAGAAAAACTCATATATTCTGATAACCTAAGTCTGTTCTCGGTTTCCTGTAGCCTGGCTGCTTCTCCTCCCCACCCCCCCTTTTTTCAAATAGCAGCTTTAGGAGTTATAATTTGTTTACCATACAATTCGCTCATTTATAGTATACAATTCAGTGGTTTTTTTTGTATGTTTAAAGTTGTGCAACTATTGGCTCAATTTCAGTATATTTTCATGACCCCAAGAATCCCTGTGCCCGCTTGCAGTCAGCTATTCCCAGTCCCCTCATCCTTCCCAGCTCCAAGCAACCAGTAATCAATCCACTTTCTGTTTCTGTATTTCAGCTATCCTGAACATTTCATATTAACAGATTATACATTATATGGTCTTTTATACCGCCTTCTTCCACTTAGGTTTTTTTTTTTTTTTTAATTCACCAATATTGTGGCATGTATCAATACTTCATTTCTTTTTATTGCCAATATTTCATCGTATGAGCATACCACATTTTATCTATTTCATAAGTTGATGGATATTTGAGTCGTTTCTACTTCTTGGCTGTTGGGAATAATGCTGCTATTGGGGTGCCTGGCTGGCCTCGTCAGTAGAGCATGCACCTCTTGATCTTGGGGTTATGAGTTCAAGCCTCACATTGGGCCTCTAGCTTACTTTAAAAAATAATAATGTTGCTATACCGTTTGTGTACAAGTCAAGTAGAAACATGTTTTTATTTCTCTTGGGTCGTATGCCTATATTCAGTCATACAGTAATTTCATGTTTAATGTTTTGAGAAACCGCCAGGCTGTTTACCATAGTACCCACATTGTTTGCATCTCTACCAACCTTGTCTGTTATTAATTCCAACAGAAATGGGAGACCACTTTTAGTTTGCCTCTTAGAGGATTAAGCTGGTAGAGCAGCTTCCAGAAACAATTTACTTTTGAAAATTTCTGAATTTGTTAATCTTTATTGAACATTTGTTACATTCAAGGCATAAATCCGCAGAACAAAAGTTTCTTTGAATATTTTCCACCTGGGATGGATAAATGAATGAACATTAGTACTTATTGTCTGCCAGTTACTGATTTATGTCTTTCTTTTGGCAGCCTCCCGGGCCCAACAAGGAGAGGTAATGAGGTTAGCATGTCGTTTGGATCCTAAGACTAGCTTCCAGATGGCTGGGGAGTGGCTAAAATATCAGCTGTCAACTTCTGTTGATACTGGATCCGTAAACTGTAAGGTTTTTTTATTTTTAAATATTAGTGAAGTATTGTATCAAATATACATAGGAAATAAGCCTTGTAAGCCACACTTCAGAACAACATGCTAACAGCATTCAAAAATGTTTAAATTATAGTAAAAACATGTCCTTAAAAAAAAAAAAAAAAAAAATGTCCTTGTCAGTCTTGCCTTCATTTTTCTTTTCTAAAAAAACAACCAGTTGCTCATTGTTTATTATATTACTTCAGTTTAGACACCATTTTATTAAATTGCATGTCTAGACTTTTTAAAGCTTTTCTACTAAGTTTTTGCATAGAACCACTCCTAAACTCAGAAAGAATGCATCATTAGGCATAATAGAAGCAGTACAAGGACTTTCTGTATCACTCAGCCACCTCAAAGCTTTTGGAACTGCTGCTTTATACAAAATCAAAATAACACTTTTGTACTCAAATGCATAAGCTGGGTAACTTCTCTGTATTCCATATCTTCTGTCTGTTGTCTTACTAATTAATGCATGCTGTGGGTGACAGGAGAAGGTATAAGGCACTCCTTTAGAAATGTTCCATATTTATAGTCAGTTACTAGCTACACTAGTTAACTTGGTATATATATATATATATGGGATTTAACATTCTGTTTTGGGTATTTACAACTGACTCTCAAGGTCCGTGGTATCTGGTTAACTTGAATGTTTGTAGAGGCCCAAATATGTTGCACCAAGATAAAGCTAGTAAATGGGAATACTATATGGAAGCAAGAAAAGTAGATAAATCTTTTCGTCTGTACCTTGCTGTTTGAGTGATGTACTTTGATGATACCTATGAACTTGAGGGTGGCACAGTTCTCTAGAACTTGAAGTTGTCAGGAGGCTGCTAGATACGAAGCAACATTTTGTGTCTTATACCAGTTTTTCATGGAGGGATTCTTTATGGTCTCAAATATCCTAATTATTTAGATTCTCATGGACAGGTTAAAAAGAACAAGGAAGGGAGAAATTAATTGATATTTATCAGTTGCCTGTGATTGACCAGACACTGTTTCTGATGCTTATGTTTATCCTCATTCAATATTCAAAGTGGGCTTTTTTTAAAGATTTTATTTATTTATTCATGAGAGACACAAGGGAGAAGCAGGCTCCCTACAGGGAGCCCAATTTAGGATTCAATCCCTGGACCCCGGATCACAACCTGTGCCAAAGGCAGACGCTAACCACTAAGCCACCCAGGCATCCCTCAAAGTGGTTTTATAGATAGGACTCACAGAGGTGAATTTTGACAGCTCATTATGGAAGGTGGAGGCTGGATAGGCCCTCTCTCTACTTTTCATTCTTTTTATTCCCCAGGCTGCGAGGGATTCGATTATTTTGTTCTTTCAACTGTGAAATTAAGTGGTCCCTAAGTCCCCATTATCTCTCTGGTGTCTTCTGTGATCCTGCAGTTGTGTTTGCACACTTGTATGTGTTTGTGTTTTACAACTCTGTTCTCCTACAGCTGGAACTGGAGAAGGTGGCCTCTGCTCCATCTTCTCGTCTTCATTCGTGCAATGGGAAGCCATGACTTTTTTTTTGGAAAGTGTGATCAACCAGATGTTTCGGACATTAGATAAAGAAGTAAGTAAGTGTTTTCTATCCTGATTGCATAATGATTTTGATTTTTTTTTTAAGATTTTATTTATTTATTCATGAGACACACAGAGAGAGGCAGAGACATAGGCAGAGGGAAAAGCAGGCTCCCTGCAAGGAGCCCAATGTGGGACTTGATCCTGGACTCCAGGATCATGCTCTGAGCCGAAGGCAGACACTCAACGGCTGAGCTGATTTTGATCTTTTTAGAACTGACAGAAGAATAGGAAAATCTGTGGGTATGCATCTCACAGAAGAGGAAATGTTGAATCAGAGAGATTAAATAACATACTCAAGTTCAAATCTCTAGTAAACAGCAGGGCTGGGCCCCAAACTCAGGTTTGACTCCAAGCCTACAGTGGTTAGTATTTATGTTAAGGGGATAGTAAGACAAGCCTGTTCATACAGTGAAGTACAGGTTAAGATGACTATTCCAGGGAGAACAGCAAGGGTAATCTTGAATTGAAAAAATCTTCAGAGACGTTTGCCATTAAGTATCCTTTTAGTTTATAGCAGATAAACCCAATGTTCTTGTTAGTTGATCAGTGTCCTCTTCCCTTAATGATCTGAATATAGTGGTCTTGTTTTGTTTTTTTAAAAGATTTATTTATTTATTATTCATGATAAAACACAGAGAGAGAGAGAGAGAGAGAGAGAGAGAGGCAGGCTCCATGCAGGGAGCCCGACGTGGGACTCGATCCCGGGATTCCAGGATCGTGCCCTGGGCCAAAGGCAGGCGCCAAACCACTGAGCCACCCAGGGATCCCAGTGGTCTTGTTTTGTATGCTTCATGTGACCTATCACCCTTTCTGTCTTATTTTTTTTAACATTTTATTTATCAGAGATAATGAGAGAACATGAGCAAGGGGAGAAGGAGAGGGAGAAGCAGACTTCCCACTGAGCAGGGATCCCAACATGGGGGCTCTCCAGGACCTTGGGATCATGGTCTCAGCTGAAGGCAGATGCTTAACGGACTAAGCCACCCAGGCACCCCCATTATCTACCTTAGATGCAGCTGTAATTAACTGGGTTAAAGCATTAGATTGCTCATTTCAGGATGATTACGTTTTAGTATATTTCAGGTTAGTTGTTAGAAAAATCTAAATCCCTTGAAGATAAGTGGGATACAGTATATTTTCTCACAAATGGCATGTTAACAAATTAGAACTTATAATCATTAACTTCATCTACTTATATATTGATTTGAGTTTGAAATGATGGTATTCAGAGTTTTTCCAAAGTTTAGGAAGGAAATCCTTCTTGGATCCTGCATTTTTTACTAAATGAGCCCTTTTTTATGTTTAGGTGGGGACTATCTAATCAAGAAAGCCCTTTATTAAATCAAGGGAAATGGCCCTGGGGTTTCCTTTCCTGCCATTTTTAAAGTTAGACACTGATGGATCCACATATTTGGGTATGATCCTGCTGGAAATCAAAAGAATTTTCAGGATTTTTCAGATATATTTGTCTTTAAATTGTATGAAAGGACTGGCAGTATTGGGCACTGGGGCATGGGGGGTGCCTAGTTGGTTGTAGGCTGGATTGTATGATATGTCCTTGAATATGATGATATTTGGTCAAAATGCCAAATATTAGTTGGTCAAAAGGTACAAAAAGTTTAGATAGCATATGAGAGAAAGATATGAGCTGGGGACAAAGCAAAGGTAACAATTAGAAACTGAGTAGGAGTCAGAAAAGTTGATAGGGAGAAAATAGAACAGGGATCCCTGGGTGGCTCAGCGGTTTGGCGCCTGCCTTTGGCCCAGGGCCCGATCCGGGAGTCCCGGGATCGAATCCCGCGTCGGGCTCCTGGTATGGAGCCTGCTTCTCCCTCTGCCTGTGTCTCTGCCTCTCTCTCTCTCATTCTCTCTCTCTCATAAATAAATAAATCTTAAAAAAAAAAAAAAAAGAAAGAAAGAAAGAAAACAGAACAAAATTCTTTTCCTCAGGAGAATCCTATTTAGGCTTTTATTAGTGACTTAAAGTAAACCTTTGACTCCCAAACCTTTTGTTCTTCACCAAAGTGAAATGGGTCAGAATGAAGCATTATTAATCAAGAAAAGTGAGTTTCTGATGAATGTGTGTATGATGAAATTACTACTTGTAAAGGAAACTGTAACACTTTATATGTTCTAGGAGTGTGCAAGTGACAGATCTTAGCCTGTTACATTCCCACTTGCTACTTTCAGTTTCTGACTCTGCATCATTGCTCACTTTCTTCTCAATCCTCACCCTCATGCAGGGTCTGTCAGAGGAGCCTGGCTGGTAGCCTGTGAAAGAATTTGACTAAGAGATTCTTTGGCTAAAAGAGCTTTGTTTTAAAGATTTTATTTATTTGAGAGAGAAAGTGCACAGAAGGATAGGGAGGAACAGACGTAGGACTTAATCCTAGGACCCATGAGATCACGACCACCAAATAGGCACCTGGGTGGCTTAGTCGGTTAAGCATCTACCTTCGGGGCGGGGGCGGGAAGCATCTACCTTCGGCTCAGGTCATGGTCCTGGGGGTCCTGGGATTAAACACCACATTGGGCTCCCTGCTCAGAGGGGAGTCTGCTTTTCTCTCTCCCTCTGCCTGCCACTCCCCCTGCTTGTGCTTGCTTTCTCTCTTTCTCTCTCTCAAATAAATAAAATCTTTTTTAAAAAATAGTTTTTTGAAAAGCTATTCCTCTCATTTGTAGTGGCATTAGCTGAGTTTATATTTCCAGAAGACTCACTTTGGCAATGGATCCATACAGGGAATAGCTTTAGAAGGGGAAAAAAATCAAATTTTTTAAAAAAGATAAGGATTAATTTGCCTCAGATAGTAAAATATAAAGCTGTGATATTTTATTTTTTTGTATATTTTTATTAGGGTTCTATTTGCCAACATAGAGGATAACACCCAGTGCTCATCCCATCAAGTGCCCCCCTCAGTGCCCATCACCCAGTCACCTCATCTCCCCGCCCACCTCCCCTTCCACTACCCTTTGTTTGTTTCCCAGAGTTAGGAGTCTCTCGTGTTCTGTCCCCTCTGATTTTTCCCACTCATTTTCTCTCCTTTCCCCTTTAAATCCCTTTCACTATTTTTTATATTCCCCAAATGAATGAAACCATATAATAATTGTTCTTCTCTGATTGACTTACTTCACTCAGTATAATACCCTCCAGTTCTATCCACATTGAAGCAGATGGTGGTATTCGTCGTTTCTAATGGCTGAGTAATATTTTAAAGGCAGAGTGTGTACTGACATTAGATATGGTTCATTGGGACAAAATAGCCCAGAAACAACCTGGGGTATATATAAGCATCCCAAAGAAATTGAGAATGATTTGATAATTTAATAAATAGCATTAGGTAAAATTAACTGTTTGGGGAAAGGTCCCTAAGTTGAAAAACAATGAAAGTAATCACAAAAAAGTGAATGGTTTTAACCACTTTTTAAAAAACATGAAATAAACTTTGAAAGGCAAACTTGGAACAATATTTGCAATAAATATGATGGGATTAGTACTCTTACTATAAAAAAAGTCTATTTCCTAAACATTACTTTTTGAGTACGATTGATATCACAACATTAGAGAATAATTTGACAATACTAGTTGAAAATGCCTAGCCTTATAACCCAGCAACTTCATTCCTAAGTGTTCTGAAGAAACTCTGTATCTGCATTGAGGCACCAACGTTCTATAGAATGCTTGTGTGTTGAGCCAAGGAAAAAACTTAATATCCCTCAATAGATTATACAGAATAGATTATAGCAGTGAAAAGGAACTCGGATATGCTATGGATAAGGATGATTCTTTTTTTTTTTTTAAGATTTTTATTTATTTACTTATTCATGAGAGACGCAGAAAGAGAGGCAGAGAGAGAAGCAGGTTCCATGCAAGGATCCCGATGTGGGACTTGATCTCAGGAATCCGGAACTCACCCTGAACCAAAGGCAGATGCCCAATCGCTAAGCCACTCAGCTGTCCCAAGGATGATTCTCACAAACACTATGTTGACCCCAAAACATACAATTTTCTGTGTAATTATGAATATATACATTTGTGACAGAAGTACACAGAAATGATGGAATCCTTGACATTGTGAACACCAAATTCAGGATAGTGGCCACCTCTAGGGCTGAAGAGGAAGATATGTACACAGAGCAGCCACTCTATGAGTAACATTGTACATCTCCAGGTCGTCACATGGAGAGTTATTAAAGTATTGCTTATACTTTTCTAAAGGTCTGGAATATTTCACAATAAGATTTTGTTCTTTATACACAAATTAATAAAAGCACAAGAACCTAATGAAAGAGTTAAAAGATATCAGATTTATATAGAGAGGGGAAACTAAAGTCATTAATAAATATGAAAAAATTCAGTCCTCATTAGCAACTGAAGAAATACAAATTTTTTAAAAACTATTTATTTATTCATGAGAGGCAAAGACACAGGCAGAAGGAGAAGCAGGCTTCCTGTAGGGAGCCCAGTGCGAGACTTGATCCAGGACCCTGGGATCATGACCTGAGCTGAAGGCAGATGCTCAACCACTGAGCCACCCAGGCATCCCAAAATGCAAATTTTAAATAAACTCTTTTTATTTACTGCAAAAGCTTTAGAGAATAAACTCAAACTGCTGCTGAGAACATGGTAAGAAGGGCATATTGGTGAACAGAGAATCAACTGATAAAACCTGTAAAGAAGAAAAACAATTTGACTTAGAAATTTTCATACCTCTTGATTCAGTAATTATAGCCATCCCCAAAAGTCTGTCCCCCAAATGAAATAATCGAAAATGTAGCCAAAAATTTTTCCCACAAAGATGTATTAGCACTAATGAACAGCAATGTTCTCACTTTCTAGTATTAGGAAAAGCCACATTCTTTTTTTTTTTTAATATTCTTAATCTTTTTTTTTTCTTTTTTAATTTTTATTTATTTATGATAGTCACACAGAGAGAGAGAGAGAGAGGCAGAGACACAGGCAGAGGGAGAAGCAGGTTCCATGCACCGGGAGCCCGACGTGGGATTCGATCCCGGGTCTCCAGGATCGCGCTCTGGGCCAAAGGCAGGCGCTAAACCGCTGCGCCACCCAGGGTTCCCGAAAAGCCACATTCTTAAGATGGCATGTGGTCGCGTCATTTAGGAAAAGTTTTAATAACATGGGGTAATGCTTGGAATTTCCAGGTTGAAAAGCAGTATATAAAACCAAAGCCTAAAGGAAATTTTACCAGAAGTGCTTATCAGCCATGTCAACATCCTTTTCATTGTCTGTAATGCAGGCTGTTCCTGTTAATGATGGAATAGAGCTGTTGCAAATGGTCCTGAACTTTGATACCAAGGATCCTCTCATCCTGTCCTGTGTCCTCACTAATGTCTCAGCACTCTTTCCATTTGTCACCTACAGACCAGAGTTCCTGCCCCAGGTCTTCTCTAAGGTAAATTCCATCTCCTTTTTAAACTTTGGTTGGATATTTTTGAACTAATTTTTTGAGACTGTTTTCGAGAGTCTTTGAGACAAGCCAATAAAACCGTCATTTAGTCATTCATCAGGTATTCAATACTTACTGCAAATCAGGCACCATGCTGGTAGAAAAGCCTCACTTCCCCTCAGGCACTCTCTTTGGAAATAAAATCACATAAACAGTTGTTGTACCCATGTGGCATTATAATTAATAGACAAGTGTACTGAGAAGTGGAAGAGAATACCTAAAGAAAGGGTCTCAGTATGCTGTCAGTTTATTAGAAAGGGATTTGTGAGAGGGATGGTTGGTGTGGATGGTTTGTGGGTTTCCAGTTTATGTGAGTAGTAGAACAGTACCTGAGTAAGAATAATGGAATCCATAGAATGAGGAGGAGGGATGAGTTCAGTTTGGGAATACTACATTTGAAGTATATGTACAACATCCAGGAGAAGACACTATAGTAAATTGGCTATTTGAAGTTAAAGGTCTAGAGTCTCAAAAATACAGTATTAAGGTGGCATTATTGTAGAGGGGCTTAGAGCAGAGGTGAAACCCTAGGAAGGAGGGTGATATGAATGTAGAGTTGGACATGTGGCTCAAGCAGGGAAACTTTGTGAGTTACCATCACTGGGGGAGGAGGGTGAAGAATGAGAATTCTCCAAAGAAGAATAACGGTAAAGGCAGATAGGGACGCCTGGGTAGCTCAGCGGTTGAGCATCTGCCTTTGGCTCAGGGTGTGATCCTGGAGTCTTGGGGTCAAGTCCCACATCGGGCTCCCTGCATGGAGCCTGTTTCTGCTTCTGTCTCTCTCTCTGTGTTTCTCATGAATAAATCTTAAAAAAAAAAAAAAAAAAAAGGTAAGGGCAGATAAATGACAAAATGTCATGTTACAAACATCAGCAGAACTTCATAAAGATAGGCTCATTTATTACAACAGAAATTCTTTAAGAACAAGGCAATATCTATTGGGTTTCTTTTTCTTTTTCTTTTTTTTTAAGATTTTATTCACGAGAGCAAGAGAGAGAGAAAGCAGAGGGGAGGGGCAGAGAGAGGAGAAGCAGACTCCCTGATGAGCAGGGAGCCCCACACAGAGCTCAATCCCAGGACCATGAGATCATGACCTGAGCCGAAGGCAGACACTTAACCGACTGAGCCACCCAGACACCACTTCGTTGGGTTTCTTGATTAGACCTTTGTTAAAGTATAACTCCTTCCTGGTGATTTAGGGCAGTAGTCAACGCTGTATTAGGTTAAAGAGTCGATGAGAAGTTACACAGTAGAATCAGAGAGAGTATCACTATAGCTTGAGTGTTTGGCTGATAGCTTCGATTGTTTGGGGATTCTCTATCTCCATCTTTATAAAATGTTTGATGGTAAAGTTGTGAATTCAAGCCTCTTGCAGAGTTATCTGAGAAAATGAGCATCTGAAACTTTGTAACACCAGTTGAAAACCGTTTTGTTAGTATATTGTTTATACTTTTGAGATTTTGTTGGAAACTTTATGCTACTATTCAAAAATACTTTATGCATTTGATACTGATGAGTAACCTTTTCTTTCTTACCTTTAGCTATTTTCATCTGTCACTTTTGAAACTGTTGAAGAAAGTAAGGTAAGACCATTTAATTCAACCAACAATTCCTAACTTCTGGAAAGCGAAAGTATGAATGCTGAACACCTAAGTCTAGATTATTGTTTTTTTTATAAGGAGAAGGGGTTAGTAAAGGCAGGAGATGGTCATACAATATGGTGTTTTATTCAAGAGATACTCTAAGACAAAACAGTAAACATGGGGATTCATAGTGACTATAAATGTCACTTCATTAAACTCCCATGTTGTGAAAATTGATTTGTGAATTTGCCTGAAGGAAATATTTTATGTGATTCTATGCAGCATCTGTAAATTACATTAAAAGTGCTCCAAGTTTCTTGCCTATGTCTTCTCAGGCCCCCAGAACCCGAGCAGTGAGGAATGTGAGGAGACATGCTTGTTCCTCCATCATTAAGACATGTCGTGACTACCCCCAGCTTGTATTGGTAAGCCACTGCACTCTGACCAAGTAGCCACTGAGACCTATCAAGTTTAGTTACATTCCTCTACAAATCCAGCCCTAATTATACCTCACATAAAGAGAAAACTGGGAACTGTAGCTTCGTTTCAAATAAGCATTCTTGAGTCGGTGCCTTCTTCCTCTCCTACCTGGTAGTGGAGTCAAAAATGCAGATACATTCCTTCAAAAGGAATAGTTCTTTTCCAATGTAGATGACCAGATTTTTCCTGTCAATGTACACATCTTTCCTGTGTGCTGTTGTTTACTGCCAAATGGTGTGCCTAATCTTGAGAGAAGCCAGATGCAAATCCCAACCTCTTTTAGAGGGTTTCTGTAGGAAATTTAGTACTATTCCAGATTAGAAATTAACCAAAAATTTCTTCTCTAAATACACAGTAGTTATGTGTCTAATGATATAAACAAGCTGATTTTTGTCCGTGAATATATTATAAAATTGAAATAGAAAAAAGGACCTATTGTTTCCACAGTTGTAGTATGGGAAAGTAAAATTACCCAAATATTCATCATGAGCCATCTCCTGCATAAATTGCCTTGCTTGTTGAGGCAAAAGAAGAGCATTATAACTAAATGACTAAGTGACAGTCTTACAGGCCTGACCTTCCTAGGAATGCCTTGATTCTCTTTCCACCTTCCTTGAGTGACCCACCTCTCCTTAAAAATTAGACCTTCACCACCTTTGGGTTTTTTTCTTTGTAATCTGCAGCCCAATTTTGACATGCTTTATAACCATGTGAAGCAACTCCTCTCCAATGAGTTACTCTTGACACAAATGGAGAAGTGTGCCCTCATGGAAGCCCTGGTTCTCATTAGCAACCAATTCAAGAACTACGAGCGTCAGAAGGTGTTCCTAGAGGAGCTGATGGCACCAGTGGCCAGCATCTGGCTTTCTGAAGACATGCACAGGTAGAGGAGAGCCTTTGCCCCAGAACCTCACTGCACTCGAGCGCCCATTCTAGATTCTAAGAGCTGTGCCCAGTGTGGCAGTGTAAAGATATCTGGGTGTAGTGGCGCCCCATCAGTGACATCTGAAGTCTTCCAAAAGCAGTCTTTTATTCTCTACCGAGGTGTAGAGAAAGGGAAGAAATGAGTAAAAATGGATAGTATGGTCATGAGGCTGCAGAGTACACTGCAGAGTGTCTGCATGGCAGCCCTAGCCCGTACAGAGAAGTGAGAGCAGCCAGGAGGGGCCATACCAAATAAGTGCCACACAGACCCTCACTGTGCCCACGTAGCATTCTCAAGCTTGCATCCTTTTTGCTAACGACATTTAGAAGTGGGAAGAGAAGTTTCAGCCTTCAAATGACAGCTGACAATATGATTAAATTCCTCACTATAACAACTGCTCTTTGGGGCCAAATAATCATAGCTTATTAGCTTTTGTGGAAGAAACTGTCTTCTTAAAATCATGATATGACTTGCCTTTCCCACTCCAACCTTCAGAGTGCTGTCAGATGTTGATGCTTTTATTGCCTATGTGGGTGCTGATCGGCAGAGCTGTGACCCAGGCCTGGATGATCCCTGTGGTCTAAACCGTGCACGAGTGAGTACGGCTCTTCTGGGAATGGGAAGCTACAGTGGCTACAGGTAGGAGTAGGGTGTTACCATTTGTAGAGTTTCTTACAGATTTATGTTTTTCCTATGTGTGTGAGAAATCTGGGAGTCTCCACTTCCCTAAGCTTCTCCTTTCTTTTCTTCCTTAGTCTCTCTTTTTTTTTTTTTTTTAAAGATTTTATTTATTCATGAGAGACACAGAGAGAAGCAGAGACAGAGGCACAGGGAGAAGCAGGTTCCATGCAGGGAGTCCAATGCGGGACTCGATCTCAGGACCTCAGGATCAGGCCCTGAGCCAAAAGCAGACGCCCAACTGCTGAGCCACCTAGGCATCCCTCTTCTTTAGTCATTCTAGTTCCTGAATTAGTTCCCACAGCAGAGTGGATGTTCTTTTCTTTGAAGTCATTATTTTGGCTTTAAGGATCTCTAAATAGTTCCAAAGACCAAAGGTGTAATGAGGAATTAGGTCAGCATTGGGTCAGCAGTGGGAGTCCTCCCTGCCACTGCTGTCTGGCATGTAGTGTCCTAAAGATGGTCTGACTTGTAAACTTGAGACTCTTCAGTTCTTCACTATTCAAATAAGCATTCTTCCTGGCTCCAATATTGGAAAAGTCTTACTAATTAACCTGGCAAGTAGTAGGTTGGTTGGGAGTATGATGAGTGAGGATAAGGGCAAGAGCTGTCAAGTATAAAGCTGGAGGGTATAAGGTCAGCCAAAAATAAGGTGAAATATTGGCGGTCTAAACACTTGGTTGTGAAGCATGTCCAGGCCACCTTCTAATTGGGATCCTACAAGAGGCTCACTGTAACCTCTGAAGGACAGCCTCATGTTCTAGAGCCTACTACTGGTCCTGAAGATAGAAATGAAGGGACCCTTCTTAAACTGATCTTAAAAGAAGGGACAGGATGGGGTGGGGTCCTTTCCTTCTCTCCAGCCTCTGGTATCACATTTGCTGTAACCTTGCATATGTTTAATAACACTTTTGATTTTTCTTCGTCTTTATGTTTATATTTTGTTTTATGTTTTTCTATAGATGAGCTTTTGTGTATATAGCATTCTGGGTGTTGTGAAACGAACTTGCTGGCCCACTGACCTAGAAGAGGCCAAAGCTGGGGGATTCGTGGTGGGTTATACGCCCAGTGGAAATCCAATCTTCCGTAACCCCTGCACAGAACAGATTCTGAAACTTCTTGATAATTTGCTTGCTCTTATAAGGTGAGTTAGAATAATGGCTTTTCTATTGTTTTATTTATTTATTCTTTTACCTTAAGGACCTCAAAAGTGTAATCTGTTTGTATTCCTTCAAATCGTGGTGGTTAGTAAATGAGGGATTAGGTCTTGTTTCTTTCCCAGTTCGGGTCTCCTTTTTAAAAATAACACTAGTCCTCACTTGCATAAGTCTTGTGTTCCAAGTGAGCACGTGGAGGCTGATTCCAAAATGGCTTTTCTCCTTTTGAGGCTCTTCTCTGTGTTCTCCTACTTCCTTATACTTTATCTCAACTTTTTACTTTAGGTTTATATGTCCAAATTTTTGCCACTAGAGGAATTGTTCATTGGGAACGGGACACTTGCTTTCTTAGTGGTGCTTCTGGTTGGTATATAAATGAGCTTGTCTGAATTTATCAATAACAAGACTGCCCTCAAATGGACCAAAACATGCAGTGGCGCACATGACCAAGGAACTTGGTATATGTTCCCACTCAGTTTCCTAGGTCTTTAATTCTCAAAGCTGAATCCTCAGACCAGCAACATCAGCAAGCCACTGAGAGTTTGAAATGCAAAATCAGGGCCCCACCCCAGATATATTAAATCAGAATCTGCATTTTAGCAAGACTTCCAGGTAGTTTGTGCGTACATTAAAGGTCACTGTTACAAATCACATGAGTTTACATATTCAAATGAAAGTAGGCCAAGCCTAGGCTTACTGTACCTGAGGTATGTTTGATGATTCAGGGACACACTACAGAGAAAGTAGGCAATGGCTAAATTCAGTTCTTACTGGCCAAAGCAAAGTTTGATTCTTTTTTATTTTGTTATTTTAAAATATCTTACTCATTTATTTTGAAAGAAAGCACAAGTAGGGGGAGGGACAGAGGGAAAAGCAGACTTCCCGCTGAGCAGGGAGCCCAACCCAAGGTCCATCTCAGGACCCTGAGATCATGTCCTGAGCAGAAAGATGGATAACTGACAGACCCACCCAGGCACCCCTTGATTCTTTTCTGTATCTCATAGTATTTCTGAGTTACAGGTTAGTGCTCTTTTCCTGTGGTTTTTGGCCTCTTATCCAGGGTAGAAGAGCAAGCATCTCAACTGAACAAAGCAAATTACTCATTTCTCTGGGGCACTGTGCTGTCAGAGGGTTTAAGTTAACGTTGACCAAGATATTTTGAAAAATCTTCACTATAGTTATGGAACAGTTTCTTTTGAGTACTGTGCATCCAGAGCTATTGGAGTTTCATCTTGTTTTTGTAGTAATTTCTATCTTGAAGTATAATGTAAGGGCACAAGTAGATATAAGGAAAGGACAGGAATTATAAGTGCCTGTAGTTGAATTTTCACAAAGTGACACATCCATGTGATCAGCACCCAGATGAACAAAGAACCTTAGCAGACACCTCTCTTCGGCCATTACCTGACCCACAAGAGTAACCAGTATTCTGACCTTTTCAGCATTTTGCCTGGTTTTCTGAGCTTTAATAAATCGAGTCAGAAGCATGCATGCCTTCATGTTTGGCTTCTCTTGCTCAAATGTATGTGAGAGTCATCCAAATTATTGCATGTAGTTGTGGTTTGTTCATTTTCATTGCTGGCATGGTAATCTATTGTGTAATTACTATGTCGCTTATTTATTCATTTAGAATTGGTGGACTTTTCAATAGTTTCCAGCATTTATTGTTACAAATACTACAGTAGTACTGCTGTTAGCATTCTTAGAAATGTCTTTTGGTATATACATAGTTTCTGTTGAGTTGGAATAGAAATCCTAGGGCAGCCCGGGTGCTCAGCGGCTTAGCGCCACCTTCGGCCCAGGGTGTGATCTGGAGACCCGGGATCAAGTCCCTCGTCGGGCTTCCTGCATGGAACCTGTTTCTCCCTCTGCCTGTGTCTGCTTCTCTCTGTGTCTCTCATGAATAAATAAATAGAATCTTTAAAAAAAAAAAAAAAAAAGGAATAGAGGGATCCCTGGGTGGCGCAGCGGTTTAGCGCCTGCCTTTGGCCCAGGGCGCGATCCTGGAGACCCGGGATCGAATCCCACATCGGGCTCCCGGTGCATGGAACCTGCTTCTCCCTCTGCCTGTGTCTCTGCCTCTCTCTCTCTCTATGTGACTATCATAAATAAATTTAAAAAAAAATTAAAAAAAAAAAAGGAATAGAAATCCTACATGTAAGAGTAGAATTTCTGGGTCATAAGGTATGTATTTTCAGTTTTATTTTTTTATTTTTTTTTTAATGATAGTCACACACACACAGAGAGAGAGGCAGAGACATAGGCAGAGGGAGAAGCAGGCTCCATGCACCGGGAGCCCGACGTGGGATTCGATCCCGGGTCTCCAGGATCGTGCCCTGGGCCAAAGGCAGGCGCCAAACCGCTGCGCCACCCAGGGATCCCCTATTTTCAGTTTTATAGATAGAAACAAATAGTTTTCTAAAGTAGTGTACTAATTGACATTTCCACCAGTTGTATATTGAAGCTGTGAGTTTTAACTCCTTGTCAAATAGTCCGATAACATAAGCCACATGTGGCTGGCTCTTAAGCACTTGAAATGTGACTAGTCTGAATTGAGATAAGCTGTAAGTGTAAAATACTCAAATAGGTACAGATTGTACAAAACTAAAAACTTTTATTACCTAGTTTCTTTTTCTTTGCTGAGCAATAGTTAGTTTTCTTTTAATGTGGAGGCACAGAACCCTGGCTTGCCAACTGTGTTATGAAAAGTGATACTTCAGGAGCCTAAACATCAGTAGGGGTTGTAAAAATGTCCGTGCTGTGAGCACCTGACTGGAAATCAGAGATAGCAAAGCAATATATACTCTGAGCCCTCCTGCCCTGGCTTTTGTAAGTTAGAAATGAAGCCACCATGGTACCATCATCTTCTTGAGCAGGAAGAGGGGAGACCATGAGGAATACAAGATTCTCTTGAAGAGTCAGGGATGTTTAACATCTAATATGTTAATATCTGCTTTTTAAATTATATCTTGAGGTCAAAATTAAAGGATAATCAAAATAGATATAGCTTGTTTGCTCCCTGTCAAACTTGACTGAATCAGGAAGAAAGATTTTATCAGAGATCATTTCATAGTATTAGCCATCTTCCCAAACCACCAAAAAAGACTTAAATTAGAAACTGAAAAGGTGGCAAACTGCAGTTTTTCAGAGTAAGAGGTACCTTTTACCAATCCTTGGGCTCCACACAGCAGTAGGTAAGGCTAAAGCAGAGTTTTGGATGGCCTCACAAAATAGGAGCAAATTGACTCCAATGGCATGATTAAAGGATTATATACCATGACAAATGGGATTTATCCCAGGGATATAAGAGTAGTTTAATGTATGAAAATAAACTAATGTAATACATCATGATAATAGAACAAAGGAAAAAACCCACATGATCATCTTAATCGAAAAGGCATTTGATAAAATCTCAATGATAAAAAATACTCAGCAGACTATGAGTAGAAAGGGAACTTCTCAACATGGGCTTCAGAAAGTCAAAACAGTTTTGAAAAAGAAGAACAAAGTTAAGGAATGCAACCTTCTCAATCTCAACTCACTACAAAGCTACGATTATCAAACTAGTTTAGTGCTGCCATAAGGATAAATGTAGAAATATGATCCAGTCAAAAAATGGTCAAAAGACTTGAATAGACATTTCTCTAAAGAAGATAGGCAGATGGCCAGCAAACCCATGAAAAGATGCTCCTCATCATTAGAAATTAGGGAAATGTAAATCAAAAGCATAGGATACCACTTCACACCCCGTAGGATGATTGTAATAAATAGTAACAATAATTTTAAAAAAAATTATGGGGCACTTGGAGGCTCAGTCAGTTAAGTGTCTTTTTTTTTTTTTTTTTTCTTTAAGATTTAATTATTTGACAGAGCACAAGCAGGGGAAGCAGCAGAGGGAGAGGGAGAAAGCAAGCTCCCCATTGAAGCAGGGACCCTGACATGGGACTTGATCCCAGGATCCTGGAATCATGATCTGAGCTGAAGGCAGATGCTTAACTGATTGGGCCACCCAGGCACCCTGATTGTCTACATACTTTTAAAATGGTTAATTTGGGGGCAGCCCCGGTGGCGCAGCAGTTTAGCACCGCCTGTAGCCTGGGGTGTGATCCTGAACACCCGGGATTAAGTCCCACATCGGGCTTCCTGCATGGAGCCTGCTTCTCCCTCTGCCTGTGTCTCTGCCTCTCTCTTCGCTCTCTCTCTGAATGAATAAATAAATAAATCTTAAAATAAATAAATTAATTAGTTAATTAATAAAAATAAATAAAATAAAATAAAATAAAATAAAATAAAATAAAATAAAATAAAATAAAATAAAATGGTTAATTTGGGGGGTGCCTGGCTGGCTCAGTTGGTGGAACATGTGGCTCCTGATCTTGGAGTTGAGAGTTTGAGCCTCACGTCAGTTGTAGACATTGCTTACAAATAAAATCTTTTTTAAGAAATTTAAAAATAATAAATTAAAAAGATAAATTGGTTAGTTTTATGTTATATGAAATTATCTTTTATTTTATTTTTTTTTAAATTCATTTATTTATGATAGACATAGAGAGAGAGAGAGAGAGAGGCAGAGACACAGGAGGAGGGAGAAGCAGGCTCCATGCCGGGAGCCTGACGCAGAACTTGACCCCGGGACTCCAGGATCGCGCCCTGGGCCAAAGGCAGGCACCAAACCGCTGAGCCACCCAGGGATCTCCTATATGAAATTATTTTAACAAAAATAAAGCTAGGGACACCTGGGTGGCTCAGAGTTTGAGCGTCTGCCTTCGGCTCAGGGTGTGATCCTGGAGTCCCAGGATTGAGTCCCACATCGGGCTCCCTGTATGGAGCCTGCTTCTCTCTCTGCCTGTGTCTTTGCCTCTCTGTGTCTCTCTCATGAATAAGTAAATAAAATCTTTAATAAAATAAGCCTATTTGAAAATGCTAATAGCATTTCTATATTTGAAAGCTTAGGGAAAAAATGGATAATTTCCGGGGAAAATGTAACTTATGATGAGTAAGTCAGAAAAATAGAAAACTTAAAGATTAAACCATTAACTAACTATGTCAGTAGTTAAATTAGACCAAAAAACCTCCAGACCTAGATGATTTTACATTTGAGTTCTACCAGACCTTCAAGGGTCTTATCAGTTATCTTTTACACAAATTGTTCCAGAGAATAGAAAAATGAAGTGCTTCACAAGTCATTTTCTGAGGCTGCTTTTTTTTTTTGATAACAAAACCAGAGTTTGTGTATTTTTCAATAAATATTCATTCTTATTAACGTCCAGCATTGTGACAACCTAATAAAATCATTGCTCTGAAAACCCTCTGTAAACCATAGGGTGGCTGGCAAGTCTTTGATGGCTGTATTAAATAGCCTTTAGGAGCATTGAGCAGGAAGCAATTAACTGATAGAATAGAGGGACAGGGGAATGTCTGGGTGGCTCAGTGGTTGAGCATCTGCCTTCGGCTCAGGGCATGATCCCATGGTCCTGGGATGGAGTCCCACATCACGCTCCCTGCATGGAGCCTGCTTCTCCCTCTGGCTCTGTCTCTGGCTCTGCCTTTCTCTCTCTGTGTCTCTCATGAATAAATAAATAAAATTTTTTTAAAAAAGAGAGAATGGAGGGTCAGGTAACATTGGAGTTGAAACCTGAATGTTTAATAGGTGTATAAGGCAAAGAACTGAGGAAACGTAAGGGAAACAGCATGAGCAAAGATGAGCAAGAGGATGGCATGCGTAGAAACAAGGTGGGGGCTGATAGACATGTATGTGTATCAGGGTCATAGCTCTCCTTCTGTACCAAGGCAGAGGTATAGAAGACTGCGTCCTGAGCCATGGCATATGGTCATTCTTTGATTTACCTGAGCTTTCTGAGCAAGGTATGGCCTAGAGTCACTAAGCCATGGGCGTGGACACACACTAATAGTACTATTGAACTATTGCTTAATACACTTGTGCCCCCAAGATTGTGCTCATTTCTTGGAAGGGAGAGAAACACAAAAGACTCCACTTTTTTTTTTTTTTTAAAGATTCTGTGTTTAAGTAATGTCTACACCCGACGTGGGGTTCGAACTCACAACCCCAAGATCAAGAGTCGCAGGCACTACCCACTGAGCCAGGTAGGCACCCCCAGAAAAGGCTACATCTTAAAATCAGTGGCAACCACGTGACATGCAACTACTCAAAGTAACAACCTTGCTTGAGTTTCCTTTTTCTTGTGTGTTACGTGGGGAGAATAAAATTCACCAACCCCAGAGGATTGTTGTGAATGAGACAAACTTAGAGGGGTGTCACAACAAGGAACTGGTTTCCACCACATCCTCATGTTAGCAAAAGCTAGTTACCTCGTAACAGAATGTTCCAAACTATTAGAACCTAAGTCAGGAAACTTAACACAGCCTTCTGGAATCCTGGAGAAGAGTGAATGAGAGAAGGTACAGTGCAATTTCAGGACTAGAAGGAAGTAGGTTATGAATTCTCATTATCCAGTGGGATACTGGGGAATAATAGTTCAAAATATGATTTGGGGTAAGAATATGCCTTACTGGATTCCCAAAGATGGTACATAGTGTTCCAGTTAAAAGAGTCTGGCCAGAGGCAGCAGCCGTGTGGCCCAGCAGTTTAGCGCCGCCTTCAACCCAGAGCGTGACCCTGGAGACCCGGGATCGAGTCCCACGTCGGGCTCCCTGCATGGGCCCTGCTTCTCCCTCTGCGTGTGTCTCTGCCTCTCTCTTTTGGTGTCTTTCATGAATAAATAAATCTTTTTTAAAAAAGGGAAATTACCAGGATCTAGCAGAGTCTTTTCAATATAACTACCTTCCAATTATTAGATCTTAAAATAGTAACAGTAATTTCTTAACATCAAGTGTCTCATCAATGTGGAAATAGCCCCAAAATCTTTTAGGTGGTTTTTTAAGGGGGGGAGACTCAAGATCTAAACTAGGTCTTTATATAGTGTTTGAGATGTTTTTAAGTCTCTAAATTTATAAGTTGCCCTATCATCTTTTCAGTTTACTTGGTGAAAAAAACTAGGTTTGTACTTGTATAATTTCCCTTAGTTTGGATTTTGCTTATTGCATCTCCATAGCCCTGTTTAACTTAGTCTATTTTGTATTTCTTTCTTTTTCTTTCTTTCTTTTCTTTTTTTTATTTGAGAGAGAAAGTACAAGCACAGGGTGCAGGTGAGGGAGGGAGAAACAGAAACCCTGCTGAGCAGTGAGCCCAACTCGGGGCTTGATCCCAGGAGCCTGAGATCATGACCTGAGCTGAAGGCAGACATTTATTTAACTGACTGAGCCACCCAGGTGCCCCTACTTTATATTTATTATAAATTATTAGATCTAAAGCAGGAGTTGGCAGACCACAGCCCAAGGGCCAAATATAGGTCTCTACACATTTTGTAAATAAAGTTTTATTGGAGAACACCATGTCTGTTCATTTACTTTTTGTCTATGGCTGGAGCAGCTTGCACACAGCTTGCAGAACCCGGCTAGACAAAAAGGACCCAGTTCACTAACCATGGGAGATCTGTGTACTGATCACTGATGGCTACTTCTGATAGCACAGGTGCAGACATAGAAGTAGGCAGTGGTGGTTATACCTTCCCCTATTTTTACAAGGCTCTTCCCCTCCTGCTGAAATAAGTAACACTAGGAGATTTAAAGGGCCAGTGGTGCCCCCCTCCCCCTTTATTTTTCACTTTTCCCCTTTGGTGTGTCAGACTTTAAAGTTTAGGGCATTCCTAAATATATATGGGGAAAATTGAAAAGTGGTTATGTATGCCCAGGGAAAGGCTCAGAAAAGACCTAAGAAAACATATAAATTTATGCCTCAGTGGATCTAGCACAGAGACAGCCTACAATAGTAAAAAAAAATCAGTATGGGAAAGGAGAAGAAAATAATATTTCAGAGTTAGCTATCTCTGAAATAGATCTAAATGGCAGATCTACTACACAAAGATTTTATTTATTTTGAGAGAGAGAGCATGTATGTGGTGGTGGGCGGGTGGTGGCAGAAGGGGAAAGAGAATCTTAAGCAGGCCCCATGTTCAGTGTAGAGCTCTGCGGAGCCCAATGCAGGCCTCAATCCCATGACCCTGAGGTCATGACCTGAGCCAAAATCAACAGTCCAATGCCTAACCAACTGAGCCACTTGGGCACCCCTAGACAGAGACTTAAAACAATGGTCTTAAACGTGCTTAAAGAACTAAAGGAAGATGTGGAGAAAGCCAAGAAAACAATGTGGACAAAATGGAAATACCAATAAAGGAAGAGAAAACCTAAAAGGAAACCAAAAAGAATCCTGGAGCTGAAAAATACAATAACTGAAATGAAAAATACACTAGAGGGTTGCAAAGGCAGATTTCAATGACAGAAGCAAAAAGTGCAGGGGACTCTTGGGCTGCCTCAGAGGAACATGTGACTCTTGATCTCTCGGGGGTTGTGAGTTCGAGGCCCATGTTGGGTGTAGAGATTACCAAAAGTAAACTTTTTTTTTTTTTTTAAAGGAAGTCAAGATAGGAAAATGGAAAATTTTTTTAAAAGATTTTATTTATTCATGAGAGAGAGAGGCAGAGACAGGCAGAGGGAGAAGCAGGCTCCTCATGGGGAGCCCAGTGTGAGACTCAGTTCCAGAACTGGGATCATACCCTGACTGAAAGGCAGACACTCAACTGCTGAGCCACCCAGGCATCCCAGGAAAATAGAAATTAATGAGGATGAGGAACAATCTTGAAAGAACGAGGATTGAAGAAAAGGTACTACTAAGGAACCAGTGGGTCTCTGTGGAGCAGACTAATAGGGATCGTGGAAGCACACTGCTGGTGGGGGTGTGAAATGGGACAGCTGCTGTGCAGAACAGTCAGTTCCTCAGAAAGATAAAAATACCATGTGATCAAGCAGTTCCAGTTCTGGGTTCTCCAAAGAATTGAAAGCAGAGTCTCAAAGAGGGATTTATACACCCAAGTTCATAGCAACATGATTCACACCAGCTAAAACAGAAGCAGGGGCATCCAGCTGGCTGTTGGTAGAGCGTGCAACTCTAGATCTGGAGGGTGTGAGTTTGAGCCCCCTGTTGAGTAGAGATTACTTAGTTTTAAAAAAAGTAGAAACAACCCAGATGTCCATCACTAGATGAATCCATACATAAAATAGAATATCATTCAACCTTTAAAAGGAAGGAAATTCTTCAATTTGCTCCAACATGGATGAACCTTGAGGACAGACATTGTGCTAAATGAAATAAGTGGTCACAGAAGGATAAAGCCTGTATGATTCTACTTACCAAGATGCCGAGTGTGGTCAAAATCATAGACAGTATAGCGGTGGTTGCCAGGAGCTGGAGGAGGGAGGAATGGGGAGATACTGTTTAATAGGTATGGAGTTTCACTTATTTCTTTAGTTTTTTAAGATTTTAATTATTTATTCAAGAGCGACACAAAGAGGCAGAGACACAAAGGGAGAAGCAGGCTGCTTGCGGGGAGCCCGAAGCAGGACTCAATCCTAGGACCCTGGAATCAGCCCCTGAGCCGAAAGCAGACGCTCAACCACTGAGCCACCCAGGTGTCCCAAGTTTCACTTTTATAAGGCAAAAATGGGATAGATAGTAGTGGTGGTTGCACAACAGTATATTTAGTACCCCTGAACTGTACTTAAAAATGTTAAATTTTATGTTATATGTATTTTACCACAATGGAAAAATAGCAGAGGGCATAAAGCCTATTGGAAATAACAGTATAAGCAAGTCAGGCCACAGACGAGGAGAAAATATTTGTAGCACATGAGTTGCAAAGCACCAGTATCCAGTAGTTCTGCATGTTTCTGTCCATCATAGAGAAATTCTCACACATAGACAAACTTATTAGCTCTCAGGGAGGTGGGGAGATAAGCTGGAGTTAATTTAAATGATTGTACTGTGTATACATGTTTAAATACAAAAAGCGATGTTGAGTGTTTATTAAATATAAATAAGGATGTCTAAAATGATCTGTTCAGAGTGCATCTTAAATATTTAACCCTGCTAATGTCTGTCATATTCTGTGATTTCCTCTATGTTTGAAATGTTTTATCATTAACTTTTAAAAGAAGGGGCACCTGGATGACTCAGTGATTGAGCGTCTGCCTTTGGCTCAGATCGTGATCCTGGGGTCCTGGGATCAAGTCCCACATCAGGCTCCTTGCAGGGAGCTTGCTTCTCCCTCTGCCTGTGTCTCTGTCCCTCTCTCTGTATCTCATGAATAAATAAATAAAATCTTTAAAAAAAAAAACTTTCAAAAGAAAAATAAGATAGGCCCTTTGGCTATAGATTGTTTGGTGGTGCCATTGCTGTGCTAATAGGAGTAGACAGCTGTGTTTGGCCGGTAGCTTAGGTCCACAGTCACTGCTCCTTAGTCATACACAGCCAGCAACTGCTCAGGTAAGTCATTTCAGTCTTCTGTTGGGAACTGTGATTGTTCTTCCAGGAGGCAGAAACAATTGTCAAAGCATTGTCAGGTCCAGGTTCTCAGAGTAAAGACCAAACATCTGAAAAATTGAGGGCATTTCATTACCTACTCCATTGTTGTTGCCTGTGAAAGCACAGTGCCTCTGACATTTCCTCCTATCTCACCAGGAGTCTGCAAACTGGGAGTGCCTGAGCATTGTCTCGGGTTTAAAAAAATTTCCCTGGGCATGTGGGTGGCTTAGTCAGTGAAGTATCTGATTCTTGGTTTCTGCTCAGGTTATGATCTCAGGGTCATGAAATGGAGCCCCTGGTTGGGCCCTTCACTCAGCTTACAGTCTGCCTGGGATTCTCTCTCTCCCCCTCTGCCCTTCCTCCCACTTGCATTCATGAGCAGGCTCTCTCGCTCTCTCTCCTCCCCCCCCCCCACTTCCTCCTTTAAAATAAATCTTTAAAAAAAGAAAAAAGGGACGCCTGGGTGGCTCAACAGTTGAGCGTCTGCCTTTGGCTCAGGTCATGATCCTGGAGTCTTGGGATCAATTCCCGCATTGGGCTCTCTGCATGGAGCCTACTTTCCCTCCCTCTTCCTGTGTCTCTGCCTCTGTGTGTCTCTCATGAATAAATAAATAAAATCTTTTTAAAAAATAATAAAAGAATTTCCTTTTCTGGCTTCAGGCTGTGCTATCATCCATCTGTCTCAGGATTTACTTCTCATCTTGATCACTTTTAGGTGTTGAATGCCATACAACCAAATAGTCTATTCCCGTTTCTAGGGAAACATTTAAATATTTATACCTTATTTTCTTTCCCCTGCGGGAGTAGTGTTGACAGGGAGATCCATCTATGTGGAAGTGTAGTATCACTGAGTTACGGGATGGAACCCATTCTTTCCTTCTGCAGACTAGGAAAAGTTCACATAGCATCCTTATTTTTCTTGCAGAACTCATAATACTTTATATGCACCAGAAATGCTAGCCAAGATGGCAGAGCCTTTCACAAAGGCTCTGGATATGCTTGAAGTGGAGAAATCTGCAATTTTAGGTAAGAAATCTAATCTTTTTTCTTTTCTTGATGTTTACCTTACCTCTAATGGACTCAGCCTGCAGCATCAGTGAGCCTGGGTGGTCATCTCCTTCTCACTTGGCATGACCTCAACCACCTGTTTTTGTATGGAGTTCCAGCAGGGTCTCTAGGAACAAGTGCATTTACTTCATTATCTTAGCATACAGAGATCTTCAGAGGCAGTTTCTCCCCTCTGCCACCTACCTCCCCCCTGTGTTAACCCCTCCAGGTATTGGTATGTGTCAGAGCCTTTAGATTATAAATAAACCATGGTTTTTTGACCTGAAGGATATTAGCATACTTTCCTGCTTTCACATGTGAAAAAAAAAGTGTTAAGTCAGGTAAGATCTTGATAAATCTTTAAAAACAGCTAAGCTCCAATAGCTTTAATTAGCAAATTATTATATATGTTAAAATTTTTTAAAGAATGGATTCTAGGGGATCCCTGAGTGGCACAGCGGTTTAGCGCCTGTCTTTGGCCCAGGGCGCGATCCTGGAGACCCGGGATCGAATCCCACATCGGGCTCCCGGTGCATGGAGCCTGCTTCTCCCTCTGCCTGTGTCTCTGCCTCTCTCTCTCTCTCTGTGACTATCATACATAAATAAATAAATAAATAAAAATTAAAAAAAAAAAAGAATGGATTCTAAACCACGTTTCCCAGTTGTTACCTTGATTTGCATGTTGCTTTAACTCATTTTTGCCGTTAATAATTAACTATGCAGTCGTGTGATATATACTGGGAAGGAAAGTGGTCATGTGTTTATTGGAAGACCTCATCCTTCTTAGAGAGGAGTCAGAAGACTGCCTCCTAGTGGAGACTTGAAGGATAGATAGGAAGGACCTCATCGAAGGATAGATAGGAAGGACCTCATCAGGTTGGAGGCAAGAGATGTTGAGCATTCTGGGCAAACAGAATGGCAGGTTCAAGATCCTGAGGCGTGCAGGAATAGAGAGGAATGACTCATGGCTGGAACACAAGAGAGCAAGGCAGTGGTTAGAAGTTAGAACTAGAGACATCCAAGTTGTCTAAACCTTGTGCCCATCTCTGAAGCTTTCTGCTGGCTCACTGTCACAGCGCCCACAATATGTCTTTTAAAGCACCCGGTGCTTTATTGAGAGATCATCTTGAGCTGTCATCGTGTGTTTTGGTACAGGTCCCATTGGGAGAAACCCAGGCAAAAAGTTGGAGTGCCCAGGTATACTCTGAAGTCCTGGGCACTTAAATAGCTTACCACTTTCCTCACCAAAACCATGTTGTAGCAGTCACCTCGAGGGGAGCTCTTGGCACCTCCTTCTGGTGGAATATTAGGCCAGCTGCTTTGCATTTACAGCATTTCTCACCCTCACTCCCCAACCATATCTGCCTGCCATAGGGTGTTGGCAGGTTAAGAGCCTTGAGAGCAGGATAGCATGTTCCTGACCCATCTTTCTCTTAGGCTTACCTCAACCTCTCTTGGAACTGAATGACTCTCCTGTCTACAAAACAGTCTTGGAAAGAATGCAGCGTTTCTTCTGCACCCTCTATGAAAACTGGTAAGGAACCGTTGCTATTTCTATTCTTTTGTATAGGAATGCCATGAATAGGACTTCTGATGTAGAATTCTAGTGTGCAGGAAAGGTGAGGCAAAAATTTGACAGGAAACCATGATTCTAGTGTCACACCAAAATGAATTGGCTGGCTTTCTTATCTTTGCTTTTTTATAATTGTCATACATGTCTTGGTCCAAGCCATGACTTGAGATCTTACGCCTAACTTGTCTGTTCCCAGTGCATAAAATGCTGAGACCACAGTATAAGATACCGTGGGTGGGGCTGCATTTTATCAGAATCCTCACCATCCTAGCCAGACTTTGTCTTTGGGTCCTGGTTGTAGGATGGGGAGGTAACTGGCCCTCCCAAAGCCCACCACACCCCAGGCATTGTCACTCCCCAGTGCTCTGTTCAGCCAAGCCAGCTCCCCTCCCCCCCAAAAAAAGAGAGAGACTCTTCATTATAAATCCATACTACTTAGGAAGTAATGAAGGCTACTATTGATCTGTGTTTAACAAGATGCTAAATCTATCAAGTTCCCTTAAATGGGTGAGGGGTGTTTTGCTGATTAAGCCGATGTTCTCTTATGAACCAAATACAACTGGTTTTCTAGCTGAGAAATCTTAGTGTAGACTAGAAATTCCTGGGGCATTCGGGGCTTGCAGGAGCAAATGTGGGATTTGTCACTGGCCGTGATTCTCCCTTCCAGCTTCCATATCCTAGGGAAGGCAGGTCCTTCAATGCAGCAGGACTTCTATACCGTGGAGCACCTTGCTACTCAGCTCCTCAGCTCGGCCTTTGTCAACCTGAACAATATTCCTGACTACCGACTCAGACCCATGCTTCATATCCTTTCCAAAGTCCCTAGATAACCCAAAGGGCCAGAAGATGGAAGACAGGAATCACTCTCGGGCACCAGAGGAGGCAGAGCTGAGCAGTGTGGAATGGATGGAATCATTTATCTAAGTGTGTGATAAACTACATTAAACGGACAAGAAGGGATCCCTGGGTGGCGCAGCGGTTTGGCGCCTGCCTTTGGCCCAGGGCGCGATCCTGGAGACCCGGGATCGAATCCCACATCAGGCTCCCGGTGCATGGAGCCTGCTTCTCCCTCTGCCTGTGTCTCTGCCTCTCTCTCTCTCTCTCTGTGACTATCATAAACTTAAAAAAAAAAAAAAAAAACGGACAAGAAGATTGGCATAAACAGCAGGAAAAGCAGGAAGGCAGCCCCGGGGGGTTCTTGAAAGCGTTCTCCTTAGAGCTAAATCTTGATTGCCCCACTTCTTGGAAATATGAAAGATAAAGCTCTTTTTTTTTTTTTTTTTTTTTTTAAATCTCCTTTCTACATCCTGTCGGGTGCTTCCCCATACTTCATTCTCATTTGGACTTTTTTTTTTTTTTTAATGTTTTTGAAAGTATCTTTCTTCCCTGAAGTTATAAGGAGAATGATAAAGAGGAGTTGGTTACGAAAGTGTCCCTCCTCTTTTTTTTTTTCCTGGCAAATAAGTGCCTGTAATGTGCAGCCTGATATCCATTCCTCTGCAGCGTGGGGTCTGTGGAAAAGAGCTTGAAGAGTTTTGCCTATTGACACAGAATGTCCTTGGCATCTTGCAGTTCCTTTGGGGGTTGACTGTGCCGAAGGGCGTCACCTGCTGCCTGGCAGGAGAGGGGTGCATTAGAATGAGAGGGGTATGTGCTCGTGTGCTAAAACTTCTTAACCCGCTGCGCCATGGGTCTTTGTGAAGCCTCTGGTGCTCTTCTGTCCCCCGGAGCACTATGAAGCCCTGGTGTCTCCAATCCTTGGACCTCTTTTCACCTACCTCCACATGGTAAGAGATTGGTCAGAGAGAGTAGCAAAGATGACCCTTAGGTTGGCCTCTCACAAGTCTTGCAAGGCAGTTCCCAGAAGTGTTATCTCCTGGCCCTGTCCAGATGGCCATGCAGCGGTGCCACCCCAGCAGGCTCTGGGTTGAGCAGCCCCTGAGAACTAGACTGCTTCAGTTGCCTGTGAAGATTTGCAGGCTCCAGTTCTGTTCTCAGCCTCCTGTTGAGGAGAGGTGGTCAGGAGAGTGCTTCCCCTGGGTCTGTTGCTCTGACTGGGATTAAAGCAGGAGGATCAGCTGGGTGAAGAATGAGGAGGGTCTAGCGAGATCTGGGAATTCTACAGTATTGTTGATTTTTTTTTTCCAAGCATAGAATACCCTGTCCTCGTCATGGGCATGGGAGAGGTTATAGGAACCACATCTGGTTGTTTAACCTTGTGGGGTCTCCCAAGGCTCTGTTGTTGAGACTTGGAATCCTCCTCAGCTGATTTTAATCATGAAGTGGACTATCTACTATCTATTCCAACGTCCTCCCCACTGTTAGCATTTATTTCCCTTTTGTTTTCCCAGAGGCTTTCCCAGAAATGGCAAGTCATCAATCAGAGGAGCCTGCTATGGTAAGGAGCATCTCTTCTCTTGGAAGTGTTCCCATTCGGGGCTAAAAAGCAGTGGGTTATAGTCGTTCTCAGCCTAGATGGTAGATTGCTTGTCTGTGACTGTTAAGCATACTCTGGTCAAGCCTTTATAGGGGATGCCTTAGGAGGATGCTGAGACATCCTTACTGACTTTGGATTTTGATCTAGTACCTCTAGCCAACTGGATATAGTCAAGTAGTAATGTCTGCTTCAGTGGATCACTGCTGTCCTGTTCTCAACATTTGTGTGGAATGTAGACCAAAGGAAGCCAGAAGAAGGAAGTGAGCACAGAGAGTCTGGTTAGGGTCACTGTGTTCCTTGTCCTTCGCTCTTTTGCACTGCCATTGGAAGTTGGCCCTGTGTTTTTCTGCAGTGGAGAAGATGACACTGCAGATGAAAACCCAGAGTCTCAAGAGATGTTAGAGGAACAACTGGTGAGGATGTTAACCCGAGAAGTCATGGACCTAATCAGTAAGTGGCATGTGGGAAGTAGGGGTAATAAAGACTTTTTCTGGAAACAGAACTCGCCCAACCGCATTAAGACATGTTGACAGCAATACTGACAGATCAATTAAGAAATAATTAAATCAACTTAAGGACATTCTGTGAATTGCAAACTATATTGTAAGATCAGAATATGAGGGAATGGTCTAAAATAGCAGGAGAAATTTGGATTGGTGGTAGGAGTAACATCCTAATTTTGTCAAAACAGGGAAAGTTTTTAAAACTTGGACATGAAGGTGGCTAATTTTCTTTTTTCTTGTTTGGTCATTTTATTTGATTGAGATCCATAGTAGACCAAGGATGTATCAGCCATCCCCTCTTGGTCACTTACTCTCAGAGAAGTCTATAATTTCCCTCTAGTTAATTGTATGAACTTAAACAGGGACCAGAGCAGGCTGGTCAAACACCTCTGTTTCTGCTGGTGAAGGTGATTTTGTGCCTGGACAGTGCTCTACTTTCCCCCATCTTCAGCTGCCCGGAAGACCATTTGGGATTTATTAGCCAGAGGCGGCTGTTGTCTGGTGGCAATAAGCCCAGTAACCCCACTTTCTTGCTTTAGCGGTGTGCTGTGTTTCAAAGAAAAGTGCTGACCATGGTACTGCTCCCCCTACAGATGGAGATGGTAAGTGAGCCCTATTGTGTGACCCTCCGGAGGTCTGCCCTAAGACTCCTAAATATTGTCCCTCTGTAGCCTGGTCAGTTTCACGTAGAAACCATTTCCGTAGCAGTCTCGGGTGGGTGAGATGTGCACCTAGCTTCTCTCTTGCTGTATTCCTCCAGCACAGTTCCATATGAGCCTTCGTACTTACTGTTTCTTCTACCGGTATAATTTTTCTCCCAGCTATATCCATGGCCTGTTCCCTTGCCTCATTCACATGTTACCTCTGAAAGGTCTTATATGGCCAACTTAGAAAAACTGGCAACCCCAGCCACTCTGGATTCTTCTTTTGCTCTGTTTTTCTTCATAGCACTTGTCATTGCCTGACATTGTTTTATTTCATTTGCTCATTTGTTATCTGTCTTCCTCACTAGGATGTCAACTTCCATCAGGGAAGGGACTTTGCCCTATTCCTGGTAATATCCCCAGTAACTAGGTCAGTGCCTGCTACAGTGGGGTCTTCAAATACTTCAGCCACAAAAGATCCTTAGTGTTTGTAGCTTTTTAAGTAACTATTCAGAGAATCTCATTTCTCACTATTTTTCAAATGTACAGCCAGAGGCATCTCTAGACCTGCCATGGGCAGGAGCTTCTACACCCTTTCAGGCTGCTGGTGGGCCGTCCCAGGACTATTCATCTACCAGTCAGCCCAGAATACTTAGCTTTCCCTTACCCGGTGGGCTGCCATCAGAATAGGATACTCTTCTCTGTTCTGACAGGATGGAGCTTAACATTCTGCTCTCTGCTTTCAGATGATGAGATGATGGCCACAGAGGTAACCCCCTCAACCATGGCGGAGCTCACAGACCTGGGCAAATGTCTAATGAAGCATGAGGTGGGTGGAAGGGGAAGCTGAGGTTTTTCTGCTTTCCTGGTATGGCACCAGCATCCACTTTTCTGAATCTCTGATACCGTCATAGAATTCTTTGGGATAATGCTGCTTTATATGGGTTAAAACTTCCTGGTTCCTAAAGCCCCCAGAAAAGAGTGGGAAAGGTCAAGGTGTCTTCCACGCCAGCCTGGGCAAAGGCTTTCAGAAAAACATACAGGCACATTGTGGTATTCAGCACCACCCCAGTCCCCCAGGCCTAAGCTTGTCTCCTTATACATAGGTTTTCTCTTCTATGTGGATTGTTTTTTCTTCTTTTTATTTTTTTTTTTATTTTTATTTTTTAATTTATTTATGATAGTCACAGAGAGAGAGAGAGAGAGAGAGAGAGGCAGAGACACAAGCAGGCTCCATGCACCGGGAGCCTGATGTGGGATTCGATCCCGAGTCTCCAGGATCGCGCCCTGGGCCAAAGGCAGGCGCCAAACCGCTGCGCCATCCAGGGATCCCTTGACTGCCTGATGTACAGAGAGAAGAAATAAGCTTGTCTTTAGTAGCTTTTTTATCATGTTACTATTTATCTATGAAAACACTATCCCCTCATGCATAGGCCTACAAAGAAAATTGTGTTCATTTTCTCATTGTAACCCTTCATCCTTTCCCACTAGGATGTTTGTACGGCGCTATTAATTACAGCCTTCAATTCCCTTGCCTGGAAGGATACTCTGTCCTGCCAGAGGACGACCACCCAGCTCTGCTGGCCTCTGCTCAAACAAGTATGGTTATTCACCCCTTCTTCTCCTCACCCCTTATGTAAGCCTGGGTTCATGAGGACTGACTGAATCAGTTGGAAGAATCAGGTTGCTGGGGCTTTCAGAGGGTGCCCCTTTGGCCCTGAGCACAGCTGTGTCCCCAGGTGCTGTCAGGGACACTGCTCGCAGATGCTGTTACGTGGCTTTTCACCAGTGTGCTGAAGGGCTTACAGACGCACGGGCAACACGATGGCTGCATGGCTTCCTTGGTCCACCTGGCCTTCCAGATATACGAGGCACTGGTGAGTCAGACAGCATGGAGGCAGGGTTGGCTGCAGCTTCATCCCCAGGGGCCTGCTCCCAGGCAGTTGGGCCATAATGAAAGTAGGAAGCTGCCAGGTTGCTAGTGTGGCCTGAAGAGATGAGTGTGGTGGGGGATGGGAAAGGTGGCGGGCCCCAGCCTGCACCAGTGAGTGGTTTTATATATCTCCACTCCACAGCGTCCCAGGTACCTGGAGATAAGAGCTGTGATGGAGCAGATCCCTGACATACAGAAGGACTCTCTAGACCAGTTTGATTGCAAGCTGTTGAACCCCACTCTACAGAAAGTGGCTGACAAGCGCCGGAAGGACCAATTCAAACGCCTCATTGCTGGCTGCATCGGGGTAGGTCACATGCCTTCCTTTGTGCTCCCAGCCAGCTTGACCCACCCTGTGGTCTTAGACCATGTGTCCTGGCAGACCAGAGACCAGCTGTAGTTGTCTTTCAGACAATCCACTACTCAGGGCCCAGCATCAATTCTTCTCATTTGTCTTCCACAGAAACCCTTGGGAGAACAGTTCCGAAAAGAAGTTCACATTAAGAATCTTCCCTCACTTTTCAAAAAAACTAAGCCAATGCTGGAGACAGAGGTGCTGGACAACGAGGAGGGCGGCCTGGCCACCATCTTTGAACCCTGAATCAAACTTTTGGGCATTCTTCCTCGGCCTTTATTGTCATCTCTTCTTCCCCTTCGTAGCTAATCTCTAGGCCCCTCTCCACTGCCACCTCACTTTGTACCACTGTCAGCCTGGAGAGAGATCCAGGTCTGGAGCTGGAGAGAGGGGCCCCGGTGCAGGGCAGAGGTAACGAAATCTAAGGTATCAAGAAAGGGAGTTCGTGCTCACACCATTCCGTCTAGATCTTCCAGGTATCTCCCATTCTACTTGGAGTTTCAACTTTCCAAGAAAGAAAAGCTAGAGCAGACTGGCCCTACTCCCCAAGCCCTCCCACACCCATGTAGCCATACACCTGTGTAGAGTGGTAACTAGGGGTGCTAACACCCAACACTGCAACCAGCTGGGCTTACATAAGGGCTCGGTCCTCACTGCTTGCTCCAGAGTTGCTCCTGGGCTGCTGCAAGTCCCACTGAGCCCCCTTACTGCTAGACTGGGAGAAGACCTTCCCTGTACCCCGGGGCATGTCTGGGTCAGGTGCTGAGTGCTGAACTGAATTTAGCCAGTTCCCTCTCTGTTTGAGCAAGAATCTGGTTACCTGATGGGATCTATGGTACAGGCTGCTGCCAAGCTCTGGGCACAGTGTCAAGTATAGTCCCATCGGGGACCAGGGCTGGGCCAGGATCTGGAGTGCTTTCTGACATCCCCTTAGAGGTCACACATATTCCATGCGCAATCCCTCAGCGTGGTTTCCCCAGCCCCCAGGGTCCACTCAGGCATAAGAGCCACAGTACCCTATCTAGTGTCATGTGATGCCACTGGCATCTGAGGATAATGCAGGCCAGCTAAGCTATGTCTGTAACAAGCAGCTAGCAAAGCCACTGGTCTCTTCTCGGACTAGTTGGGTCCAGGTGCCTTCAAAAATCTCATGGTCTTTCAGGTCCCTGATCACTTCTCTCATGGACCATTTCCAAAAGAAAAAAATATGCCTTCCTATCACAACCTGTATTGTGAGGCTCCACTCTGTTCTAAAGGTCACTGAATGGCCCTGTAAGCAGAGGGGACATGAATGCAGGACCCTAGCCTTCAGGTCACTGCTGACTGTAGACCAGCTTATTGCATATAGCGTGTGTCTGTGTTCTGTACAGAGAGGCCTGTCATCGGTGTAGTCCACTGACATGAGGGTTTCAGAAAGGACTGAGTGGAATAGCCTGGGCTCAAGCTACGGCTGTGAGCTGGTGGCACCCGGGCAGGGTGGGAGAAGTGAACCTGGTTGGGAAATAGGACTTTGGGGTCCTGTGTAGCTGTTTCTATGGCACAGATTTGCCTCATGCCTGCTTACTGAGTGGTGCTTTGGGCTGCTTCCTGTCAGCTGTGAAAGCCATGTCAGAGTAGGCTTCCCTCCAGACTTGATGGCTGCCTACCCCTGTCTGTGGTTGGGGCTGTGGAGGGCATAGTTGTATTTATTGTGCTGTAATATTTTTAACATCCTGTGACTTCATGCTATAAGTTTTCTATTGTTTATAGAACCTTTTTGTAGAAACATTAACTCTAAAGCACATCTGCATGTCAGTAAAGATCTCAAGTTTCATACAGAAAGGGCCCCATCTGCCTTTTTCAAACCAGTGACATCTGGTGTCACTGCTCCTGAGCATCCTGCTGAGGGGACTGGACACAAAGGACTGTGACTGATGGACCTGCTATATCAAGCTTTCTCAAACAGTATGACAACCAGAAAAAGATTGCTATCTCTGACAGACCTAGACCAGGTAGCCCATACCTTCTCCCAAGTGTTCTCTGTAGCCGTTGGACCAGACTCCAAGGGACTGTCCAAAGGGAACAGTCCTGCTGTTCCTTGTGTGAGGTTTTTTTAAGATTTTTTTTTTTTTTTTTTTTTTTTTTTTTTTTTTTTATGATAGAGAGGCAGAGACATAGGCAGAGGGAGAAGCAGGCTCCATGCACCAGGAGCCCGATGTGGGATTTGATCCCGGGTCTCCAGGATCGCGCCCTGGGCCAAAGGCAGGCGCCAAACCGCTGCGCCACCCAGGAATCCCAAGATTTTATTTTTAAGTAATCTCTATATCATCCAATGTGAGGCTTGAATTTACAATCTGAGTCAGCCAGGCACCCACCCAGTGTGACTGGACAGCTGTGAACCACGCTTTTTCCTCAAAAACTTCCTCTGATAATAGGTTAAGTGGCACATACTTTTTCGGGTTTAGCTGAGTGTCCGTCCCCCCCCCCACCCCCCCAGGAACCACCTCAACTTTGGCACACCTCAAGGCTTCAGAGGGACTTGGCCCTAACCTGCAGTATCCCCAGAACCCGATGTTCCTAAGGGCTAAATAATGCCAAGCCTCTTTTGAGGTGAGGCTCCATATTTGAGGGCTAAAACTCAGGTAGTAGTCTCTGACAAGAGGATCTTTATTTGGATGTGAATTTATTTACATTAAGGCCTTACAAAGGCATGAGGTCACATTTTGTGGCACATTTAGCAAAACCTACTGACTGAAAATAAGACTGGAACTATCCCAGAAAACCCAGGATCTCCAGTCACACCAGACTCTAGCAGGCCTGTGAGGTCAGGTCAGGACCCAAGATCTTCAGCTTGGCTCAGGAGCATCCGAGGCCAGCCATGCCAGTAAGTCCGGTGGAAACCTCAGTCCATCTGAACTGCATCCAGTTCATCCAAGAACCGTCGGCACTTCCCCATCAGCACCTTGATGGCTTCACTCACTAGCACATCTGGTGGTAACACCCCTGTTGACTCGACAGAGACTGGGAGGCAGAGACACACATTAGCCCAGGTAGGGGCTGTATACCAGCTCCTGCGCTACAGTGCTATAGAATCCACACCTGGACTCTGCAAGGAAACTGCAGTGCCACAGAACTGACCTGACCCGCCCCACCCCACCCTCTGCCTGACCAGATACTCACAGATGTAATGGTCTCGAACCCGCGCAAGGCGGACAACCTTCTTCAGCTTCTCCTTCCGGAACACTTCCCTGCTGAAGGTATCTAGCCGGGGATTGGCCACCCTGGCCACCTTTTTACCTAATGAAAACAAACCCTGTTCTAAATAACTAGGCCCAAAGCTTTTTATTTCTGCTCCCTTCGCAGAAAACATACTTTAACTCCTGACCTGAACACATGGCATCCCAAATGTCCTACCTTGGACTTCCTGCACCTCAATGACACCAGGTGAGAAGCATCGGCTCAGCTCCTCCGCTGCATCCCCTTCCACGGGCTCAAGCAGGGTGATGTCTGGCAGGAGCCTGTAACTGGCTGTTGCCACAGGTGAAAACTTGGCATGATCTTTTCCTGGAGGGTAGATATCAGAGACTGTGGGGAAACCCTTCTTGACGTTCAAAAAGCCCCTAATGGCAGAGGCCCACTGGCTTTCTGCCTGTTAGGACATCTCACCTCAGCCCCTTAGTCACACCCTGCCCCCCCGCTGTCCTCAAACTACCCTCCCGCCCTGGGCAACCCACAGGTTTCTTACCAATGCCCTTGACACAGTGCATGAGTAGGTCAATCTCCTGGCCAGGCCTCAGCTGAGCAATGAGGATATCATCATGCACGGGTCTGATCGTGCCCTCTGGGAAGAGGTCAGCCTGATTCCCCAGGGGCACCCATGTCATGTGCCTGGAGTACACTGGAGAAAGCACATCAGGAAAACCTCAGTCCTTAAAACTAGTACCCATCAAGAGGTGGGCCTTCCTACTCACCATACCACCACTCACCTTTGTGGTTCACATAGAGTTCATTGGGGTCAGAGGAATCTTTAGCAGCATGGGGGTTCCGTGTGCACCTGACTTGAAGCCGAAACTGCAGAGTATCTATCTCTGTGCCTTCATCATCCCCTGAACAAAGGATGAAAGTGGCAGCTCTTAAAGAACGACTGAGTATTTGAGTGCATTAATCTACACTTCTCATTTACTCCTCGGACAAATTTCCAATTTCAGAAGACCAGGGCAAGTGTTCACACAGATCAGAACTGATGTACCAAAACATTAGTGATTTGCTCATGGTCACAGTAATCAAGCCAGGATTTGAACATAGGCAGTAGATCCTCTAGAATCTACTTTAGGAGACAGCTGTTCCCATTTTGCCACAATTTCGTTTTCTCAAGCGCTGACCTTGGTTCCGATACTCAAACAGACGAGGATCAGCATGAATGGGAATAAGCCCCAAGCGATGAGCAAGGATCTCATCCTGGACAATGGATGTGTTGTTGTACACCAGGACCTTTTCCACAGCCATGGTTGGCACCTGCCCAAAAAATAAAATCATTCATCTACAGAGACCCTACAGACTCCCTATTTACTCCTACTTCCTGACACAGGGGGCCCTATTCCCAGAAAAACACCTGATGAAAAGTTCAGGAGGAATGCTCAGGAAAATGAAAGGAGCAACCTAAGAATTCTCCAAGTAAGGTGATGGCTCAGTTTCCACCCAACTCCGTCCCTGCCACCATGCCCACCAATAAATACCTCAGCTAATAAAATGCGTCGAAAAGCATTGGCAATGGCTGCATCAATTCCCACCATGTCGAACTCCAATGAGTTTTCATCCATGTGCACTACATCCACACGGAAATTCTACAGGGACAGAAAATGCACTAAATGAAGCCTTGGCCTCTGTGGAATCAATACCGTCCACCTGGATATCCCCCAGCCCCAGCAACAATGTTCCCACTCACCCAAGAACCTCCCTTTGGCCAGATGTACCTCATAGCTGTTCCCTTCCCCAATTCTTCATGAACTTCTTGAAAAGTTCCCATTTGTATCCTCTATTCATTTAAATCCTCCAACCAGACCACCCACAGAGACCATTCTACTCTGTCCTTTCTTACTAGACTCCTCCATCGGGCATTGATAGAATCCCTCCATTTTCCAACTCTGCCTTGGTTTCTGAGCACCAATCTTCTGGTTCTTTCTCCTCCAATGAATCCTTCTAAATTCACTATCTCCTACCCACTCCATAAAGTCACTATTTTCTGGATTTTTATCTCTCTCCAAAGTGACCTCAATCACGCTCATGGGTTTAACAACTATATATACAGAAAACTCCCAAATTCTCACTTCTCATCTCCTTTCAAACACACATTTTACTGGCCTGCTAGACCTCACATTCAGGAAACAATGCAGCATCATTCCCCTTCCCCAGACCTATTTTTCATCAGTAAATGGCACCACCATCCATTAAAGCAGTTCCTCAAGGTAGGTTATTTTATACTCCCTCCTCACAGCCCACATCAAAACAGTCACCAAATTTATCATGTCTCCTTTTTGCTCTACTTTCCTGATTATCATTTTAGTTCATACCTTCAACCTCAGCTCCTCTATGCAATTCTGTCACAAATCTGACTACCCTCTATGATCTTTCCCAACAGTTAAGGATGCAAATCAGATCACATCTGGCTCAGAGCTCTTCAAAACTTCCCCTATCACCTACAGTGTCTAAGATGCACTTCAATCTTGCCTAGCACTCATGCTGCCCGACTTTACATTCTAGCAATAATAAACTGGACGTTCTTGGAACACAGTTCACAAAGCCTTTATAATGTAGCTTCTAGTCTTCGTCCCCCCACCTTCACCCTTACCCTTTCTCAGATTTTACTCATCGTTCAGGGCTCAATTCAGATGTCATCTCCTGCAGGAAGGAAATCTTCCATACCGCTGCCCCGCTTTCCGTTCCAGATTAAGTGCCCCTCAGGGGTCACCCTAGTCACGACTGTCCTTTCTTATCGCTACCAACCACCTTTACATCATACTGGAGTCATTTATGCGTGCTCTTCAACAAGATTAAACATCTTGTTCGACGAACAGGGCACAGACCATGTACACGGAGGGCCTAGCATATTGCTCAATAAACGTTTTATGAACGCAGCGAATCCCACGGGCAGTTTCCAAAGCACAGGCCGCTCAGATCACACGATCCGTTCCCAATACCCTCTCCAGCCCCACCTACCTTCTCGAAGCGGTCTTGGTCCCAGGCATCATCATAGCCGGAATAGTTACCGGGAAAGTCGGTGGTATGAACCTAGACCAAAGAGAGACGAGTCTGCGAAGGGGCAGGTAGGGCAAACCCGCCCCAACTCCGATCCCAACTCATCCCTCCTGTTCCACTCTCATTTCTCTTGCCGAGTTCAAGGCCACGGGCTTACATTGCGAACCCCGAACTCCCCTAGAACCACGCGGGTCCGCATCTCTTGCACCGCCTGGGCGGCCGCCATCTTCTACCCCTCCACGTGACTAGGGCAGCAAACTGGCGCGCGCGTCCCAGTCGCCCTCCTTCGTCTCCATGGCAACGCACCGCCTCCCGGGATGTTAAATATCGCGAGATTCTGTGCAGCCTCCGTCCACGTCCCCAGCTTCCGGAAGTCGGTTTGGGCCAAACATCCGGGTTTCTCCTTTTTGCGTTCCGGCTGAACCCACCGCTCTTTTTCGCCCCTAGACATCTCCCTCCTTCAGGCCCACGTCTCTCCCACTCCTCCTCCGCGCGCGGGACTAGCGCGGGCTTCAGCGACGGGAGCCCTCGAGGGACATGGCAACTACGGCGGCGCCGGCTGGCGGCGCCCGAAGCGGGGCCGGCCCGGAATGGGGAGGGTTCGAAGAAAACATCCAGGTAATCGCCCCAGGGCTCCGGCTGCCGGCAGCCGCAGGGCCGGCAGCCGTCCTGAAGCGTCGCGGGGACTCTCCCTGGGAGCTTGGAAGTCTGCTCCATTTGCAACACTTGTCCTCTCCTTTGGCTCTTGGTGTACACGGAAGGTAGTGGGACTGGTGCTGACCTCAAAGGTCCAGACTGGTGCTCCAGCCAGAGGGCCTCGTGCCTCTGGGCCTGCCTGCTCTTGCTTTCGAGACAAGTTTGTTGGTCGATCGGGGCCAGGCATGGCGAGGGAGTGGGCGGTATTCACCGGCGCTGGCTAAAACCATGCTGTGTGCACAGCCTTGTTTGGGGATTGGAAAAGACAAAACGGGCACTTTTGCAGCCCTCTGAGGATTTGATAGGGAAGGTAGAAGAAAGACATATATGCAAGACAGGGGGTAGGTTTCCCAGGCTAGAAAAGAGAGCCAGACAACCAAGGATTCTGAGAGCAGATGAGGGGAAGAGAGTGGTATGATCTATGGTGATTCCAAGCCATATCCCCAGCAGTGGAAGAACAAAGTCCCAAATCCTGGGAGGAACGGAGGAGGACCCGCGGATGGAACAGAAAGGGCCTGCACTCTAGAAGCCATTGTCTTCACAGGGTGGGGGCTCAGCTGTGATTGACATGGAGAACATGGATGATACCTCAGGCTCCAGCTTTGAGGATATGGGTGAACTGCATCAGCGCCTGCGTGAAGAAGAAGTAGATGCTGATGCAGCTGCTGCTGAAGAAGAGGATGGGGAGTTCCTGGGCATGAAGGGCTTTAAGGGACAGCTGAGCCGGCAAGTGGCAGATCAGGTAAGCAGGATTGGATCCCTAGCAGGTGGAAAAGTATACTTAGGAAGGCCCCCAAGTGCTGGAGTTGATGTTAAAGTTCACCCCCATGTCGCCTAACCCATTAGAACTGTGTAGAAGGCCAATAGAAAGTGAGCGACAGGGACTATGGCCAAGAACCTCTCGCAGTACCTATCCACTTCACTCCGTCTTCCTTACTGCAGATGTGGCAGGCAGGGAAGAGACAAGCCTCCAGGGCCTTCAGCTTGTATGCCAACATCGACATCCTGAGACCCTATTTCGATGTGGAGCCAGCCCAGGTGCGAAGCAGGTGAGGATCCTTCTCATATCTAGTCCTTCATCCAAACTACAACCAGATACCCAGCCCTCATCACTGCACCTGTACTCCAGCTACACCATACCTCTTACCAGTCACAGAACAGGACATAGTGATAACACATTGCCTTCCTCCTCTTCTTCATCCAGCAAACTATTCTTCTCTCAACAGCCAGCTCAAATGTTGCTTCCTCTTCCCTATTCCTCAACCCCATCCCCACTCTGTCCTCTGCTGGTGATCCTAGAGAACTCTGTGCTTTCCTTTAACAGATAACACCTCAGCAGTGCTATGCTTTTTTATTCCTGGGGCTGGCTCCCCAGAGACCGCCTCAAAAACAAGCTCTGTTTTATTTTTATTTTTTTTATTCCCAGCACCGGAACAGTCTCTGAGCCAGAATATTGGTACATAGTTGTTGAATGACTTTTCAAGAAGTGGATCTAATTTTGGCTTGGTTCTTTGTCCTTTAACTTAAGCAGTGCCCATCAGACACCCAGTACCACTTAGCAGCTATCATTGAGCATTTGCTCTGTGCTGGGCACTGTAGTGGTTTTGTCTCACTGAAGACAGAGGGTGAAGATAAGATGGGAGCTTTGCCCTCAAGTGCAATTACAATACACCACTCATTCGCTATGTTGGGACACACAGGAAGGACACCTGACCCAGAGGAGGCTAGAGGGTGGAACAGGGCAGGTTTCCCAAAAGAAATAGGATCCAACCAAAATTCAAGGTATTAATAGGAACTGGCCACTTAATTCTTGAAAGTAGGGAGAAGTGAGTTTTCATCCCACATCAAAGATGTTTTTCAAGAAAATGCTCAGCGGTGCTCTGAGGAATGGTAAGCAGAAAGAGGCAGGAGACCTACTGCCTTCAGTAAAACTTTCCTTTTAAACTTTCCAGGGCTTCTCCATCACAGCCCTGAATTCTGGGCATTCTCTGCTGAGGTTGGCCTTTTAAAGGGGAGCAGGTCAAATAGGTAAATTGTCAAGCCCTCTCTCAAGGCCCAGGTGCACTCTCCGAGGTCTCCATATTGCTGCTGTGTGTCAGCAGGGTATCAGAAGCCTGTCCTTCCTGGACGCATTTTTAGCGACAAGGAAATTGTTTTCTCATTCCTTGTCTGTCTTTACTCTCTTCTCCTTTACCATCTAGCATGTTCTCTGGAGTTAGAGATGAATAAGATTCAGACCCTCCAGAACCTCATAGCCTAGTGCTGCCTTGGCTCTCATCTCTCCTCTCCTCTCCCAGGCTCCTGGAGTCCATGATCCCTGTCAAGATGGTCAGCTTCCCCCAGGTGAATACCCAAGGTAGCATGTTTGGAGGAGCTGGGGGAGGCATGAGGGCAGAGGGTGGGGCCACCAGGCAAATCCCAGGAAGACACAAACAAGAAGAGCCATTGAACCCTCCAGCCTGAGTGAGTTGCTATGTTGACAGAAAATTGCAGGTGAACTCTATGGACCTCTCATGCTGGTCTTCACGCTGGTTGCCATCCTCCTCCATGGGATGAAGACATCTGACACCATTATCGTAAGCAGGACAAAGGACTTTGGGGGGTGGCTGACCTAAGTCGAAAGCTACCCAAGGAGAGGTTGGTGGAGTGAGGTAGAAGCAGCCCCTGAGGGAAGCCCTGGGTGAGGCTGAGACTAGAGGCCTCCCAGGACTAAGCAGAGCCTTCACCCCACAGCGGGAGGGCACCCTGATGGGCACAGCCATTGGCACCTGCTTCGGCTACTGGCTGGGTGTCTCGTCCTTCATTTACTTCCTCGCCTACCTGTGCAACGCCCAGATCACCATGCTCCAGATGCTGGCACTGCTGGTAAGGAGTCCAGCATGGTGGTGGGCAAGGGTAGTCTTTAAAAAGAATAGCTAGGCCTCAGTCTGCCTCTGTCTTGGGGCCGCAGGGGCTGGAATGGGATGAGCTGGCCAGCAGATCATTTCTTTCTCAGGGTCCTTGTGAGAGATCAAAGGTCAGCCCAGCCTGAGCGATTTTCCTCTCCGCCGTTTTGTTTCCTAGGGCTACGGCCTCTTTGGGCACTGCATTGTCCTGTTCATCACCTATAATATCCACCTCCATGCCCTCTTCTACCTCTTCTGGTTGCTGGTGGGTGGGCTTTCAACCCTCCGCATGGTAAGCTGGGCAAAAGGCTGCCAGGGGTGGGCTGACCTCCCAGAGAGTTCGGGAAGACAGGCCGGAGCTTGGGCTAAACCCCACAAAGGGCTCTGAATGGGTGGGAAGAGCCCAAAGGTAATTCTCCTGTGGGTAGGACTGTCTTCTCCACGCTGCATCTAGGTCCTCTGAGCTGTACCCCTGTGGCCCTAGGTGGCAGTGCTGGTGTCCAGGACTGTGGGCCCCACTCAGCGGCTGCTTCTCTGTGGCACCCTGGCTGCCCTGCACATGCTCTTCCTGCTGTATCTGCATTTTGCCTACCACAAGGTGGTGGAGGGTGAGTGACAGGAGGGCCTGGGCTTCGGGGGAAGGGAACAGCCTCCCTGGGCAGGGCCCAGCCAACTCTTGCTCACCTTCTGTCCTTCTCCTTTCAGGGATCCTGGACACGTTGGAGGGCCCCAACATCCCGCCCATGCAGAGGGTCCCCAGAGACATCCCTGCTGCACTCCCTGCTGCTAGGCTCTCTGCTACTGTACTCAACGCCACAGCCAAGGCTGTCGCGGTGACCCTGCAATCACACTGACCCACCTGAGCCCCTTGGCTGGCCCCCATCCCCCCATCTGCGGAGCAGAGGAAGATTAAAGAACAGTACTGATGACGTGTGTCTCTTTGATGGGGTCTGCAGCTGCCTCAGAGCTGTAGCCACTTAAGCCAACTCCTTGACGCCTGTGGGCCTTCTGAAGGGCACAAGGCCAGGAAGGCCTGGCCGGGACTGCAGGGCTCTGCAGCCAGTGCAGAAAGTGGCTCAGCTCCTCTGAGGCCCTCTCTCCACCTACTCCTTCCTTCCTCTTTATCTCTCCCCTTGTCTTGCTAAATATAGACTTGGTAATTAAAATACTGATTGAAGTTTGGAACTGCAGCTGCCATTCTAGTGGTCCTCCCTGCCACCCTACCTCCTGCACACTTCCCTGTTCTCTCACTGGCGATAATGTCACATGTTTTCTTCTTGATACCTTCATCCAGCCAGGATGAAGGTGGGACAGCCCAGACTACCACTGAAAGCAATGACTGAATATGGAACCTGCCCCTGAGGGCAGGGGACACCCTCGGAGCAGCAGGGAGGCCTCAAGCACAGGAACCATAAGTCTGATGGAGGAGAGCACCCCCCGCTTGAGCGGGCTCGTCCTCACTCTTGGGACACCAATGAAACAATGACAAATGACAATTGCTTAAAAACTTCCAGATTCAACCCTGTGTCCTTACAAGGCCCTTGCGCCCCTGGGGTGTTGCATAGGAATAACTTTCCTGACAGAGAACACCTTTGAAGTTAAACCTGGCTGTGTCCTGGTAATACTGGGGCCAGAGGAACAAAGCCATCACTAGGAGTTTGCTCTCCTCCTTGAAGAGTGCTGTTCACTCTTCAAAACCACCACCACCCCAAGCGTAGCACCATCCATCCCTGTGTGCATCTCTAACCTGTTCCACTTAAGGAGTTTGTCAGGTGGTTGATGAAATAGAATTTTTGTCCTCCCTTCACTAGGCTTACATTCTTTTTTTTAAATGGTTACCCTAGTAAATGTGGGCGGGCATCTCTTCCTCCTAGCAACGGGCCTAAGGAAGACGTGCCCTCCACTTGCCCTGTGTGACCCGATGTTACGTGAGGACCCCACACCATCACCAGTGGACAAAGTGCAAACAGCACTACCCGCACCGCGCGGCGGACCCTTCCCGAAAGTTCCAGCCCACCTAACCCAGCTGCCAGCCACCAAGGCAGGTGGCTGGACCTAGCACCCCCTTTAAAATTGGGCTACCCAGTGCCCCGGGACGTCCGCCGCCTGCACCCTGCACCTCCGTGCAGCTCACCTGTCGGAGGAACCCGCCGCCCCGGGCCCGGGGGCCTCCGCTGCGGGGCCGCCATCTTGGCGGGGGGCGCGCGGGGGAGTCCTCCGGGGCTGGGTGTCCCCGCCGCACTCCCGCCTGTCGTCTCGGGGGCGGGCCCTCCAAGCAGGGCGGCCGGGCGTGCCCGAGGGGCTGGCCGCGAGGCGGAGGGGCAGAAGCAGCTGGGGACAGGCTCGCGGGCCATCGCCACGTGACGCGCCTCCGTCCTCCCGCCACGCCCCTGCTCGTGCCGGCCTCAGCCCACGCCCAGCCCCGGCGCTCCCAGACCCGGAGGGGCGCGGAGCCGGGCCGCGTGGCCTAGGCCGGGCCGGGGGCGGGGCGAGCGGCGGTGACGCGGCCGTTGCCATGGGAACCCGCCGCCCGCTCCGGCGCAGGAGCCCGAGCCGGAGCCGGAGCCGGAGCCGGAGCTGCCGCCCGCCCGCCCGCCCCGGGCTCTCCCTGCGGGGCTGTAGGGGAGCCGGGCCGGAGGGAGGGAGGGAGCAGATGCGGCCCTCGAGCCAAGACCCGTCCCGCACGTCCTGAGCCGAGGCCACGCAGCCGCCGCCGCGACCGCGAGAAACGAGGACGAGCACGAAGCAGCGCCCGCCCGGCCCCCGGCCCGCGCGCCTCGGCCCGTCGCCCAGACACGGACGGCACGGACCGCCCCGGCCCCCGCGCCTCGCGGTCTCAGCCCGTCCCGCGACCTCCGCGCCTCCGCAACGCCCGCCGCCTCCGGCCCGGCCCCCGCCGCTCCCCGCCTTCGCCGCCTTCGCCTTCGCCGCCGCCGCCGCCGCCCCCGCCGCCGCCGCCGCCCGCGCCTCTGCCCCCGCCTCTGCCCCCGCTCCGCCCGCGCCCCCGGCCCCGGCCCCGGCCCCGCCCCCGGCCCCGGCCCCGCCAACCTCGGCCGCGGCCCGCGCCCCGGCCCCGGAGGCCCGGCCGCGGGTACCATGCTGCCCAGCTCCATCCAGATTTCGGGGGAGCCGCTGTCAGGCGCCGAGGTGCGGGACATCTGCCGCGGCCTGCGCGACAACGCCGTGCGCCTGCTCTCGCTGCGCGGCTGCCGCCTCTGCGACCGCGACTTCGGCCGCATCTGCCGGGCCCTGGCCGGGGCCACGTCCCTGGCGCAGCTCAACCTTAACCTGGGCGTCGTGTCCAGCCCCAGCCGCATCAAGCAGCTGGCGGAGGCGCTGCGGACCAACCGCTCCATCCAGTCCCTCTTGTGAGTGCGCTCCTCGCAAGGGGCCCCGGGCGCCGCGCCCCTCTTCACGGCCCCTGCCACTGCCGGGTCCTCCACACGCCCTCCTGTAGCCGCCTCTGCACCAGCCTGCCTTCCCCTCCCTGGCCCCTGCCTCATCCCTCTCCCCGAGCCCGTCCACGACACCCTCCGAGCGCATCCCTCACCTCCCGACTTTACACCCGCAGCCCCACCCCAAATGAGATGGGATGCCCACCCCCTCCTGGCAGGGCGCGCGTACCTCGCCACCTAGTCGCTGGCACTGACTACTTGGGGACCGCTCCGCGGGTCTCAAGAAGGAACTCTCCTGGGGCCTAGACCCCTGCCCCTACACTCTGCCCGCTGAAGAGCCTCAGTCCACCTCCCACACACCTTCTCTGCTCTGTCCTGGATCCTAATCCCTGCCCCAGAAAAGAAACCAGACTCTTCTACCTGTATTCCTTTAGAATCTAGAATTTTCTTTCTCCCTTTCCAAGGCTTCTCCCAAGTGCTGGGACAAGGGCCCTGCTCACCCTCGGGCTCACATAAGGGAAGGGGCTCCATCCCCTACAGATAAGGCTGGTGACCGCAGTAACCTCTGCTCTCTGGTCTCGCCCGCCAGCCTGCATGGGAGCCCCCTGACAGATGCGGGGCTGGCCTTGCTGAACCCAGCCCTGGCCCTCCACCCTGCCCTTGTGGCTCTGGACCTGGGGGACTGCATGCTGGGTGATGAAGCCATCAACCTCATCTGTGGCCTCCTGCCCCCAGATGGAGCCAAGTCAGGTGAGCAAGGGGGCCCCGCTGAGGGTACGGGCTACTGGCCTTGATGAAAAAGCTAGGTGCGGGGGGCAGGGGCCTGTGTACCCAGAGCTGAGGGCTCTGACTGGGGATAAGAATGTTTTTCAATCCTCTCAGGAAGGAGAAGGATTGGGGGCTAAGCAGAATGGAGACTCACGCATCCAGGCTGTGGTGGGCAGGAAAGGCAGGGGTCTCTAATGGTCCCTAAACTCTGTGGTGGGACAGGGTGTCTCTCAGCTACCAGGGACTCCCCAGCGATCCAGGGCAGGGGAGGGGCTTGAAGAGGGCCCCACCTCCATCCTGGTTTCTCGCTTTGTTGCTGCCCAGGCTTGAAGGAGCTAACGCTGAGTGCCAACCCTGGCATCACCCCCAAGGGCTGGAGCCGCCTCGCGATTGCCGTGGCCCACAGCTCCCAGGTCCGCGTCCTCAATCTGGACTACAACCCGCTGGGTGAGGCTCAAGGAAGCCCCCTGTGAGTCTCACCATCCCAGCCCCATCCAAGAACTTGGGACCATTGTTTGGCATGGTAACCCCCCCCTCACCGGGGGAGGGAAAAAGGAGGGGGAACCTGGGAGGCAGTAGAGAAGCCACCTGTTTGGAGGACCAAATGACCAAAAGGTACATCAAAGTACCCGTCACCCCTCCTGGGCCTGGCTTGCTTCACCCGTTCACTCACCATTCACGGTGGCCCCTTTGAACACCTGCCAGGTATCAGCATGTGCTGGCTCGCGGGTGGGGTTCAAGGTTGTTAGGGCACAGGGGAGGCTGTGGGGAGGGTCAGCGGGCCTGCTCATGACTGCGGGTGACCGTGTGCATGGGTGCCGCCTCCCCAGGTGACCACGTGGCAGGGATGCTGGCTGTAGCGGTGGCCTCCAGCCGCACCCTAGAGGTCCTAGACTTGGAGGGCACGGGGCTTACCAACCAGTCAGCTCAGGTGAGAAGCCTTCACATTTGTGGACGGGCTAGAGGTGGGGGTGCAGGTGAGCCGGTGTGCCTGTGGACATACCAGGGGGGTGGGGGGGCAGTTTGGGGTCTGGGGGGTTGCCCTAACGGTTCATCCTCTTCCGCCTCAGACCCTGCTGGACATGGTAGAAAACTACCCCACGGCTTTGCGGAGCCTGGTGTTGGCTGAGAACAGCATTAGCCCAGAGCTGCAGCAGCAGATCTGTGACCTCCTGTCGGAGGGAGAGGAGGAGGAAGAGGTGGCGGGAGGGGCTGGTGACACCCAGGAACGAGAGAGGGGGCGGGAGCCTGCTGCCCACCAGAGGAGCAGCAGCTCTTGGATGTGCCCCAGTGGTAAGAGCCCCGGGGCTGATCGGAGCCGGGTCTGGAAGAGGCGTAGGACCAGGGATGGTGGGTATGGACACCTAGGCCCCCTCTCACCTCTGTGTCCCTGCCCCTCTGCCCCTCCACAGATCCCAGCTCTCAGATGGTGCTCATGACTTCAGGACTAGGTGACAGTCTGTTGGCTGAGACCGAGATGTGACCCTCCACTTGGGCTCCTACACATCATTACATTTTGTCTATGTCCCCAGCACTTTGCCCGGATATCAGGGTCAGGCCCTGGGGCCTGGGATGGGAATGGGGGGGTGGTGCCTGGGGCTCTGGTAGCTCTGGGCAGCGATGGGAAACTCTGGAAGCTAAGCAACAGCCTTGGGGGCACTTGAACCCAAGGCAAAGCCTCTGGACTTGTTAGCAGCTCTGGCTGCAACCCGCTGGCTCGGAAGAGATTTTATGACCTCTACAACCTGGCGTGTGGCTGTGCTCACTGGGGGCTGGCAGCAGGGTAGGAATCGGAACTGTTAGACACTAGGGGGCAGTGCCACCTCACAGCCCAAGCTCCAGGCAGCTTCCACTGGCCCCAAAGGTCTTGAATAGGTCTAGCTCAGGGCTCCAAATTGTAGGACCTGGGATTCTGGGGTGATGACCCCCTACACAGACCCCCAGTAGGATCATAGATAGCTAAGGTAAAGAGCCCAGCTCCCGAGCTGGGCTGGATCCTACCTCAAGGAGACTCGGGGCCCTGCTGAGGTTACTTAAGGTGCACTTCTCCCACTGCCTGATGCTCTGTGGCCACAGACACCCCAGGCAGAGCGGGGCAGGGGACACTCACTAGCGAAGACCAGAACTCAGCTAGGACTGGGAATGCTCAAGAATGGGGAGAAGACTGCACAAGGAAAATCATTAAGAGACAAATTAGGCCATGTCAGTAAAATAGTTTTAATTTTAAAATAGTCATCGATGTGAAAACGTCCCAAAGCTGGGAGTAACAGTCTAGAGCCAAGGTTGGGAGGGGGCCAGGCCTCACCCAGAGCCCAGCTTGAGGCCCTTGAGGCCCTCCCTCTCCTCCCTTCCAGAGGGAGGATGGACACAGCGGAGGCGAGCCCTGAGTGAGTCCTCTCCCTCATCCCCCAAGGGCCCCTTGAAGGCAACAGCTCGTACAGAGGACTTGAGGTGAGAGGAAAGCAGGCAGAAAATAGAAATTAGAGGTTAATAATCCCAACGACATCCCCCTCCCACCCCTGGAAAAACAAAGAAACAAGAAAATCCGTGGGTATGAAAGGGGGATGGAGGATAAACACTGATGTAACAGACCCCTCAGGGCCCGAACAGCCCAATTTGGGCTGACGAAGGTTTTTGAGCCCCAGCTGCATGTTACCTTTGGGGAGTAAATATTCCAAGAAAAAGGGGAAAGCCATGAGGCAAGCTGGTACCAGTCAGTGGATGCAGTTAAAGGCCCGGGGTAGCCGCCACCTGACCCTCCCTGCAGAGGGGCAGACAGCAGTGCAGGCCTGAGGGGGGAGTGCTGGGGTGGGGCCTCCAGGGGGCCCCGTGCAGCGGTGGCAAGAAGGCAACAGGGGCCCTAGTTGAGCAGGTTGCCCTGCTCCTGGGCCTGGGTCAGGCTGTCCTTGCGGTGCAGGTGGTGCACCCCCATCCTCTTGGGGCTGCGCTGGGGGCGGCTGGAGCTGGGGAGTGCCCAGGCCCTGCCCGAAGCCTGAGAAGAGACTGAGCCCTCCTCGGCGCCACGGTCACTGGGCAGCAGACTCTGGCATTCTTCCTCAGGGCTGATGGGCAGGTTCAGCTCTTCTTCCTCCCTGAGAAGGCCAGAGTCCGCTTCCATTGGCAGCAAAAGCCCACTCTCACCAGGTGGGGAAGGTGCCAAAACCTCCTCGTCTCTGTCAGTGGGGCTAAGAGCAAAGTGGCGCTGCAGGTCAGGGAGTGCGTCCCGTCCAAAGGCTGTGCGCTGGGCCACGGCAGCTGGAGGTGGAGTGCGGTCCACGAATGCCCGCTGCCAGCTAGCTAGCAGGTCCTCCTCAGAGCTGGCAGGGGCGTGGAGTGCTGGGGGGAGGGGGCTGGGTTCACGGTGGGGCGAGGCCTGGGCCGAGGCAGGGCTGCTGGGCACTGGGCTGGGGCGGGCCCGCTCACTGCCCTCCTCCACCAGGCTCAAGGAAATAGCCTGGCGGGTAGCGTACGTGCAGTTGGGCAGGGGGCTGTTGCGGGGGATTCGCACCTTATCCTCAGAGAACTCTATTACCTTGCGGCCAGGATATAGCGGGTGTGGTGGAGATGGGGTGGGGTAGGGGCTCAGCTTCTCAAAGGTTGGCAGGGCTAACTCCTCCTCTGGGGAAGCCCCAGCAGTGCCCAGAGAGTGGCATTCTCCATTGGGTTGTGGAGTGGGGCTGCCCAGGGCCGGGGGACCAGCTGAGTCACCCGAGCCACCCCCACTCATGTCCACGTGCACAAAGACATCCTCGGCCAAGGGGCGCCCGGCACTGCCCGACTGGGCTGAATTGAGCAGGAGAGACTCTGGCTTCTCTAACACTCGGGCAATGACCGACGTGGGTACCACAGCCCCCGGTGCCAGGCTAGCAGTGGGGCCCAGGCTGGCGGCTTCTTGACCACTGTGCAGATGTTTCCGAACCATGTCCTGTAGCTCACAGGGTAGCTGGGGTAAAAGTGGGAGAAGGGAAGAGGGATATGAATACTCCCTACCTCAGAAATAATGGCTA